>NC_071587.1:2740197-3040766 GCF_024509145.1 Vidua macroura
AACTGGAAGGAAGAAATTAGAGGGTGGTTAAGAAAGAGCATCAGCATTTCTGGGCTGGGACTGAGCTCTGTGCTGGGCAGGTTGGGACACCCGCACAGATTCTTCTCAATCATCTGTATAAGAACTAAATTTCAACAATTTTACTCATCCTGGAGAATGCTGAATTACATCCCCTGGGGCTCCATCTCGGGACACAGTTCCTGTCATTTATTACACTGCTTTGTAATAAAGGAATGGGACTGTTGTTGGGTTAAGAATGATTTATTGTTTAGATAAACATCAGTCTTAGGGGCTGTGAGATTTTAAAGGAGTAAGCAGTTGGTCATAGTTTAAAGTACTTACAAGTTCTTTGTTATAAAACAATATATCACTTTCTAGTCTAATAGACAGTTGCTACAAGGTTTATTTTGCTTTTCTAACTTGCCACTTTTATTCACTTCTGTTGCACTGTGGATATTTTTACCTAATAGGCTATTATCACACATATACACATATGCTTCTATTATAACTTCTAAACTCTCAACTTAGTCTATACAATCACATTACTATACTATAGAATCTTTACCATCTTACCCAATACAGTTCCTTATTTACTTAAGGTATATTCTTATTTACAACTATAGAAACATAAGTTTATGATTTTTCTACTTAATGTCTGTGTACTTTATTATTTACATCAATCCAAGCTCCTTCCAAAGTTGCAGATCAAACCCTCCTGGCTCTGTGGAAGTTTCTATCTTTCCATTTCCCACAAGTTTCCAAACACATTTCAGCACGTGCTGAAATAGTTACCAGTCAAGACAAGGTATCTGGAATCCCAGTTAATCAGCCAGGCTACCTCCTGAAAATAGCTGATAGAAAATAGCTGATAACCAAGCACCTGCAGGGACTGGGCTGGCAGGAGCAGGGCAGCTCCTGCACACACAGTTCATTAAAAGGAATTGCATCCCACATAACCAGAGGTGGATTTAGAACACACAGACAGTGCCCAACTTCTGAGATCCTGACTTTGCCAACTTACAAATGCCCCCAGCTCATGGATTCTTATAAAAACTAAAAACTGAGAAGAAAAAATATCCTACAGTCCAGCAGCACTGATTTCCCACCCAGTTAATCAGCAGGATTTGGATGTTCTGACCCACAGCAAGTCCTCCAGCTAGGCTATAATGAGGAGCAGCAGAAAGCTGCTGGAGCTCTGCAGGACCTCCAGGACAACGGGCTGGAGATGATTACCAGTTGTTTACTAGACAGCAAAGATAAATGCCTGATTAATGTCTCAGGATACTTCTTGCCATCCCCAGCCTCTCCTAAAGTCCTCTCCAGCCCTTGCCCATGTCCTCCTTTGTCATTCTCAGCACATCCTCCCAAACCACCTCCCACACCTGCCTCTAGCCCCCAGCTCTTACCTAGGCTCCCTTTTCTCTACTCCTCCTCAATAATCAAGCCCCAAAGGCTGATTTTGTTGGCAGCTTCCTGCCCTATCTGGAACAAAAGTTGCCTCCAGCCACCCAGCAGCTCCAAGCCTGAAAGAACTCTCCTAAATATACATTTAATCTATTCCTTGTGCTTCCTCTAATGCAAATGCACCCCTTTGCAGACGGTATCAGTGCTCAGGCACCTGTCACCATCAAGTTGCTTTCCCCACGTGCTGAGCCCAAGGCCTCACTCAGCTCAAGCTGCATTTTAAAGCCATATTTGGATTTTTGCCAGCCTGCACATTCTCCTTCTGTATCACCCACCCCAAGGCTTTGGTTCTGTTGGAGTCCAGGACATCCCTCTGGCTGCCCTGGCTGTCTCGAGACCCTGGCAGGGGTCTCAGAGACCCTGGCATGAAGTCAAAACCAGCTACAGCTTCAATTTTAGCCCATGGAAAAAACTGCCAACTCTGTATGAGGAATTACAAGTCACAAGGGTTTTAATAGTGTGATATTTAAACTAACACAGGGTGGAAAAGTAGAATTTTGGGATTTTTAGAATGGGGTTCAAGGGGGTACAAGATGGAGGAATCTGGGCGTGTCCTGACCTTCTTCTTGTTCTTCTTGTCCTTTTTTCAGTGTGATGGTGACACTTTTCTATTGGTTTAGGATAGGGACACACTGTCCAACATAGATTTTAGGTATTGGTACAGGAACTGTAAACATGGTACACATAATTTTGAGTATATAATGTGGGAGATGCCTGGGGCTCGGCGGAGACTGCCATGGCTTCTGTACTAGCCAGACCTCGGCAGGTCAGAGAGAAAATATTGTAGATAAGAAATAATAAACAGCCTTGAAAAAGCAATTGTACACATTCCAGACCTCTTCTCCGGCTGCGTTCGGGCTAAGGGAAGCAAAGACTCTTTATGATCTCTCTTGGGGTCACCCTGACCTATAGGAACCCTGAGAGAGAGAAATCCACATGGTTCCAGCTTCCACCAGGCCTCAGGAATTGGGCTGCACATTCCCCAGTCCTGGATTAGCCTCAGCCAAAGGCTAACGGCCCATCCCACCCAGCTCCTCAGTGCCAGCACTGCTATGCCTTTGTCACAGATTTATCTGCCAGGCAAATGGGGGAGTTTCAACCCTTTCAGCCCTTTGGTCTGGGCTCTGCTCCTTGCCTTGCCACCACTGGAAGAGCATGAGAGCACATCCTACTCCAGAAACAGCACCCAGGAGCTGTTGAAAGTCTAGACAAGTATTTTAGAGGTTTAAAAGCAAGATTCCAACCTGGCCAGCAAATATTTAAAGGCTTCAAACACCTGTTTTACAGCCAGTTTGACATTAATGGGGGTGGCAGGGGGATATCCTGCCATTTCAAGTTCTCTTCACTTCCAACACGAAGCAGGCTCTAGGTCCCAGTTTTCCTAAAATCAGCACACGGCCCTGCTGTGCCCTGCCGTGCCTTCTGTGCAGCCAGGATCCACGAAGCAGGCAGGGCTCAGCAGGAGATGAGAAGGAAATCCCAGCTCTGTAAATAGATCTGGTCCATGGCAGTGGCAGCCACAGGGTCTCTGCTCCTCCTCACTCGGGGTCCCTGGGCTCAGCTGGCTCTGCAGAGTCTCCTGTGGGCCACCTCCCACCCTGCTCTGGCTGGGGAGCTCTTTCCAAAGGGAAATGGGCAGGGTAAGGTGCTGCTCATGGTGGTTCTGGCCAAGCTACTCGGGTCCCTCATCCCTGTGACCCCATCACATCAAACTGTACCCAGCACCTTCAAGGGTGACAGGATGGCCAGCTCAGAGCTGCCCATGGTGGCCCACACCCTGAGGGGCACAATGTGGGCCAGGGAAAACCTCCTCTAAACCCTGCTCTGACCTCCAGTCCATGTTCTGCCTCAGCTGAGAGGCCACAGAGCCCTGCAGAGCCTTGAACTCATCTGAAGATGTTGGAATCAATCTGCTCCTGTCTGCTTTGACAGGAAAATCCAACAGGATCCAGCACAGAGATGCAGCAGGACCCCAGGCACTCAGGAGATTTTTGCTTTGGCCAACGTTTGCTTCAAATGAAAACCACACCTTCCACAAATGATTGGAAACCAGGTGGGAAATCTCCAAAGCTCAGCTCTAGGAATAGGCAGAGTTCCTTCAGATTAATGTTCATGAGGAGTAGTTTATTTCCTTCATACCCCACATATCTAGGTGTAAAACTTCCAAGGGAAATTTGGGGAAGTATTTTCCTGTGTGGTGAGGAGACAGCCAATGCTTTTGTGCTCCGTGAGCTCAGGTGAGCTGGGGAGGTCACAAATTCTAAACCACTGAAAATTAAATTCTAAAACCTGTCAGGCTAAAATAAAAATCCTTGCAGAGGTGCTGGAGAGCTTGTTACAAGCTAAGATCACAGCAATGGAGGTTAGCATTTCCCCTACAACTGCATTAACAATAGGTCAAAAAGGGAGGAAATCACTTCCAGCTCCTATTTTGTGATATTTTCATTTGTCACTCTGAATCTTCTCTGGGCTTTCAACCCTGGGCATAGTTTGTGAGCTGCTCTGGGCTGCTCAGGCTTGTCACCTGCACCAGGACCAAGGCAGAGAGCTCAGACCTGCCTTTAGACTTCCCTACAACCTCCCAGAGATGCTGAGAGGGACAACAAAGGACTGAGTAGGACAGACCTGTACAGGGACCCAAAACCAGACTGGAACAATTAGAGTTCTTAGGTCTAATGCCCACTGAGCAAATATCTTTATATTTCTATATTATTAAAAATATTATTATTCTTTTCTTTTTTTTATTTCTTTAATTCTTTCATATTTATTCTTTTATTACTATTATTATTCTATTTCTGTATTATTATGATATTTCTTTACATACTAGGAAATTCACAGATTACTGTGAGGTTTCTCAATATTGTGGAATTGCAGAATGTCCTGAGTTGGAAGGGACCCACCAGGATCATCCACTCCCACTCCTCGCCCTGCACAGACACCCAACAACCCCACCCTGTGCATCCCTGAGAGCATTGCCCAAAATACAGAGAGAAACTGGGTTTGTTGAGCTGGGATCCTGCTGCAGGCAATGATGTAAGAACATAACAAAAGTGTCAGAGATACTTCCCATAATATTTAGTCGAAAAATCCCTGTGCTCCCCAGTCCATCCATTATTGCTCTGCAAGGATGTCAGCACATGGAGAGGGATGAGAAGATGCCTGTGGAGCAAAGCTGTGCCAGGAAAGCACTCCTGCTCCTGGGAGAGGGTTTTGTACCAGAAACCTCCCAGAAATTGAGGACAGAGTGACAGAGCAGGGCCATGCTCACCTCTGGAGGGGCGTGTGCAGGGCAGTGACAAAGTGACAAATTCCTGCAGAGCAGGGCACCTTCCTCTGCTCCTAAAAAATGGAGTCAGCTCCAGATAGGTAGAAGGAGATAGATTGATGGTCAAAGTTCAGAAGAGACTGTCACAGGAGCTTGATAAATGCAACCCATCAGAGCATCAGTGGCATGGGAATGAAGGATGTAAAACAACTGAGTAAAACTCAACCACCTCGAGTGCAGCTGGAGAACTTTATGCAACTCCCGCACTCTGTTTTCCACCAGCTGGGTTTCCCTCCCAGTGTGCCCAGCAGGGGAAGCAGAGCAGCTTTCTCATCACATATTTCACTTAGCCCCTTATCAGCCCCTCTTCAAGCATTATCTGCTCTCCTGCTCTGCCTAAGGAGCAAGATGGGCAAATTATTTTGCACTTTGTTTCTGTTCCCCACCCCCCCAATAAACCTGACTGGGAAAGGTCCCCTGTGCCCAAAATAGTTCTCAGTGCTCAGAGACAGTGCCCAGTCATTGTATGAATCTCAGCTGAGCCCCATAATGAACCATGTCCCATATGGGAATGCTTTCCATCTGTCTCTGCACACCCTGAGAGATCCTCAAGAAGAGGAATGGCAGAAATCATGGAATAGTTTGAGTTGGAGGGACTTCAAAGTCCATCCTATTCCACCCCTGCCATGGCAGGGACACCTTCCACCACTCCAAGCCCAAATGTCCAGCCTGGCCTTGGGCACTGCCAGGGATCCAGGGGCAGCCACAGCTGCTCTGGGCACCCTGTGCCAGGGCCTGCCCACCCTCACTGCTAGATGGATTCCTTCCCAGCAGCTAATCTAAATCTCTCCACTTGCAGTTTAAACCTTTCCTCCCTGTCCTGTCTGCCCATGTAAATGTGTTCAGGCACTTTTCTTCTGAGGGGAGACTCAGGACCATCCAGCCTAAATGTTCTCCTCACTGAGGACAAAGGTGGCTCTTTGTCCCAGGGCTCCATTACCCACAACACCCCCGAGTTTGCTCTCCTTGGAGCTTACAGGCTCACCTGAGCATGCACTTCCTGCACCTTTTTTGCAGAAAAAGGTGTTGTCACTTCTCAGATGAGGCCCAGTGGAGTCCCTGACCCTGGGGGCAAAGAAAGCTCCCCCCACCCAAATGCAGGCACCTGGGCATCACTGAGCATGAGCAGCAGCCATGCAGCCAGAGTGGCCCAGAGCAGCCCTGGCCGTGCTCAGTGCTGCACAGGAAGGCAGGAAAACACCAGGGACACTGCCCAGTCTGGCCAGTGGGAAAAGAAGCCTTTCTCCTCCCAGTGCAGGCTGCAAGAATGCCTCTGGGGTGTGAGCAGGCAGCAGCCTGGCCAGAAGGGACCAGGTTGGCAAGTGGGGATGCTCCATGCTGCAGAGGAAGCCAAAAGCCCCAGGGGGCCAATGCCAATCTGTCCCAGGGGAAAATCCCTTCCTGACCCCACAGCTGGGACTGGCTGCTCCCCCAGCACTGAGCAGGACCTGCCTCCCCAGCCCACACTCTGCTCACACCGCCCAGGAGGTGCCCAAGCCCTGCTCCCCCTCAGCCTGGAGCCATCTCAGGACCTTCCAAGTGGCAAAATCCCCCCAGTCTGATCGGCCTTGGGAGCAAGAATGCCCGCTGTGGCAGGCAGGACACCAGTGGGTGCTCTGAAATGTCCCTCGCACATCCCATGGTGCTCCTCAGGACAGCATTCCCTTGTCTCACCATTGTGACCCAGCTGGAAAGGCCTGGCAGCCTCAGGCAGCCCCGGGGGCTGGAAGTGTCCTCCTCACCCTGCCAGTCCTGCTCATGTCCCTTGGAGCTCGCAGTGTCCCCTGGAGGGTGACAGGACCACAGTCCTGGAGGGGCTTTAAAGCTGGCCCTGCCAGGAGCTGGCCTTCCAGAAGAGCACCTCATCCAGCCTCCAGCTCCCTCCACGTCATTCCACGGGCTCCTCACAGAACTCCTCTGATAGCCCTCGGGCTGGCTCTGCCTGAGGGTGAAGTTTTCAGGCTGGCAGTGGAACACAGGAGCAGAGTCCTTTGCCACGTGTGACCTCCTGCCAGACACGACCTCTGGCTGCTCCTGCAGGAATCAGCTCCTGAAGGAAGAGAGTGAAACCCCCCTTTTTCCTTGAGCTGGGGATGCTGTTGCAGCATGGCAGGGTGGTAGAAATGCTGCAGCCTTCTTTGAAGTGTCTCCTTCAGAAGCTGCTCAGAGACACAGGCCACCAGAAGAGCCATTTCAAGTCCATGCATGTGGCAGGCACATCCTTCTCTCTCTCAGGATTTTTTCATAGAGGAGCACAGAGAGAAAGAAAGAGAAAACAATTTCTATTTCTGCTCCTGGTTTTTCCCATGTGGAATGTGTTTGGAGAATTGTTTACCTGGGGTCATTGCTTGATTGGATTCTGGTGAGGATTGTTTGAGCCTGGTGGCCAATCCAACCCACCTGTGGCTGGGCTCTCAGAGAGGGTCACGAGTTGTGAGAGTTAGATATGGTAGTTAGAAAAGTAGGTTTGTAGTTTTAGTACCTCCTTTAAATAGTATATTAATGTATTATAGCACAGTTATAATAAAGAAATCATTCAGCTTCTGACCTGGAGTCAGACATCAGCATTTCTTCCCACTGGGTTCACCTGCATTGACAATACATGCACACACACACCACAGATAGCTCAGCAGAGGAGGGACAGGAAGGGTCTTTGTGTCATGTACTCCAGAGGTTTATTCCAAAGCATGCTGAAGAGATCAGGCACAAAGAGAAAACCAGGTGGTCTGCACAGACATAAGTGTGGGGTCAGTGACCAATGACCTGAGGGCACAGGGGCGGGCAAAGGGCAGCAACCTGTGAGGCAGTGGGGGATGAATAATTGGGGTGGGCAGTGTCAGCTGGCCCATGGAGGAGGCAATCTAATGTGGATTGGCAGTGGTGCTGCAGAGCACCATGGGCTGAGTCCTCTCTTTAGCCCAGGTGGGGAAAACGTGATGGTACATTCTTCCAAGGCAAGGCCCTGGGGATTTCCCTGAGGGGGAAGGATTTGGAGGGGTCCTGGTGTGAGCAGCACAACAGGAGCTCCTGCTGCTGCAGTGACAGTTCCAGCCCCCACCCTGCAGGGACTGGGAGCTGAGTCTGCTCCGAGCACTGGACAGGTGAACCTGCTCCAAGCCACTGATTTCATGGGAGATCAATGTGCTGAAAATGGAACTATCAGTTTCTGCACAGGGTGACACACAGTGGCATCTAAGGCAGAGCTAAGTGGAATTGCTCCTGTTGCATGGCACAGAATACTAACAGGAATTGATTTCATCCTCTGGAGGCCAGGCTTTGTTTATTCAGTGGCCAAGGGGGGTTTTGGTGGTTGTCCTCGATTTTGAATGCTTTGCCTAATCCCATGTTTGAAGCAGATGAGAGGGAGAATCAGGATGCCCTGTGTAAATCGAGCCAAGTTTGTGGACAAAAACTCAGCTCCAAAGACAGAGTTGGAAGCTGGAGTCCAAAACAACTTCTCCCTGTTCTCTCTCCCTCTGGCAGCTCAGTGCTGTCTCTGAAGTCAGAGCTGCTCCAGTGGGATGCACACAGCAGAGGACAGCCTTGGTTTACTCAGTCCCAGGGGAACACATGCTCTAGACAGGCTGCTCATAAAGCCACACACCTGGCCCTGTGTCCTGAGGACTGCTGGCCTCCCCAAGCTCCTTGTTCCAGGTGACACTTTCATCCTTGCTGAGAATTTTCCTTCCAGGATGCTGCAGGCAGGGTCTGACAGGCAAAGCCCATATAAAACCTGTCTGAGAGGGATCCTTTGACTCACCACCAGGGAGTAGGATAAAATGTTCACAAAATGCGCAAACCATGGGCAGTGCTGGCTCAGAGCATGAGGACTGAGCCAGGAACTCCTCAGCTTTCCCATCTCTGGGTCAGCAAGGGTTGGAGCCCACTTAGCTCCTCCTGAGCACTGCTCTCAGCCCACAGGGCATCCCAAAGGATATTGCAGGATTCACCTGAGTTAAAACCCTACAAATCCAATCCAGTGCCCAGTGGGGTTGGTGGAGAAGCTCCCAGTGAGTCTCCAGAGTGTTTGCTGACTGCAGATCATTTCCAGAGTGTTCAGCCACCATTCACAGAATTATTGAATGGTTTGGGTTGGAAGGGACCTTACAGCCGATCCAGTCCCACCCCCACACCTTCCACTGTCCCAGGCTGCTCCAAGCCCTGTCCAACCTGGCCTTGGACACTTCCAGGGATCCAGGAGCAGCCACAGCTTCTCTGGGGGACATGTGCCAGGGCCCCACTGCCCTCACGGTAAAAAATTCCTTCCCAATATCCAACCTAAATTTCCCCATTTTCAGGTGCCAAACTCCCATTTTGTTGTGGAGACGACACATTTAGGTCACAGCTGAGGCACACAGAGTCCAGGTGGAAATTCATACTGCTGCTGTTATTCTGGTAACCAAAAACTTGCAGCTCCAGCCTCACAGGAAGGGGGTAGATGTGTCTTGAGATATTTTTGGTTTTGCCTCATCTGATAATGATTTGCTCATCCTTTTGTTCAGAGAGCATTCATTAAACAGGGAATGGGGCAGGCAGCAGCATGCTTGGCCACAGTCCAGGGGGGATTCATGTCAGGGCAGTTTGTCTTTCCCACATCACATCCTGCACTCTCTCTGTGTCTTACCTGCAGCAGCTCTCAGGCCCAGCACTACCTGGGCTCAGCTGAAAGGAGGTTTAGGCACAGCTTTATCTCCGGAGCTGGGCAGTGCTGGGTCTTACTGGATGGATGTCCTTACCTGTGATCATGCACACCTCTTTCTGCTGTGCTGCAAGAGGAGAGAAAAACACAAAACCAGGCTCATTGTGTGCATCCCCCCAGGCTGGAGGCTGCAGCCACACGAGTTCCACTCATTCCAGCCTGCCCAGGATCCCGAGGAAGTCAGGCAGCAGGAGGGGTGGGAGCACACCTCTGCTGTCACCCATGGGTCAGAATCACCCACTCCACTGGTCACATCCCCACGGGATGGGAGGCAATATTCCCTAGTGTCCTGGGTTATAAGATGTGGCTGGGCTGTGTATTCTGTCCCCATCTGTCAGAGCTGGGGCAGTTCTCTGCTGTTCTCTGGGCAGTTTTTTTCTTTATCTCTCCCACAGCCAATCCTCCCTCCAGGAGATCTCTGCTGTCCATGGCCACTGAGTGTCCCTGCATGGCTGAGAAAATTCCATCATCCCATGGGGAGATGCTGTGCCCAGGGGAGGAGCCAAGCATTCCTACCTGGATCCAATCTGACTTTGGAACCCCACAGCAGCCTTTGCCCACTGCATTCCCAGAGGAGCAGCTTTCTTCCCCACTGCATTCCCAGAGGGAGCCCAGGCCCATCTCCAGCAGCCCTGGAGCTCCAGAGGAAAACTCCAGCCTTGTCCAGGATCCTGCTCCAGCAGAAGCACAGCTGGCACTGCAGGAGGGCTGAGCCCCCATGGAATGGGACTGTGCCAGCACCCTGACCCACAGCCTGCCAGGGCCTGCTCTCACTCTGGCAGGGTTGTTTTGTGTTACTGCATTGTTTATTTTATTTTTATTTTCTTCCCTAGTAAAGAACTGTTATTCCTACTCCCATAGCTTTGCCTGAGAGCCCCTTAATTTCAAAAATTATAATAATTTGGAGGGAGGGGGTTTGCATTTTCCATTTCAAGGGAGGCTTCCTTAGCAGCCACCTGTCCTTTCAAACCAAGTCACCCAGTGATCTTACTGAGTATTTTCCACAGACTCTGCTGTGCTGAGTCTGCTGCTGTTGAGTCTTTCCACAGCTCAGCTCTGCAAAAGAAGAGAGATATTGTGTCAGTGCTGAAAAATTCATCCTCACACTCTCTGCTTCAGCTTGTCAGGGATTTTCAGGCCAGAATGGCCCATTCTGATTATCGAGCCTGATCTCCCTGATAACCCAAAGTTCACCCCAGGATTTCTACATCAAAGCCAGGGACTGGCAGCAGAGCTGAGTGCTTGAAAAGGGCACTGGACCTCAGTTCAAAAGGCTCCATATCCATCTCTCAATAACCTGGCTCAGTGATTTAAGCACTGCCACTGCCCAGAAGTTCACTTTGTTTCTATTTGAATACATCTAACTTGCACTTTACAACCAGATCCCTCTTATTTACAGGTTTTTGCAGTGTAACTTCTATTCAGTTGCATCATTTCCCGCAATAACAAATGAACCTATTGTTTTAGCAGTGATGGATCATCCCTGCTTGTCAAAAATAGGAAATGAGAAGGCATTTTGGCTGACAAAAGATGAGTTAGGGATTGCAGGATGCCCGTGCCAAGTGCAAGGACACTGTTTCTTGAAGCAGTGGAGGAACTGTGGTGGCTGCAAAGATCGTGATTGATACAGGTGTGATCCAGTGGAGGGACAGTGATTGATATGTTTATTATTTGAAGTTCAGTTTCAATCATTTTGACTCATCCTTACATGCATCAGGGTTTATTTGCACTTAAGGGAGACGAGCTCAGCTAATTGCTGGAGGCTCTGGCTGAGTTTTCAGAAAGTCCAGCTCTGAGAGGCACGGAGTAATTCCCAGTCAGGAATTAGTCAGGCTCTACAGCATCACAGCCTCTTTCTGGAATGAATAATGCTCAAGAATAGGCAGCAGCAGTTTCCTCCTAAATGGGATATTATTTTACATCACAAAAAAAAAAAATTAAATAGGAAAATGACATTTTTTTTCTACATTTGCAAAGCTTTTCAGCCAAATGATCCACCACAACTATGGAAGGTTTTGACAGACCAAATCAGATTTTCACAGCACAAGGATGAAAAGACTTGACTTAAAAGAGAAGAAATCCCCTTGCAAGGGTTAAACACCCATTTAAATTCTCACTTTAGTGCTCCCAGGACCACTAAAGCCACAGAGTTTAAGCTGACCTTCTCAATTTTTAGGACAATTCTTTAGGAATTCATGGCTGATGTGTAATCTTCCTCAGGAAGCAGTTCCCTCTGCCTCACCAAGATCCTCACCAGGGCTGGTCAGCTGCTGAGACTTCCCAACCTGGAGGTAGCAGGAAGAGGGAGCTCCTTCAGGCAGGAAATGGCTGCAATTCCTCAATTTACCTCCTTCTCCAGGAAAAACTGCTCGGTCTCCTTTAAGGATAACATCTCTATGACAGGATTCCTTTTTAAATGCTATTTTATTTAATAAATCATGTAAATTCCAGCATGTAAACTAGAGCATTACAGACAGGCTGGTAAATAATTAACTGCTCGTTTGCATGAAGGGGGAGAAAATACCCAATTCAGCAAATCAGGCAGGAAGCTGAGTGTTTGCCCTCCTGAGGAATAAAGGATTGGCTCCTAAAATTCTTGTGAGAGTGCTGGGGTGAGGGGAGAGATGGTTTTTGCTTGGGATACTGGTTGGAGATTGGGAACAGTGTGGTTTAACCTGGATAAATGAGTGCCTCTATATGTGTCAGCTTTGTAAGAAAGCTTTCCTTGCACTTAGGGGTTTTTTGGGTTGGTTTGGAGGGGTTTTTTGTTAATTTTTTCCTGCCACTCTGAAACTTTAGGAGTAATAGGGTAGGAGACACAAACAGTGAGGTGATGGTCCTAGCAAGTGGATGGTTCTGTAGCAAGAACAAAATTGAATATATGTAGGAATTACTGATAAATATCTGAACCCACACAGACATCCTAAAACCTTGTTGGGGCATCCTTTACTGATATGAGTAAAGGAAATAGCTCCAAATCTTAGTGGTGTTGCCTTCAACAATTAAAGCCCCCAGGGCTTCAGAAAATCTGTGCAAGAAAAGCTCCTCACACATCTGTCACTCTCTCAAGAAGCACCAAGGTCTTTACAAGGTTTGAATTTCAGGGATGGGGGTGTTTGGTGTTGCTGGATGAAGTGTTTAATCAATTAATACTAAAGCTACTCAAGATTTCTGTGGTGCTGGATGTTCTCTGCCCTAGGGGCTTCCAGTCTTTGAAGCTGTTATTACAGTAGCCTCTTATTTGGACAATAAAAAACAACTAAATAGGGAGTTGGGTAGGCAGGGAGGAAAAATATGCCTTGGCTTTGCAAGACTCTCTGCATCAAGGCTTCTGGATGCCCAAAAGTGAGATCTGCCAGCCCTATGTGCCACCTCTGGGGTTAAATTGCTGTGACGTGATTTACTGGATGGAATCCCAAGGGGCTACCAGGCCACTTATTGTAATGTCTCAGGGAAAATAACAAAATTTTCAAGAAGCAGAACACATTAGCCAGATAAACTTACTGTTGCCTTAAAAAAAAAAAGTCCTTGGCTGCCCCAGCCCTCTCTGAGCAGGCTCTGTTCCTGCCCCTGAGGGAGCAGTTGATGGCTCTGTGATGCTTGTGCATATTATTTGTACTGATTGGATACTGGATGTGGGAATGAACTGTAGAATCATGCCAGGCTGCCTGGAAAATGGGCTGTTCTTAGGAAAAACAGCCTCTGCAGTGGATCTGTGGTGTAACAGAGCTGTGGCTGTCAGACAAAGCTCTGCTTCTCTGCAGGTAACTGAGGCTTGAAAGGCAGTGTCTGAACGTGGGTTGGTCTGGGGCTGATCCTGGCTCAGGCTGCCAGTCAGGGCTGCTGCCTGCTGCCTTCAGGGGACACAAACAGGCCAAGGAGGTGACATGGGGCCAGAGCCACCACCTGCAGGGCAGTGGGAATGGCTGCCACCCCCTGCCCTGCTTGGGATCCATCCCTGCCCACAGGGTAAAAGTGCTCCCCTGGCTCCTGTAAGGTGTCCCCTGGGCCAGGGGAGGTGTCCCAGCAGGGAGAGCAGCCCCGGGCTTTGCATGGTGAGGTTTGGGCAGAGTCTGTGTGTCCTTATCCCCAGCCTGAGGCTGTCACAGCATCCTCTGCACTGGATTGCAGGAGAATTCCCTTTCCTCGGGAGCTCTGCCCTGCTGGAGCCCGGCACTCTGCTGACACAAACACTGATAACTGTTTCTCCATAGCATTCTGTGCTTTCTCTGTTCCCTCCTTCCACCTGCTCTTCCAAGGGGACCCGGGTCCTGCCAGCCAGCTCAGTCTGTTGCTATGGAAATTGTTGTCACAAATGAAGACTTCCCAGCACGGCAGTGGTGTTAAACCCGGACATTTACATATGCCTCTGGCTCCGGGGGGATTCGGGTCTCCTGGCTGAGCACAGGCAAGGATGGGGCTGTTTCCTGTTTCCTGCTGGCCAGGGACACTCAAGGTGGTGGAGGGATCCTGCATGGGCAGCCAGGGAGCCCTTCCCAGTGCCTGTCTGCTGGAATGTGGGTCAGCAGCCAGTCCTGCAGCATTAATGCCTCCTCCTCCTCCTCCAAACACTCCAGCTTTCCCTCTGAAGTGCCGTGCACAGAGCAGCACTGTAAGCAGCCAGGAGAGAGAAGTCAGGGAAGAGCACTGAAAATAAATGTGCAGGGAGGGCAGCTATAGAAGCCAAACCTGCTGCTGGTGCTTGCAGTCCCCTGGGCTCCCTGAGGGGATTAAAGCTTCCCCCTGGAAAGGGGTTTAGGGGTAACAGGAGTAATCCAAACATGGCATCTTTGCCTTCCTTCCCCCTAAGCATTGCTAAGTTTAGCTGTGTTGCTTCCAAGAAGAACTGCTCAGCTAAATCCCAGGGCCTGGCTTTGAAAATTTCAGCACGTCCCCTGTACTGCAAAATCAAAGCCTCTTCCCTGCTGAATACACCTTTGATCAGAACTGTGAGAAATATTTGCAACCATGTGAAACTTGAATGATTTGGGGTTTCATTACACACTTGAAACTCAGACCATTTTCATCAAAGGCATTGCTAAAGTTCACCAACCCTCCAACAGAACCTTTGATGCTTTATGGCTCACATTTTGTGTAAAACTCGCAGGTTTGCTGGACTTTTTATAAGTGAAACTAGCTGAAAGTGGCTTTGACTGCATTTTGAGAAGAGACACTCATAGAAAAAGCAGCCAGATTAATTTTTTTGCCTTCAGAGCTGCTGCATGCTGTCATCTGGCAATAAAGGGTAATTCTGCTGAACCCAGCAGTCAGGGTTGTGGCTGTAGCTAGGTGAGAAGGAGGCAGAAAGCACTGGTGTGGCTGTGCTCTGCTCTTCCCTCAGGGCTGGACATCCCATGGCAGCAGCAGGGCTTGGTTGGTTTGGAGGGGCTTTTTGTTTTTTCCTGCCATCCTGGAACTTTAGGAGTAACAGGGTAGGAGACACAAACAGTGAGGTGATGGTTCTAGCACGTGGATGGTTCTGTAGCAAGAACAAAATTGAATATATGTAGGAATTACTGATAAATATCTTAACCCACACAGACATCCTAAATCCTTGTTGGAGCATCCTTTATTGATATTAGTAATGGAAATAGCTCCAATTCTTACAGTGATGTTGCCTTCAACAATTAAAGCCCCCAGGGCTTCAGGGAATCTGTGCAAGAAAAGCTCCTCAACCTATTTGTCACTCTGTCAAGAAGCACCAAGGCCTTTATGAGGTCTGGGCATTTCTCAGTGCCTTGCACTGGAGTACTTAGGGAGGTCCCAGCTTCCAGAATGTGGGACTCCATGGAGAATGACCCATCCTTGTACAGGTTCTGTCCTCAACAGGGTATTTTATCATCTCTAAGGATTCTGTTTCCTAGAACATCACCCACTCCTTACTCTCTTGACCTCTTCAGTAATTTTTGCACCTCCTTTCTGTCTGCCAGTCAGAATCACATAAAATTAAGTTGGAAAAAAACCTTTGAGATCATGGAGTCAAACCTCTGAGCTAACACCTCCCTGTCAGCCAGACCATGGCACTGAGTGCCACATCCAGGCTTTTCTCAAACACCTCCAGGGATGCCACCTCCTCTGCCATGGCCTGGGAGCTGGGACCTGTCCCTGCCTGCTCACAGGGCTCCCTCTCCCTCTCTCTGGAAATGAGGTTCCTTCTCAGACTGGCAGCCAGGGCTCTTCTGGGCTCTACTCCTCCCAGGAACAGCCTGGCCCAGGCAGGGAGGGTTTTCTCTGTTCCTCTGTCCCTGGAGGGGAAGAGTGACCTCTCACCAAGCACAAAATTCTCCAGCTACAGCATTGTCTTGGTCCAGCTCAACTCCTGCTGCTAAGGAGCAGTGAGAGGTGTGAGGGGAAGTGATTTACACTAAAGGGACACAGTCAAAGATACACTGAGTTTGGAAAAGACCTCTAAGATTGAGTCCAGCCACAAAGCAGAAGGATAAATGTTACATTTGCCATTTTCCCAGGCAATGGCTGTGTGTGTGTTGTACTTCCAAGCCTGTTCTCTCCTGCAGATCACTGGGATGTTCTCAGCAGTGCTCCCCACCTGGAGGTATTTGCAAACCTTCAGAAGTCAGCAGCCAGAGCCTCTGCTATGTGTTTCTATCTCCCCTTTTATTTTATGGATCCCCTGTGTGAGAGCTAGAGCTTGGTTAGGGTTAAACTTTGGTGCAAAGGCACAGCCCTGGTGAAACTGAAATTATCTCTGCTCTTCTGGGTTGGAAAGAGCTGAAAGAGTTACACCTGCATTACATGTGTCTACCTGAGAAGATTTTGCATGTTTAGATACAAAATCTGATCCAAATGAAATATAATCCTTGGAAAAATCACCTGTGTAGCTGTGATACAATAAATACTGCCTAGGACTTCAATTTAATGATGGGTGTGCTTAGCTTGAGTCCAAATATCACGCTTTGAAATGCAGCATTGGGTTCCAAATATGACCTGAAATAGTGCCTCTGGTACTGATGGTGCTGGGAGGGCCCTGTTTGCTTCTTTCCCTCCTTTTTCCTGCAGTTATTTGACCTCCTCACACCACACAAGGCTTCTTCTCTCCAGGAGAGCAGCAGTGCAGCAGAGCAGATCCGAGCTCTCCTCTGGTGGGAGCAGAGCTGTAAAGCCCCGGGGAGCACAGCAGCAGAATGTACGTCCTGGTTTGGGCTCTGCATCACAAAACAGAGGATCTCTGACTAAGACAGGCTCCCCACCATGCCTTTCTCCTGTGAGAAAAGGCAGCTGTGGCATGGCCACCATGGCCAGCTCCTCTGAGGAGTCACCCAGCACAGGCTGTGGAAGAAAAGGGAGTGAGTGAGGTTCCTGGGGGAACTGAAACCCTCTCACCTGCTCAGTGAGGGCTAGCAGTGGTGCTCAGGTGTGCTGGGGTCCTGTCACTAAACCCATCTCCCCCAAATGTGTCTGCACCTCCAACGAGGACATCAGGGCCAGGACCTCCCTGTTGCTGTGTGAACACACAAAGCAGCCTTTTCCTTGTTTAGTGGAAGCAAAGCTGCACTGATTCTGCCCCTAATCCCCTCAGTCTGACCCCTCAGGCCTGTGCTGTGGGTGGCCATGGCTTTGTATGAAGCCAAATGTAGTAAATAAATAGCAAGTGAGTGTAAGAGATACACCAAGACTTACAAAAAGCAAATTTAAAGTTGAACTTGTTGAATCATTGCTGGAGGGAATCTCATTCCTACCTTTGTCCACTCAGGGCATTGCATTCCTGGTGGGTCCTGAGCTCACCTCCCCAGGGCTCAGAGGAGACAGGGGGAAGCCAGACCAATGCTATGTTATGTGGACATGGCCAAAAACTTTTCCTCTGGAGCCCTAATGACTTAAAAAATGTGGGAAAAAATATGAAAATTTACTCTTTGGCCACATCTGACCAAGTGCATTCCTGGCCTTGCTTTTGTGTCTTGGAGATGCCCCTTCAAGAATGAAGATTTGTAGTAGATGTCTGCACACACACACACACACCAACCATGCAAAAATGTTATCACGAGGGTGGTTTTTTAATGTGTGGAAGCAGGAACCAGACTGGCACAAATTGTTGTACAAATCTCAGAGCCTGGGGGGATGCAGGCAGCAGATGTGAGAGGAGAGGGAGGGTCAGTTACTGCTGGTCAGGCTGATCTGGAGCGGGGAGCTGCAGAGGGACAGGGGCACCTCAGGGTGCTGGCAGCAGAGATGTGAGGGCATGAGGGACTTTTAGGCCAGCAGGAGGGCAGAGAGCATGGTCTGACAGCACTCAGCAGGATCCTGGGGCTCAGAACCCACACTAGCCCCCAGTGGAACGGGTTCCTGTGGCTGGGAGCTGAGCTGGGACACCAGAGCCAGCACGGCCTGGCTGCCTGAACTGCCTTCCTGCCACATCCCGGCCAAAAGGTGGGAATTGGCCAAGCAGGGCTGAGCAAGGAGGGCAGGAGAAGGCAGCTGGGGAGCTGCAGAGGCAGGGAGCACCTCAGGCATGCGGGAGGGAGCTGCTGACACCAGAGATGGTCCCAAGACAGCGAGTTCCAAGAAGGGCGCGAAGAGCCGTTGGAATCCAGCTCTGAAAACTGGGCCCGGGAGAGAATTTGTGAGGGAAGTTGTAGGCCAGGAGGAGCTCAGTGCCATTTCCAGCCAGGGCAGTCCCAGCGCTGCGGCCCTGAGGCAGCAGCAGCCGGGGGCAGGGCAGGGCCCGGCCCCACACACGCCCGCAGGCGCTGACAGACACCGTCCCCGCGGAATGGAGACCTGGAAAATCTCGGTTTGCTTTCTCCTCACAGCACAAACGGGAGAGGGCAGGGAAGCGTCTTTGATCGGCTGCTCACACAGCGCTGTGCGGTCCCATCTGTGGCGGGGCAGGGCGAGGCCAGCGAGGGAAGCACAGCTTGCGGCTGGGCAGGTTTTGCGTGGGTGAGCACACAGTGTGCTGCTAACGAGTGTGTGCAAACCATGCGGCATGTGAGAGAAAGTCAGCGCAGCATCGTCAGGAGGGTCCCTGAGACACATCCCCCTCCTCCTGCCAAGGGTTTGTGCTCTACCTTATGCCAGAGGAAAGAAATTCAGCAGGAGCTCCAGGAAAAGCAGCGGGTCCGCTGGGAGCAGAGTGCCTGTCAGACTTGGAAATTAAATGGAAGCACGATAAATCTGGATTGTTCCTGCCAAAACCAACTTTCATTACTTTATAATTCAACATGTGTTACCAGCTCCTATTATTAGAAAGGCAAACTTCCTCCACTGTGGGAAGAGGCTGAGATGGAGCTTTCTAGCCCTCTGTAAGTTAATTACAGTACACATGTTAAAAGCAGCATCTGTCTTAGTCAATCTAGTTGATTATTGCAGCACTTTATTTTTAGTTGTTATCAAGGTGGAGGATGACACTGATATAAGTGGGGAGCTTTGCACAGATCTTGCTCAACTGTGTGTTCTCCAAAACCAGATCTGGTAGCTCTCCTCTCCTGGAGCTGGGCCAGCAAAGCCCTTGTAGGAATTGTAGGAAAAGAGTCTGTGCAAAGTGCTTTGACTGTGGGCTTACAACAAAGATACCAAGGCCTGGCTGTGAAAATCAGCTGTGGAAATACCAGGGTTGGTGGCCCTTTCTGGTACTCCAGTGGCCAAAATCTTTGTTGCTTTGTTGCTTCTCTTCTATTCTGAGCTCCCTCTGATGTAAATATTTCTGGCCTCATGACTGAATGCTTTGATTTAACACATACCAGCTCCCTGTTCATGCCCTTATGTCTAATTCTGCTGCTTGTGCTGTTTCAACTTTTGGGCAATGTGTGTGTGTCAGGGTGATACTCCCAGGACCAACAAAAGCATGCCAGGTGAGTTTTCCTTGGGAATATGGGAAGCTTCTCCTGGACAAATGAGAAGTCTTGAGGTTGTGGCTGAAAGTTCAAAGTCTGGCAACAGTTCCTCCCTCCTGCTTTAGGGCCAGTGAGCTCTTGTGATGTTGGTGCCATGTAGGAGGTGTGGAATTAGCATTTGGGGGTGTATTTGAGTGGTTTTGGCTGGGAGGCTGGCACTGACACCGTTCCCTGTGGAATGGAGACCTGGGAAACCTTGTTTTTTTTCTATTCACAGCACAAATGAGAAGAATCTGTCTCCTTCCCAAGCTAAAGTGAACAGGTAAACAAGAAAGGAGAAATCCTGAAGAACTCCCCCACCCCTTCCATTTGGGTTTTGGAGCAGCAGCACTTGGAAAGCCCAGAGCAGTGTGGGGTCTGAGGGCAAGGACTGTCCCCAGGGATGCTCCTCCTGCACCTCCCCTGTGATCTTATGGCCAGCAAACCAGTTCAGTGTGATGGAGAATGGAAAGAGTATTAACAGACCCTCATCAAATTCCAACCACTGCTACTCCTGGGTTTATTCCCAAAGGAACCCTTCCCAGAGCTTCCTGAGCTTGTGTCAGAAGAGCCTGAAGCTGCTCCCATCTGCCCATGTGCGGTTTCTCAGAGGTGCTGCAGGTGCCAGCTGAGGAGTTTGTGTGACAGACACCTCCTGCAGCAGATCTGGTGCCTGTTTGCCAGATCAAAGGAATCTAAATGGGCTGACATCTCCGTGTCCTGTAGCAGCACAGCAGGCTGATGCTGTCTGATAAGAGAGCAAACTTCCCTGGCTTTTGTGCAAGGGCCATTACCAGTGTGGGTTTCTCACTCTTCTAATTTTTTTTTTTTTCCTTTGCTCTTTATCTTCCCAGAATGACAGAACAAAATGTAGCTGGGAGAGTGATGCCTGACTTGTTTCTGTAGGGTTGGATGTTAAATGTGCAAGGGTTATCAGAGAGAGGCCATGATTCCTTGTGCTTCCTCCCCAGCTCAGCGGGGGGAAATCCCCACCATCCCTACTTTTCCACTGTCCTGGGCAGAGTGGGAGCTTCAGACAGAGTTTTTCAGGGAGACCCTCCCAATGAGTCAGGCAGTACAGCAAGGACCCTCCTTGCTTTCTAAACTCCCTGTCAGGGGAGTTTAAAGGACTTTACAGGTGTAATTGAACCTTTGTGCTGCAGGAATAAGGATGGCAAACCAGATATGTTTATATAAAAATAAATTATTAATGATGATAATGATTAGAGTAAAATAGCTCCATCAGAATTATTTACTACACAAGATGGGAGTTCTAACTATAAGTATAACATAAATGATAACATAAATGTAACAGTGCGCTGGTTTTGAAGCAATATTGAAGCAATTATATTAAAGATAGCAAAACCAATTATGAAGGAGATTAATGTCCCTCACCCAGAACAACACCCACGGGCAAATCTAACTCTGTTCTTCTCTCTCACCTGGGAACCCAGCAAGGATTTATGGTCCATGTGAGATGGAGGGTGTGGATTGATGTGTAACGGGACATTCTGGTGGTACCACAACTGAACATCATCCCCAGGTTACTCTGCAGACATGAGAGGGGAGAACAAACAGGTCAGGGGTGAAGAGAAGCTCTTTGGGTACTTCTGACTCAGCTGGAGCTGTGGCTCTTGAAACACTCTGATGAGCCATGGGCTGGTTTCCAGACAAAATGAAAGGAAATTAAACTGGTTGGGAGGGGAATTCATGTCCCTTGGGACACCAGAAATGTACGACCAAGCAGTCCTGTCTCCTTTCTGTTTAAATTGGGCCTGGCCTGCACACAAAGGGTATCTGTGGGATCAGGAGCACAGGAACAGCTGGAGCAAAGCTGGAGCCACTGTGTCCAACTCCCACTGACCACTGAGGCAACGAGTTTATTCTGAACCAGTAATGGCTGTGTGATTAGAGACAACTATTCCTCAGTGGAAGATCACTTCCAAAGGTCACAGTTGCTATGTGTTTACTCCCAGGAGGTCTGTGAAGCCACTCTGGCAGGGGGGATGGAGAACACCATGTCCTGGCTCTCTGGGGGATGCTCCCACAGCCCAGTGCTCCCCTCACCCCACTCTCCCTGTGCCCACAGCCTTGTGCTGGTGACCTGACCTGGTCTCCCCTGTCTCAGGTGGTCTGTGCTGGCCAGGGCTCCCGGGGGTGCCAGGCAGCAGCTGCTGGGGACTGTGGCTGTTTGGGGGCTGTGTCTGTTTGGGGGCTCTGTTTAGGGGATCTGTGTTTAGGGGACCCGTGTTTGAGGGGGGCTGTGTTTGGTGAGCTGGGTTTGTTTGGGGGCCTGTGTTTGTTTGAGGGACTGTATTTGTTTGGGGGCTGTGTTTGTTTGTTTGTTTAGGGGGCTGTGTCTGTTTGCAGGCTGTGTTTGTTTGAGGGCTGTGTTTGAGGGCTGTGTTTGGGGGCTGTGTCTGTTTGGGGGCTGTGTTTGGGGGCTGTGTTTATTTGGGGGCTGTGTTTATTTGGGGGCTCTGTTTGTTTGAGGGCTGTGTTTGAGGGCTGTGTTTGGGGGCTGTGTTTGGGGGCTGTGTCTGTTTGGGGGCTGTGTTTATTAGGGGGCTGTGTTTGTTTGAGGGCTGTGTTTGGGGGCTGTGTCTGTTTGGGGGCTGTGTTTATTTGGGGGCTGTGTTTGAGGGCTGTGTTTGGGGGCTGTGTTTGGGGGCTGTGTCTGTTTGGGGGCTGTGTTTGTTTGGAGGGCTGTATTTATTTGGGGGCTGTGTCTGTTTGGGGCTGTGTTTATTTGGGGGCTATGTTTGAGCACTGTTTTTGGGGGCTGTGTCTGTTTGAGTGCTGTGTTGGGGGCTGTGTTTGAGGGCTGTGTTTGGGGGCTGTGTTTATTTGGGGGCTGTGTTTGTTTGAGGGCTGTGTTTGGGGGCTGTGTTTATTTGGGGGCTGTGTTTGTTTGAGGGCTGTGTTTGAGGGCTGTGTTTGAGGGCTGTGTTTGGGGGCTGTGTTTATTTGGGGGCTGTGTTTATTTGGGGGCTCTGTTTGTTTGAGGGCTGTGTTTGAGGGCTGTGTTTGGGGGCTGTGTTTGGGGGCTGTGTCTGTTTGGGGGCTGTGTTTATTTGGGGGCTGTGTTTGAGGGCTGTGTTTGGGGGCTGTGTCTGTTTGGGGGCTGTGTTTATTTGGGGGCTGTGTCTGAGGGCTGTGTTTGGGGGCTGTGTCTGTTTGGGGGCTGTGTTTGCACTGAGCCCAGCACAGGAATTGCCCTGACTCCCCTGGAAGCATGGGCAGTGAGTGACCCAGTGAAGAGGCCTCTGCTCAGCAGGAGCCTTTGCAGAGCTGCAGCCCAGGGCTGGAGTGTTCCAGCACCCCCTGAGGGAACCTTTTCCCACACGAGCTGGGTTCTTTGCAGACACTCCTCACTCTGGCTGCATCCCTGCCCTGCTCCTCCCCGTAGCTGCCAGGTGAAGGCAGATGAAAGGGGGCTCCTCAATCACTAACAAAGAACTTCTAAGCTCATCCCAGAGACTTTCAACCTAACTGCTCTCTTTGCTCCTTTCATGTTTTCTCTTTGTTTGGTGAGTACACTAATGCAAGCCCCAAATAAGCATCTGCACTCATAAGACATGAACAAATAGGGAAAGGATAATAATATCCAAAGGTTTTACAGGAGAGGTTAAAAAGGGAGCCAGACTACAGAGACTGCTCAATAGTGGTTTGCTTGACTGATGTTACAAAGGCAAAAGACAGAAAGATCCTTGGAAAATACCTCTGAGCAGTGATTGCTCTCTCAGAAAACCTCACAATTAGGCATGAAAGGAGTCCTTCCAAGCTTCTCAGATGCATTAAAGATGTTATTATGAGATAATTAGGCTACATGGAATAATTTGAGATCCACTCTGTCCCTTACCTCCCCATCTGTTGAGGTCCCTATGCAGAGCTGATGTAAAAGGCCTTGGCAGCCCTCAGGCCATTCAGATGATCCTGGCTCCTGGCTAAAGTGCACGAGGAAGGTGGAATGAGCCTTGTGTGTTAATAACACATTGTAAGGTACAGCCCCAGCCCTGCCAGCACTGAGTGCTGCCCCCAGGGTCTGTTTGACACCTCGGGAGGTCCCAGAGCTGCCTCCCCTTGCCCAGGGACGCTGCACGTGCCAGCTGAGTGTGCTGCCACCATCCCTGAGCTTCTGCAGGGCAAGGCTGGATGAATTCATTCTGAAATCCATTCAGCAGCTGATTGGTATCCTCTCCAATTCATCTTTGCCATATTTACTCTGCTGCTGAGAATGGGAAGCCAGTGTTTCCTCAAGCAAATGTTGTATGTGGTTGTGTGTTCCTGGGAAGCTAAAACAGAAAGATTTAACAGCTCAAAACCCCACAATGGTGTCAGTGCTGAATTCGAGGAGTTTATTAGAGTAAGGCTTTGCTTTTCCTTCCTTGCTGGAGGCTCCATGGGGACCTCCTGCCTGCATCTTCATGAAGAGGCACAGTCTGTGTAATCCTTTCTACTGTTCCCAAATCTGCTCAGCTTTTAAATCCCACACAGTGCAGCCAGAACTCTGTAAAGGGCCTCGTTCATTGCCCAAAGTTGCACTTCACAGCTATAAAAATTACTGAACATACAGAAGCCCCATAAAACCAGGGAACTAACAATGAATGTAATTTGACTGCAAATTCCCCTTTGGAAGAGATCCAGGTAGGGCACAGTCCTGCTTGGTACAGAAGGTGAGGGGCAGTTCTGTTGATCCCATGGAGTCTGAGCTCTGGGATTGCACTGGTGGCTGCTGCTTTTTCTTAAACCACTAGCCTGTTACAGCCTCTCTTTCTTCTTTCTCCTCCAAGCGCAGTGTCAATTTGCTCCCAGGATGTTTTTATCCTCATCCATCTGTTGCTATCCCAATACTTAGCCTAAATTTCCCCCTTTTCCATTCAAATCCAGGGATCACCTCCTCAAAGGAACCACTGAGGGATCTGGCAGAGGGAGTTCCTAATCCACTATCCATCACGTTGGAAAAATTGTGGCAGCCAGGTGAAGTTCCTGATGATTGGAAAAAAAGAAAATATAACCCCCCATTTTAAAAAGCAGAAATGTGAAAGATCTGGAGAGCTGCAAACTAGCCAGGCTCCTGAGATACCAGTGAGGGATCCAAGCACAACTTTTGTGTGTTTGAGGAAGAAGTTCTGTGCAGAACATCCTCTTCACTCTGATGTTCTGCACCTCCAGCTGCACTGGATGATCTTTCCCCAGTGCATTCCCATTGAAAGCAGTGATGCAGAACCCAGGGTCCCTGCGCGGGGTTTTCACCCTCACAAGCTCAGTGGGCTGAGTTAAAAATAGGGTTTGACACAAAGGATTTGACTTGAGGAGAAAATCAGAAAGGTTTCTTGCTGGGATTTGCTGCTAAGGAGATCTGTCATGGACCAAAGGAGATGTGCAGGTTCCCTGATCTGATATTTTCTTTCATTCCTTGAACTCGGCTGAACTCTGTGTATTGTCAAGCATTTCTTTTGTAAATGTGTGGATTAATTAGCTGCAGAACTTAATAAATGTCCTGAGAAAAACACTTTCTGCCTTCTGATGCTGCCTTTAATGTAAAGTCTGTTTGACAGGAGGTTTCAGGAACATTTGCCTGGTGACTCATCTGAAGCACAGGGGGGAGCCTGCATTCCCATTTACCTCACTGGAAGATGATCCCTTCCTGTTGGGGTGTGGGCTGTGTTTGATGGCTCCTTTGAAAGGAAACTTCACCCCTCCAGAAGATCTTTAGTCTTTAGGGCAGGACTGAGTGATCTAAACGAGGTCCAGCCTTCTTCAAGGCAGTGGTGATGCTCCCAAGCCTGAGGATGGGAACTCCACGGAGCTGCTCAGAGCTGCAGGACCACTGGCAGGACTCTGGGTGCTGTTAACCTTCCTCTGGGACTGTTCTGCACAGCTCCAGGGGACCTTCTGCATCATCCAAAAGTCTATCTCCAGTTGAGAAACCAGGTCCTGGAGGGAAACGACCATTTGTCTTCTCTCTAACCCTGCAGAGGTCCAAGCAAAAGGCAGAGGAGCAGCTCAAAGCCCTTCCCACGTTGGAATGGGATGGAACTGAGGACTAGGCACCCTTGGCAGACCCTGCTGGGCCCCTCGGGACAGAGCCAGTGGTGGAGGGGCTCTCCATCTGTGTCCTGCTCCCTCTGGATCTTACAGAGCTGGAGGACAATAGCACAGAGCTCCTTGGTTCTCCTGCTCCGTGTGGGAATGTCACAAGGACTGGGAGGCTGGCAGGGGCTGGCAGGCTGTCCCTGGAGCCCCCAGCAGCAGGGGCTGATGGCCAACCTTGGCAACTCCTTATTCCAAGGTCCCAGACCACCAAGGGACCATTTCAGCATGAGTCATTCAAGAAAGCCGGGTATTAGTTTGGATGAGGAGAATTAGTTTCATTATCAAAAGGGCAAGAAACCTTTCTCTTTTTCCTCCCTCTGCTTTTTCTTTCTTTCTTTTTTTTTTTTTTTTTTTTTTAATGAAAGCTGCAAGTCTGAAACAAAGACTAAAATCCACAGGGGTACCCTAAACCCTCACAACTTGTGGATTTTATCCATGCTTGAACATTTTGTGTTCCTCTGCCTGTGCAAAATGAATTAAAGGTTTCAATCCAGCTCCTGGTGGAAAAAGTGCTCCCATCACAACTGGCACTAATTGGCTCCCTTGTTAGCAGCTCGTTGAGAAGGTGAGCAGCGAGCTCCACACACACTGAACCCCAGCAGCTCTCGGGAAGGTGAGGAAATGGGTCCTGGTGCTTTCCCTCTTCCAGGGAGCATCAGCCTTTCCTTTCCAGGCCTGCCAACTTGGCGTCAAATTCCCTTCAATCTTGTTTGTGATGCAGCGTCCCCCTGAGGGATTAATTGGGCTGTGAGAGAAGCACAGGAACGTGAAGGAAAGGCTGCAGCTGCATCACCCAGGGTTAATGCAGCAAGGAGGGACCAAAAGCTGCAGCGCTGGATGTCCAGAATGCTGAGGGATCCCAGCCCTGCCTGCAGCAAATGAAGAATATTGATGGGGAGAAAACCATCGGTTTAGGCTCCCCTGCAGCTGGAGGAAGGGGAATTGCACCTGGGGGGTGGCTCTGTGGTGACTCCAGTGCTTCATCCATCAATATTAATAATAACACATAAAGCTGGGGCTTGCATATTATCTCCCAACGAGCAGGAGCCAGACACTGGGTTCCATGTAATTTAATTTCAATTAGTGCACTGGAGCTTTTTAAAGAATGGACTATATATTCTTCTGCAGTTAGTCGCAGACTATTAAACAAAAAGCAGAAAAATTTTTATGTAAATGAGAATTATCTTATTGGCTTTAGTATCTTTCTCCCCTTCCCTTCCCCAGGTAATTGGGTAGGAAGGTGCTGGGGAAAAAAAAAAAGCAGGTGATGGGAAATGAGAATAATGAAATCTCTGCAGCATTGCCTCCTGTTAGATGCAGGAGCCCAAAATATATGTGTGTGTCGGTTTAATGTAATTTGCTGTTAATTAGCTTAAATGGCAGTCTTACCTTCTTGTGCTTTCAGTGCATTTCTGTCCAGGCTCTCATTAGGCAGAGTGATAAAGCAGGTGCTCGTTAAAAATACCAGGAGTACCTATTTACATTACAAAGCTTCTCCCAGCACTTGGGGTGGAGGAGCTGAAGTCTTGTCCCTGGGTACAGCTGGTGGGAGAGTGGAAGCAGTTCCTGTTTCCACAGGTTGCCACACCAGAACAGTAACTCCTCTATTAATGAGAATTTAGAACACAAAGGTGCAGCAGCAGAGTCATGGAATGGTTTGGGCTGGAAGGATCCTCAAAGCCCATTTCATTCCACCCCTGCCATGGCAGGGACACCTTTCACTGTCCCAGGCTGCTCCAAGCCCTGTCCTGGCCTTGGACACTTCCAGGGATCCAGGGGCAGCCACAGCTGCTCTGGACACCCTGTGCCAGGGCCTCCCCACCCTCACAGGGAACAATTCTTTCCCAATGTTCCATCCAACCCTGCCCTCTGGCAGTGGGAGCCATTCCCTGTGTCCTGTCCCTTGTCCCAAGTCACTCTCTGACTCCCCTGGAGCCCCTTTAGAAACACAGTTAGATCACCCCAAAGCCTTCTCTCCTCCAGGCCAAATAAGGCCAATTCTCTCAGCCTTTCCTCCTAGGAGAGGTGTCCCACCCCTATAAATCCAGAAAAAAAAATAGGTGTGTAGCTGTCTCCAAAGCCAGGAGAGAAATGTGGACAGCAGGCACTCAAAAGAATGCCTGGAGGATTTAGGTGTTCACTTCCCACCTATTTCTAGCCCGTGTAGAGGATGACACCTCTGAGGGATATGGAGATGTCTGTGAATGCAAATCATTCAGAAACAAAGTTCCCAATTATTTAATTCAGGCCAAGAAAGGAAATGAAAAATCTAGGTTTGATTGAAACGAGCATGGATAAACCTGGGAGAGAAAGCTGAGGTGGGAAAGAGGCAGCAGGGATGGAAAAGGGCACAGGGAAGGAATGCAGCGTAGGGGAGTGTGCTTTCAAATATTGATATGGAAAAGGTATAAATAGAAACAAGCACATGCTTGTGCAGCTAATAAAGGGCTTGTTTACAAGGGGGCAGAGAGGTTCATTAAGAACGGGAGCAAGCACCTGCTCTGAAAATAAGGGAAACTCTTAATGCAAGCACAGAGAGGCTGGAGGAAAGGATTTGAGGCCAAATGTGCTCAAGAAAGAGGAAGGTTCAGCACCTCTCATGGTTCACCTTCAGCATTTGTGTGCAGGGTCCCAGTCCATGGGCAGGGGTTCATGGGAGAGCAGAGTCTAGGGCAGAGCAGTGGGGCTGGCACGAGGGGTTCATGAACAGAGTATCTGGTTCTCACTACTTTATTCCAAGGAGAATTAAATCCAAGCCAAGAAAACAAATACCTCAGCTCATTTCTTATTTTCAATTCAGCTGCTTCTCCAGTTTTTTGCTGTTGTTGTGGTGGTTTTTTTTTTTTTGGGGGGGGGGGGTTGTTTGTTTGTTTGGCTTGGTTTGTGGGGTTTTTTTCTTTTGTTTTTGTTTTTGTTTTTTTTCACTTTGTCTATCTCCAAATGGGAAAAAAATACAGGCATGGAGCAGAGTCTAAACTCCCTGGCAGATGTCCTGCTTCTACGGTGTCCAGCTGATGTCTTCAGCTCTGCAGGGGTGGGGCATTAGGTTGTGGTGCCATCAGGTTAAATCCTTCCTTGTACTCACCTTCACAAGCAGATGTGATGGAGCAGATGTGATGGAGCTGTGAGACTCCAGCTCTGGCTGAGGAGGGAGGGTGATGGCCAAATAACCTCAGAGAATCACACAATATCCTGAGCTGGAAGGAACCCACAGGGATCATCCAGTCCAACTCCTGGCCCTGCACAGACACCCCAGGAATTTCACCCTGTGCCCTGTTGAGTGTGGAGGTGAACATGGAGAGTGGTGAAAAAGAGCATCCATCTCTGTCCTCTGAGCTCCCTCCAGAAGAGCTCTCTGGGGCCTGCCCTCCATCCTGCCATGGTGGCTGTTTCTCTAACCTGACATGCATTTTTTATCCATTTTTGCTTTGTAGGAGTTTGAAAAGAC
Source organism: Vidua macroura (assembly GCF_024509145.1). Taxonomy (NCBI): domain Eukaryota; kingdom Metazoa; phylum Chordata; class Aves; order Passeriformes; family Viduidae; genus Vidua; species Vidua macroura. The sequence continues at coordinate 2,769,063 of NC_071587.1, forward strand.
ATGTAGGACATGTGCTGGTGTCCCCACAGCATCCTTGCTGTGGGAATTGTCCGCCCAGGGACTTCCTGCCCCTTCCCAGGCCTGTGACAACTCTGCAGCACCATTCCAGCACCCCTACACCTCTCACCTGGAAAACAGGGACTGCTCTGGAGTTTGATACCAGTGAAAGACAAGAATGTTTCCCTGTTGCATGGAGAACTCTCCTTTTTCCTCAGTGCCAGACAGCTCTACCTGGGACAGACTAAGACAATAATTTGGGGATGATGGTGGGACAGCTGGAGCTGCTCCTGGTTTGAATCTGCTGCTTGGCACTCCAGGCTCTGCCCCAGCTCACCTGTAACCTGACATGTGGGGTGGGGATATGCAGGGTCCATGGCTGGAGAGCAGCCAAGAAGGAAGCATTTGCTTTCCACAGGGAATTGTTCAGTATTCCTTGGTAGCAGGCACTGCCCTGGGGAGCAGAGTCTGAGTGGGAGGACTGCTGTCTGAGCCCTCCTTTCTTCCTGCACCGAGGGACAAGGATGTCCCCTGCCCTGAGGTGACCCCTGAGGTGACCTCTGCCTGCTTCCCAGCCAGGTACAGCTGTACCAGCCTGTGGAATCCTTTGAACCCTTCAGGGAAATCCCCAAGGCCTTGCCTTGGAAGAATACACCATAGAGTCTCCACCTAGGCTGAAAGAGAAGACTTCCCCCATGGAGCCTTGCAACACTGATCCACCCCAGTTCCTTTCCCCATATGTCCCCACTTCCCCTGGTTCCTCCTTTCCCTGTTTCCTCATGGTTGTGATAGCCCTGGTGGCAGCCCCCTCTTCCCTGAAAGCCAATCCCCTTTGTCTGTCTTTTGTCCCTGGTTCCCTTGGGTGTGTTGGAATAAACCTCACTGGAACTGACCATACAAAAGGCCCTTCTGCCTCTCCTTGCTGAGCTGGCCGTGGTGAGTGTGATGTGTTTGGACTCGGCTGCCTTGCCTGAATGCTCACCCAAGCGGCTTTTCCACAGGAGATGCTTTTTGGGAAATAGGAAGCAGCAACCACCATCTAAACCCCACGGTGCTCCAGCAGCCCATGCTGTTCCCCTAAAGGCTCGAGGACCTTTCCAGCAGGTGCACCCGGACAATGAGTTTAGCACAGTGAGTTTAGCACAGTTTGATCCTGCTCCTGGGAGCAGAGCATCGAGCCCTGGAGCTCCTGCTCAGCTCCTGCCTCAGCTGGAGCTCTGCAGAGGGAGGGGAGCCCAGGCTCTGCCCCTGGGGCTGCACTGGCAGCTTGGCACGGCTTCAAGCACTCCAGCCCAGCTCTCCTGGGCTTGTGCTTCCCCTCCCAGCCATGCCAGCACACACTGTCTGTGTCCCCACTCCTCCTCTCCTGGCACTGCTGGGACTCTCTCAGAGGTGTCTGCCTGCCTCTGGAGACAGCCCTGCCTGCCCCAGCACCGGGGCTGGCTGTTCACACCAGTGCAGAAGGTCCCTTGCAGTAACTGTGCCCAGTGTTTACACAAAGTGCTCCTGGTGTCACCAATCACCTGTGTCTGCTCAGCAAAGGGATTTTGCTCAGTTGCTGCCACACTGAGAACTTGGACAGGCTTAAACCTGGTTTAACTTCCAGGGCAGCAGTGGAGGGGAAGGTGCTATCTCCACTTCCAGGTGATGCCAAACAAGGAGATGGAATGAAGCTGTGTCAGGGCAGGGTCACAATCTGTCACAATCTGTCACAAGCCATGAGGAGGTGAGGGTGGGCTTGGCTTTCCTGCACATTCCCACCAGGATGGGTTTGTAGGGCAGGTGGAAATGAGCTCCCTAAGAGCCCTGCTGTGAGGATGAGGAGTAAAGAGCCCGTTTGTTCAGTCTGCCAGCATGATCTGATTTCATACTCCGTGTTTAGCAGAGAAGCTGTTTCCCCTTGAGCAGAGTTATGCACTTTGCAGTTCCTTCTTTAAAATGACTTAGTTATACATTTGCTCCATGTTATTTTGAATTCTCTTGAAGATCAAGGACACTACAAAGCCAGCAAGATAAAATTAGCATCTGAGCTGTAGCCTTTGCTTGGTATAAGAAATGCAGATCAGCTTCACTTGCAGTGAATGCTGGAAGGTGCATTTAATTTATGTCTTCCTTCAGCAGACCCAGTTCTGCCATCCCTGTTTGTTTTGAGAGCCACCACAGCCCCTAAGCTGTCCTGGTATTCCCGTACAGCTGCTGCCAGAGAAAGTATCAGACCACAAAATCGGACCTCCAGCTGATAAGAAATCAGTTTGTTCAAAATCAGTTCTTATCTCCTCCCAGTGTGATCCCTGGGAGTTTCAGCAGGGATTGTTTGTGCACAGCTCTCCAAGCAGCACCAGGCCCAGCACCAATGCTGCAGGATTAAAAGGCTTTTGGAGGGGAGATTGTGCCTGGAGAAGAGCCCAGGAATGAGCTAAAGATGGGAGAAGTGCTCTGAAGTGGGAGTTGTAATGGTTTGGGTGGTGCCCGTGCTCATGGGGCATCTGCTTGTTGGGAAAATGCTCTCAGAGGGAAAAGGTGGGTGTTGGAGGCCACTTCAGCATAGCAGAGAGATGAACAGTCTCTGGAGGAATCAAGGCACGTATTTAAAAGGGAGATGAACCATCAGGAGGGGGGGGCAAAGGGTCCTAAACACCTCTCAACCCCTTCTCCTCAAGGCAAATTTCTTGGGCAGGCGCTTTTCAGGAGTTTCATAGAATCTCAGATTGCCTCCAGCTGGAAGGGACCCACAAGGATCAGCAACCTGCTTCTCCTCACAGGAATACCCCGAACTAAACAGAGGATTCAGAGCATTGTCCATGTGCTCCTTGAGCTCTGGCAGGCTCTGCCATGACCATTTATTTCCTTGGGGAACCTGCTGCAGGGACCAACCACACTCTGGGGGAAGAACCTTTCCCCAGTGTCCCACCTGAACCTTCCCTGACACAGCTCCATTCCATCTCCTCGTTTGGCATCACCTGAAAGAGGAGCTCAGCACCTTCCCCTCCACTGCTGCCGTGGAAGCTGAACTGTCCTGGGCTCTGAGATATGTGTGTGTTCTGTCACCATCTGTCAGAGCTGGGGCAGTTCTCTGCTGTTCCCTGGGCAGTTTTTTCTTTATCTCTGCCACAGCCAATCCTCCCTCCAGGAGATCTCTGCTGTCCATGGCCACTGAGTGTCCCTGCATGGCTGAGAAAATTCCATCATCCCATGGGGAGATGCTGTGCCCAGGGGAGGAGCCAAGCATTCCTACCTGGATCCAATCTGACTTTGGAACCCCACAGCAGCCTTTGCCCACTGCATTCCCAGAGGAGCAGCTTTCTGCCCCACTGCATTCCCAGAGGGAGCCCAGGCCCATCTCCAGCAGCCCTGGAGCTCCAGAGGAAAACTCCAGCCTTGTCCAGGATCCTGCTCCAGCAGAAGCACAGCTGGCACTGCAGGAGGGCTGAGCCCCCATGGAATGGGACTGCTGCCAGCACCCTGACCCACAGCCTGCCAGGGCCTGCTCTCACTCTGGCAGGGGATTGTTTGTTTTTTTTTTTGTTTTTGTTTTTTTTTTTTTGTTTGTACTATTGCATTTGTATTTTTATTTTCCTATGAAAGAACTGTTATTCCTACTCCCATATCTTTCCCTGAGAGCTCCTTAATTTCAAAATTATAATAATTCAGAGGGAGAGGGTTTGTATTTTCCACTTCAAGGGAGGCTCCTGCCTTCCTTAGCGGACACCTGGCTGTTCAAACCAAGACATGAACCAGGTTGAAGCTTGTCCAAGTTCTCAATGTGGCAACAACTGAGCAAAACCCCACTGAAAGTACCAGACTTCCAAGGATAGGATCAGCCCAGCACCACTTGGCACAGGGTGACCCCTTCCATGCATTCAGGTGCAGGGCTGGAGCAGAATGGGCCATGAAATCCTGAGCAGAAATTCAAAGTTTAGATCCTATTTTTTTTCCCTTTGGCCATCATTGGAGCCTTTACCCATCATCTGTAGCCTTCATTCCTCTTCCTGCAGACTTGCTGGTGACAGGCCCTGTTATCTCTTTGAAAACAGACCCAGAACTGACAGCCTTCACAGCACTGGCCCTGTTAGGTCTCACAGATAAAGCATTATCTCCTCAACCTGGACCAGGAGGTGACTGAAAGTGTGTTCACATGATCCAGACCAGTGCTGACCCCTCTGGGCTCCTCAGCCTCCATGTCCTGCAGTTCAGGAGCTGGAGCACTGACACCAGAAGCAAAGGTTTTCTTTGAATCTGGCACATCCTAATCTTTTATTCATGGTGGGTCATCCATGGTGATGAGTCAAAGCAGGAGGAGGAGGAGAGATTAGAGCAGCTATAAAACCACCTGAAGATGCAGATGGAATCTCAGAGGGGACAGTCAGGATTAAGGGACCTGATTTCAAAACTGGCAAATTGCTTTAAATGTTTTATGTTTACAAATTCTACACCCAGAACCTGAGGAACTCCATATTTCCAGCAAATTAATTCCCCTGAAATAAGGGATGTATTTTCTGTCTCTGTGTTTTCAGGTTTCAGAACAGCTCTGAGTTTTTGCACAGTATTTGAGATGATTTACTGAGCTCTAAGTTGGGTTGTCAGTGAGCACACTTGGGTGTCAGTCTCTTGATCTTCATTGATTTGTATCCATTTATGCCACCTCAGGATTATTCTTTCAAGAAGATGGCTCTGAGTACCCAAGCTTTAAAGCCCAAGTTGATTTAATTGGACTCTTAGGTAAAGTGTTTCATGTTTCTAAAGTAGGATGAACACAAAGACACTTTCACAGGGTTACTGTGTAGGTGTTTTTCTGGGAATTGTGCTGTCATTTGTGCTCATGGATTTACAAGGAGCCAGCAGGAAACAAGGCAAACCTGATCCATCTGGAACCACTGGCAGCACCATCCCTTCCAGCACAGCAACCAGGCAGATCTGGATTTTAAATAGGATCATGTCATCTGCAACCACGTTCCTTGTTAGGGAAGAGCATGTTGTGCATGGAACTAAAGGTGGATACAGGCCACAGACATCCCAATCCAGACTTTGGGTCTTTGCATCCAGATCCTTTTCTTTGTCCCATTGGAGGAGTAAGGCTGATGGTGAATTTTAGCTCCAGAGCCAACTTCTGCAAAATCTGAAGGAGGTGGGAAGCTGGATTCAGGCTGATGCCTCTCCAGTTTGCACCAGAACACCTCATTCCCAAATCCAGGTGCTGGCTCAGGGAGGACAATCTGTGGAGCAGCCCTGCCCTGCCCTGCCTGGGAGGGCCCCGAGCAGAGGGGATCTTGCTCATCCCTGGAACAGGATGAGCTGTCAGCACCAGTCACTGTCCCAGCAGACAGGGACAGGGAGAGCTGATGGACTGCTGATATTGTAGGGATTTCTGTAAGTTTTAGGTTGGAAATGGTCTTATGCTGGAAATGGAGGAGTGTCTTCTATCCCCATCTGTCAGAGCTGGGGCAGTTCTCTGCTGTTCCCTGGGCAGTTTTTTCTTCATCTCTCCCACAGCCAATCCTCCCTCCAGGAGATCTCTGCTGTCCATGGCCACTGAGTGTCCCTGCATGGCTGAGAAAATTCCATCATCCCATGGGGAGATGCTGTGCCCAGGGGAGGAGCCAAGCATTCCTACCTGGATCCAATCTGACTTTGGAACCCCACAGCAGCCTTTGCCCACTGCATTCCCAGAGGAGCAGCTTTCTTCCCCACTGCATTCCCAGAGGGAGCCCAGGCCCACCTCCAGCAGCCCTGGAGCTCCAGAGGAAAACTCCAGCCTTGTCCAGGATCCTGCTCCAGCAGAAGCACAGCTGGCACTGCAGGAGGGCTGAGCCCCCATGGAATGGCACTGCTGCCAGCACCCTGACCCACAGCCTGCCAGGGCCTGCTCTCACTCTGGCAGGGAATTGTTTTTTTTTTTTTTGTTTGTTTGTTTGTACTATTGCATTTGTATTTTTATTTTCCTAGTAAAGAACTGTTATTCCTATTCCCATATCTTTTCCTGAGAGCCCCTTAATTTCAAAATTACAATAATTCAGAGAGAGGGGGTTTGCATTTTCCATTTCAGGGGAAGCTCCTGCCTTCCTTAGCAGACACCTGGCTTTTCAAACCAAAACAATATTATAGGGTTTTCTTTTGGTACAATAAGGTGTCTTTTTTCCTAGGGAAAATGATAAAGTCCTTACAAACTGTGGATATCTGGGACTCCCAGAAAGTTGCAGTAGTACCCAGCATGTTTCTTGCCTTACTGTTTTATGCTGAGGGCAATATTCCCAAATAAAAGACAATTGAGGGAGGAGCAGGACATGTCACCTTCTACCGTGTAGGACTTGTATTTCTGAAACACACAAAAAATTAAGGACCCTCCGTTCTCCTGCCAACTCTTCTGTGATTAAAACAAAAGAGGATGGATTGTACTTCACCTCTCTAACATCTGTCTACCCCCCCTGAAAGGGTTTGCTGCATCCCCAAGTTACTCTCATTTGAGGCTTCACACTTTTCTGTCTGCTGTTATTTCACATTTCATTATCTCAGCGTTTCCAGACGAAAATAGTCCCGCTCTGGCAAATCGCTGGATGTTTTTTCTCTCTCGCAAACAGATTGCTTCCCTGCCCCTCCTCAGCATCCAGCCCCTGGCTGCAGCAATATCCCTTTCATTAGATGGATCAGGAGCATCCTGCATCCTCCCTATCAGTTTCCCCCTCACATGCTGGGATTGATGTGGTGGAAATTTCCATGAGTTCTGTTACCTATCCTAACATAAAATACAGACACCTGTGGGTGCATTCCTAGGCTGTTTGTCACCTCCTGCTTCCAAGCTGATGTGGAAGCTGTAGGGAAAAGACAAATGGTATTTGCCAGTTAGGTCTACTAATTACAGGACATGTTTTTGGGAGGAAAAAAGAAATTGTTTTCTCTTGCAGTCTTTCCAATCTGTTTTGAATTAGGAGACACTTAGGATTAGAAAGTGTTTTCTCATTAGAACAAATGTCACAGATTTAAAAATCTCTTCATTTAAATTCTTCCTAATGTTCTTTGGCTTGAATGAGTGAGCTCTTAATGTCCATTTTAATTAAAGCATTTCTCTGGGATTTCTGCCTGGGTACCTAATGACAGCAGGTCTCGGGGAAGTGGATGTGCTCCAGCTAAGAATGGGAACTCCTGGATGGCAACTGCAGCAGAAAGTCTCCTTTTGGGGCTTTTTAGGGGAAAGTGCTAAAGGACACACAAATTAAGATCTGCCTAAGAAATGATCCCACGCTTCCAGTGGGCAGAAATACCACACAGTTAGGAAGGCACTGGCTGGGTTTGCAAAGGGATTGATCTGAGTTTCCCAAGCCACTTTGAATTTTTCTCTTTTTGCTGCTGTTCTCCTGCCATCAGCACAGGCTGTGGCAGCCAGGCAGGAGTGCTGGGCTCAGGTGTAGCACCCTGTCCCTGCTGCCAGAGCCCTCCTCTCCCCCACACACTGCCTCACGTTTCTCCTCCCTGTTCAGGTGAGGGTTGGTCCTTCCCCCGCTCCCCAGCAGCCCCGTGGTGCTGGATCCATTTGTCAATGCACACCCACGGGAGCTGCCAGTGAGCAGGGCTTTGTCAGCTTTCCCAGGTAAGAAATCCTGTGCAACACCAGGTTTCACCAGGCAGGTGTCTGTCTGGTGGCACAGGAAGGCTGGAGGGTGCTGTGAAATAAAAGCATTCTTGGGGCACAGCCACATCCCTCTCCTGGAGCATGGCAAAGGTAGTGGGAACCATCCTGGTGGGGAATTGGATGATCCTGCTCCTCAGTGTTCTTTTCCAGCTGGGACAGCCCCCATTTCTCCCTCTTCCCTGGAGCAGCCTGGGACAAGGAACTGGTCCCTGCCTCTGCCTCACCACGGGACTGCCATCCCAGGGGGATCCAAGAGGAGAAGGATCTGGAGGCCAAGAGCCATCAGATGGTGGGAGCAGCACATGGACAGTTTCTTTACAGACAGTGTAGGTGTTGAAAAAACCAACCACAGAGCCAGACCTCACTGATGGAAATCCCACAGCTGGGGAAAGGCAGGAACCTGCCTGGGCTCACCCCAGTGGTGCCTGGCTCACTCCCTCCTTCTCTCCTCCAGTGACACATAAATCTGGAGACAGTTAATAATGAAGGCTATTAAGATAAGATTTAGTCTTTATCGTTCTCCTGCTTCCTTCATTTGTCAGGCACTTGAACCAAACAGAGCAAAGTCGATCTGGGAAACGCTGCTGATGCCCAGACAGTGGCAGATTTATTGGTGCTTGTGCCCAGGAACAACAACCAAGGGACGAGGAGCTACCTGGGCAGGTGTGGCCCTGTGTGATCGGTGTCCCTGCTCCTTTCCCTCGGGACACTCACTCAAAGCAGTCACCTTCACTTGGTAGCTCATAAACCATGTCACTGCTGGAGCTGGGCAGCATTTCTGGGCCAAAAAGTACCTTGGCAGACAAAGTGTTGTTTTGAGGAAGAAACTCATAAAATTATGGAATGTGTTGTGTTGTAAGAGACCAAAATATCAGCTCATTCCAACCCCACCTTCCACTATCCCAGGCTGCTCCAAGCCGTGCCCAACCTGGCTGTGGAAACTTTCAGGGATCCAGGGGCAGCCACAGCTTCTCTGGACAACCTGTGCCAGTGCTGTTTAACCACCACACTTCAGGAAAATTGGTTTCTTTTTAATGATCTTTGGAAGTAATATTCTTTATTTGCTCCCCCTTCCCTAACACATTAATTGTTTTACTGTCTTTTCTGAGAGAATCCTCTTTGTGCTGCCTCCCATTCAGGGCCTGTGAGCTGTTGCATATCCTGTAAGGTGGAGGGAGTGCTTAGCAGCAAATCTTTGATTTCCTCAATGTAACAGTAAGAAAAATGTAAGAAAATAAGCATAGGTTTTGTTTTCAGCATGTTTTCAGCTGCATGTAGTGTGCAGATCCTGGAAGAAAAGGCACCTGGATACACACAGGGCAGTGGGTATGGCCCCAAGGCTGCCAGAGCATTTGGACATTTTTAGGCACAGAGTGGCATTGTTGGGTGTCCTGGGCAGGCCCAGAAGCTGGACTGGATGATCCTGGGGGCTCCTTCCAGCTGAGGATTTTCTGATCCATGATTCTGTGATTCCTTGGCAGGAGTTCCTGCGGGCAGGAGACTGAGGGGAAATGTGCAGCCCTTCCCGAGATGACAGTGGTATGGATACAGCCACCTGCAAGGTTTTGGAGATCACGTTCACTGAGTTCTCCCTCCTTTATCATGAAGTGGATGAGCCCCAGCTCCCCCCTTCCAACATCCTTTTACTGCTTTTAGACTGACTTGAGATAGGGTGGAAAAAGAAATCTGAGAGAGGTGAGTTCCAAGGTCAGTGCTGCTCACCCAGCTCTGTCATCCCACTGAGCTCATAAATTGGTGTTAACACCTCCTGGAAAGAACAACAAATATAAAAGGAGAACCTGGCTCAGACTGGGAAGCACAGCCATTACCGGGGCAGCCACTGCAGAGCAGAGTCTGGCACGACAGCAAATCCAGCCCAACTCCAATGCCTGCTCAGCCCAGATGTGAACCCAGCCCCTGGCAGCATCCTGGTCATCTCCCAGGAGATGGAGATGGAGAAAGCTGCCTTTTCGGGCAATTTATTTTTCTAAACATAACAAAGCACCTGTCTTGCTCCTCTCCCATTAGAAATCTGCTTTGGCAGAGTGCTCTTTTTTATTTTATTTTTTTTTTGCTTGTTCTTTAAACAGCTCTTTAGAATGAGGCTTTGCTCTGAACAAATTAGTTCAGAGCCTTTCATTTGCACTCCCCACCCCTTCCACTTATGATTCCCTTCAGTGGGATTCACAAAATCTATTATTGCTGCTGTAGATTGGCCATGGTGTGACTTTGGAGCAAATTCTTTCTATGTTGACACTGTTGCTTCATTGTTATTCTTTCTGTATGAGTGAAACAAAATGAAAAATTCATTAAAAACAGAGGGAAAAAATGAGGAAAGAAACCCACTGGTATTTCTCTATCTTCCAGCACAAAAATCAAATATGGAAGATTGAAAACAGGGTGATGGGAAGGGAAGGGCGAGAGAGTTAAATGTCTAAAGGATCCAGCCACACACAGTGTTTAGGATAAACATGCCAATAAAAAGAATTAAAAGGACCTGTCATCTTCTCAGGGTCCCACTATCCAATTAGGAGCCAGGGAGGGGTCCCACAGGTGGACTCACTTTGGGATGTTTCAGCAGGCAGCAACGCCCCAGAGGAGCTCTGGGACCTGCACCATGGCCCCAGGGAGCTCCCCAAGAAAGGGCTCTGCCCTCAGCCCTGCTCTCAGGGAATCACAGCACAGAGTGTCCTGAGCTGGGAGGGACCCAGAGGATCACCCAGCCCAGCCCCATCCCTGCACAGACACCCCAACAGCCCCACCCTGGGCACCCCTGGCAGCGCTGTGCCAACGCTCCTGGAGCTCTGGCAGCCTCGGGGCCGTGCCCATCCCCTGGGGAGCCTGGGCACTGCCAGCACCCTCTGGGGAAGAGCCTTTCCCTGATCTCCTGAACCTTTCCCTGATCTCCAGCCTGACCCTCCCTGTCACAGTTCCAGCCGTTCCCTGTCCCTGTCACAGAGAGCAGAGATCAGAGCTGCCCTCAGGAGGAGCTGCAGCCCCTGATGAGGCCTGACCTCAGCCTTGTCTTCCCCAGCTGGACAAACCAAGTGACCTCAGCAATCCTCATATGGTCCCTCCAGGCTCTCCCAGCCTGGCAGGACCCCACATTCTCCCCTTTCCAGTTGGGCTGGAACCCCCAGGCCCCACATGGCCCCAAGTCCCCACAGAAATCACCTCTAGTCTGGCTTGCCCCATTTTTCCAAGCAGGGAGGCAGAGGCAGGAGGTGGCAGGGAGGGGACAAACTCAGGGAATCTGAGGCATAGCCAGACTCTGCTGGCAGTGGGACTCTGGAACAGCTCTGGAACAGCTCCCCACCACATGGGTGCTCTGGCGGGCTCCCAGTGCCTCCTCCTCCGGAGATGGGGCACTCTGCCTGTGCATAGCCCCGTGCTGACTTCTTCCAGGGCCTTCTGAATTTCCCAGTCTGCAGCCTCAAGGACACCCATCCAGGATTGGAGGGACAGATCCTCTGGGAAGGCACAGCCAGCGGAGCTGGGCCATGCCCTGGAGCTCCTCCTCACCTGTGGGATCTCAGCAAAATTGCTCTGTGTGGTTCTTCAGCCTCAGAGCGGTGTGTGACTGTTCAGGGCAGACCAAGGGACTTGGATCAGCAGATCCTCAGATCTGCAGGCTGGAGGTCCCCATCCACTTCTCCCTGGGTTAAGGCTGGTAAGGAGCATCTTCAGTGGTTCCTGACACGGAATCGCACCGCACCCCAGTGCCTTGGTGCTGGGAAGGCTTTGGTGTGGTCTCCTACGTTCTCCTGGCATACCAAGTCAGCACCTCACAGTGCAGATGGGTGGCTTTGTAAAGGCTGGATGGGCCCTGGGCTCCAGGGGGATTAGGGATGGGTTGGGCTCTACCTGGGTGCCAGTTACAAGGGGCAAGACCCCTCAGGGGTCTTTCCTGGGACATGTCCTAATAGCCATAGCAGTGACCTGAGAAATGCACCCCCAAAACAAGACCCTCAATGTCCCTTCCAACCTGAGCTCTCCTGGGATCTTGTAGCTCCCCAATCCTCTTCCCAAACCTGCTGCAGGTTTGCTCTGTAGCTGCAGCTTTTTTATTCTTATGACAGACTCTCATGGAGATCAGGTCTTGATCTCCACAATCACCACTACATCATTATCCGTCCCAGGAGGGGGACACCCCCCAAAATAATCACCTAAATATTTTTTAAAAATAAAAATGACAAAACATTACCCAGGATCTCTGCTGAGGAATGTCACAGGGGAAGAAAAACTCTTTTTGTGATCAAGAGACTGAACTTCAAAACACCCAAACTGCACATCTCTGCGGGGCACCTTTCTGCAGGGTTATTAATAAGAAATAATTGTTTTAAATGCAGAAAAGCCTGTGTACTTTCTATTCCCTTCCAAAAGCCCTGCAACGCTTGTCCTTAATGAATAATGAAAGATGCTTTTGTATTGCTTCCCACCCATAGACTTTCAAGTGATTGTTAAGCAATAATAAATAGGACTCTAAAGAAATCAGGGCTTGATGAAAACTTAATTCTGGACTAATAAGAGAAGCACCTGCTGTTGCACAAGTTTATAGATGTTCCTGGGGCTTTGGTGGGTGGAGAATTTTGGTGAAAGCTCTGAATGTTCCAGCCCCGGGAAAATACCACTAAATGATTCTGAAATGTTGTTGTGTAGCTCCAAGGGAATTAGAATTTGGAAGGAAACCAGGAGATGCCATGGCCTGAACAGGCACTTTGATGCCCTGATCACAGCACTGCTGTGATGCCCTCTGTGATCTCACTCTGAGGGGGCATTTATCATGGAAAGGCAAACCCAAAGAGGACATTGTTCTTTGAGGAGAGAGGGGCAGCAACATCCCGTGTCAGACTGGGGGAATTGGATTTCATGGGAAAACAATGTACTCCACCAGGAAGCTGATGTGTCATTCAGCCCTGCCAAGGGAAAGCACATGGTGCAGGTGAAAAACTGAAGGGATATCATGGAATAATGGAATGGGTTGGGTTGGAAGAGACCTTAAAGGCCATCTCATCCTACCCCCTACCATGGACAGGGACACCTTCCATCATCCCAGGTTGCTCCAAGCCCTGTCCAACCTGGCCTTGGGCACTGCCAGGGATCCAGGGGCAGCCACAGCTTCTCTGGGCACCCTGTGCCAGGACCTGCCCACTCTCACAGGGAAGGATTTATTCCTGATATCCAATCTAATCCTGACAGAGGGCAGCTCTGTCAGCCACGAGTTGCCCAATAAAAATTAAGCTGAAAAAGGCAGTTAGTTGCTCTCATTTGGGTTGGTAGGTACCGAGTTCTTGCCTGCAGCTCACAGCCAGAGACGTCTTGATGTTGACAGGAGAGTTCACCTTACTGAGGGGTCTTTACCCGACCTTCAGAGGTATCTTCTGAACACCTCAACACTCCCACCAGTCCCATCAGGACTGGTTGGAATCAGGACTCAGCAGTGTGTTGGGTAGTTTTGTGTAACTGATCACTTAAATACCACTATAATTCTGTTGGGATCAGTGGGGAAAACTTACGGAGGATTTGCCTTGATTGTCAATTAATTATTTGTGCTGTTGCACTATCCCAGGCATGTAACAGGAATAAATTTCTTGACTGAAAGGGTTGTCCAGCCCTGGCACAGCTGCCCAGGGGGATTTAAAAGCTGTGAGGATGTGGCACTTGGGGACACAGGTTAGTGGCGAGCTTGGCAGCGCTGGGATAATGGCTGGACTTGATGGCAATTCTGTGATTTATGCCTCTGTGATGCCTCGCTGCTGCTGGTGAGCTCTTGCCCTTCCGTAACACGCTGTGGAGAGCAGCTGCATGAAATTATTTGCATTGATGTCACCTGAAGCCCGCTGCCGTGAGCTGGGAGCACACAGCGGGAGCTGTGGAACCCGTGTGCCACCTCCAAGCGACGCCGCTCCCTGCACAGCTCCGCGTGTGCCCGTCCCTCTAGCGCCGGGGCTCTCAGCCTGGCCTTCCCACGCCTCTAGACAGCGGCGAAATGCCGGACGTTCATTTCGGTCAGGAAACATCATTTTCCCAAGAGAACCGTTTTCTGCCCGGTGAGTGCCAGGAGCGGGCGGACACAGAATGGAGCAGCCGAGCTCAGCATCGCGCTGTTAACGAGAGCCCCGGGGAAGAGCGCCCGGGCTGGAGCTCCGGGGCCGGACCCGCGGCTCCGCTGAGCGCTCGGCGGGGACGCCGCGGGTGCGAACTTCGGCTGCGGCTCCGGTGAACCGGGTGTAGGCACAGAGCGAGCGGTGCCGGTGCGAGCGCTGGGGGCGGCTGCTCCGCAGCTCCCGGACCGCGCTGCGGGGCCGGCACCGCCAACACCGAGAGCCCCGAGCGCAGCCGAGCCCCGAGCGCAGCCGAGCCCCGAGCGCAGCGCAGCCCCGCCGGGGCCGCCCGCCGCTCCCTCACGGGGACCCGCGCCCGGAGCAGCCCCGCGCGCCCGGCCCCGCCCGCGCCCGCCCCGCTCTGGACTCTTCCACCGCGCGGGCAGCGGTGCGGGGCGAGCGGCGCTGCCCCCGGCCGAGCCCCGGCTGCGCGGCCCTGCCCGGCAGAGCCCCGTGAGGGCAGATCGGTACAGGCCGCGCCGCGGCAGCAGCGAGAGCGGGCGGTGGGCAGAGGAGTGGGCTCTCCGCGGCGCGTGGGTCCCCCCCGGCTTGGAGCCGTGGTACGGTCGGCGGGAAGGAGCCGCGGCGCGGGGCGGTGCGCGGCACTGAGCCGGCGGCTCCCGCGGGCGAGGCGGGACGGGCTCTGCCCTCCGTCCGCACGGCACCGACCTGCCCGGTACCGACCTGCCCGGTGAGTGCTGCCGCTCCTTCCCCGGCTGCTGCGGGGGGCCGCTCCCGCCAGCCGGAGTGTGCGGTCCGTGCTGCCACTGAATTAGTGCTGCTTTTTTTTTTTTTTTTTTTCTTTCTTTTTCAATCTTCACTTTCCCCACCCGTTTTCTTGTGAGTGGTTAGGTTTTTCCGCCCCCGATGCACGTTTTCCCCGTTTGACGGGATGGGGAAGTGCCGCGCCTGGAAGCGGCTGCCGGGGTGGCGATGGCTCCGGGGCTGAGCCCTCCGCGAGTCCCGGGCGCTTGGGAGGGATGTCCGCGGCGTGACCGCGCGGCCGCGGGCTACTTTGTGCTTCCTGCAAACCGGAGATGCTCGGCTTCTCTGCCAGCGGGGCCTCGCGCGGCCGGCAGCGGCTTCGTAGCGAGCAAACAGGCGGAATACCGAGCCCGAGCGGCGCTGAGCCGCGCCGCTCCCCGCGGGACCGTGCGGAGCCCTGCGGGCTCCAGCGCGCGGTGCCGGAACCGCCGGAGCTTCTCTGCCGCGGTTATGTTGGGGCTGCTGGTGTCTGTCGGGAGTTGTATTTGGGAGCAGGCTCCCCAGGGAAGTGGTGGAGTCACCATCCTTGGGAATGTTAAAAAATGAGCAGACGTGACACTCGGCCGTACGTTTTACTGGGCACGGGCGGACTCAGAGGTTGGAACCTGATGATTTTGGAGGTCTTTTTCAACCTTAATGATTCCGTTGATTTGAGGTGATGTATGAAACTCCGGGTCTTGCTCCAGAGCAGCTTTGGTGAGTGTGAAACAGTCAGATCTGGCCGTGCCTTTGGGAGGGCGTCCGGCGGCCGATTCCCTTTAGACAGCCCAGGCGGCTGAGACACAAACTGCCGGGATGGACAGCAGGGCGGATGTGCACCTTTATTTTCTGACTTGTTCCTGAAGAGCAGGAGCCCGCCTGCAGGAACGACCCATCGCAGTTGTGCTTGCTGCAGTGCTTCAGCACGGAACCTCAATCCCAGAATTACTTAAGTTGGAAAAGCCCGCTAAGATCGAGTCCAGCCATTAACCCAGCACTGCCAAGCCCACCACTAAACCATATCCCCAAGTGCCACTTCCACACCTCTTCTAAATCCCTCCAGGGAAGGTGACTCCACCACTTCCGAGTGTAATTCTCACATGGTTTTGGCATGGGCAGGGCTGGGAACCAGCCCGTGCTGTGTGGCTCGGGGGCCTTCCCACACCGCAGGGCTGCTCAGGCTTTTGAGGAGACTGAAATCAGTGGCATCACGGCTGGCTTGGGCTGACTTTCAAGGCCAGAAGAAAAGACTCTGTTATTTCATATTGAGGAAACTCTTGTCTTTCCCCCACCAGTAAATCGTGTGGTGACCGATGGCCGGTGCCCGCGGCGGCCGGGCAGGGAGGGACCGCGGTGGCAGCGCAGGTCGGACCCTGCTGCCGGCCCTTCCCGAGCTGGCAGGGCCAGCACAAGCCCTTGGCATTTGCCCTGGACCTCAGCGCCCTGACCTGAACCTGTTTTCCTTGGCTGTGTCATCAGCCCAGGAGGGCTGGGCTGTGTCCCAGCCCCTCCGGATTGTCCCTGCTGCGGGAGGAGGGCTGAGCTCCTCCACAGGTGCCTCCGCTCTTGGTCTCCCTTCAGCAGTGAAGTGGGAGGTGGTGCTTTCCCTTTCATTTTGCCCTGTCCTTTATTCTGCCGTTCCTTGGGATTTGGGCTCTTTGCACTGTTCTGAAGGACAGGGAAGGAGCCTGGCTTCCAGGTGAGCTCCGGGATGCAGGGATGAGTGCTGCTGTTGTCAGGGAGCCGAGGAGCAGTGCCACAGGCAGAACCTCAGATGTGTGACCCTGGAGCACTTTCGTGGGCTGCCTGCTCTGGCTGACAGCTTGTCACAAGGTTTATTGCTCCCGTTCCTGGAAGCCTTTCTGAGGTTTTGGCCGCGTGTGAAAGCTTTCTTCGAGAGGGGTGGGTGTTCAGACACTCCTCCAGCTCTCTGAGCCGGGGAATATTGCTGCTGTTTTACCTCTGTCAGGCTAATGTTGGAGATGGATTTCAGGAGAACGGCAAAGCAGAAAGAGGTGTGTCTCTTAAGAACCACTTTCTTTAGAAATGGCTGATAATAGGCAGTGAGTTTGGGGTGGATGTTTTATTTAAGGATTGAAAAGAGAGGATTAAAGCTCTTGACAGAGAGCAGTTTATGTGGAGTAAGTGATGGGACTTGATCATTCAGAAAAAGACTGTAACGTGTTCCCATCACCAAGAAAGCTTACAGCTCTCTGTGTCCCAAATCATTCAATAAAAGCAACAAAACTCTTTTTTTATTTAAGTTCTTCACTGGTGGCTGCATAAGCAGTTTTCAGACCTAGCAGTAAATTTGTATCTGCTCAAAGAAAAAAGCCTGTGGGGATAAAAAACTGTGATATGCTAAAGGTACTGTGGATTTATCCAAGGTGTTAATTATGAGCATTGGAAGTAGCTGTGTCTGTCTTGGAGAATTGCATCTTTTCTTTCTTTGCCCCCTCCCATTAAGTTACTGGCACAGAGCTGTGCTCCTGGATTTGCAAAAGCACAGAGTCACTGCTCGTAAAATTACTGAAATAAAAAAAGGTTTGTGCAGGGAGAAAAAACAAGAATCAAATTTTAGGCTGAAATTGTGATTCCAAAACAAGTTGCTCATTCTTCTCACAGCTTGAGGTTTGTGATGGAAAGGTTGAAAATACCCAGCAAGAAAAACAGGCTGGGGGAAAAAAAAATCTGGAATAAGCCAGAGTGAAATTCAGAATAAACTGTCATCAGAGAGTGTTTATAAACCTGCTGGAGAAAAGCGAGGGAGCAACCATTCAGATCAATAACACGTTCTTTTTTTATAACTGTAGAGCTTTAATCATATAGTTTAAAAAAATAATCCTAAATGTGTGCATTTTATACCTGTGCTGGTAGCTGGGGCTAAATCTGCAGAGTTCATGCTGATCTGGGTAATCTGAATCAAGCTGAATAGTAAAGAGGCTCTTAGGAGGATCTGAAACCCAGGAGGCATTTTTCAAACCTGAGTTATGTCACTTTTTTTAGAGGTGCCTCAGGCAATTGCATTTTAAGGAGACAAAGCTTTTGTTTTCAAGCTGGCCTAGAAAAATGCCAAGGATGAATCCAAAGTAAAGGCTTTCAGAAGTTGTCATTTGTGATTAAGTTGATTTTGCTGTTGTGCACAGAAGGCCTCTGCCTTCCCCGGCGTGCCCAGAGCTGGGGCTATTTTTATTTTTGCCACCAGTCCTGGTGTACCTGTTTAATTCCAGTGAGTAATAGTGCCCGGGGGTCTCACCTGAAAGTGTATTTAATGAGAGGGTCATGTGTCTGCCAGCTCAATCTCCAATAGAAAATTAACTGTAGGTGCATTATAAAAAGCAGAATTGAGGTGATAACTGGGCAGGGATTGACTTAGATGGGTATTCTGCAGAATTAACATCTGTCTGTGTCTAGTTTAGTATTTAAGATGTTGGAAATACCAAAGCCAAAGCTTCAAACCACGGGCAAAGGCTGTTTCCTTTCACAGAGGCCAGTCTGTGTGCACGTAGTGAATCCAAAGCTTTTCTTGGGGCTTCTCAGGTTCCTTGCAGCCTAAACAATGAGAAGGAGCATCCTGGTGTTGCCAGGCTGTGGGCAGACAAGAGGAGCTGCTCCTGTGGAGCCTGAGCTGGGGGAATATCGTGCAGGATGTAACAGATGATGCTGGAGCATGGATGTGGAAAAGTCTGCTGCCTGCAATCTGGAGTGCTGTGAGCTCCCAGCGAGATGCTCCTTGTTAGAGAAAGGTGAAATCCTGCGAGTGTTGTAGTGACTTCTTGTTCTTAAATAAAGCCAGAGTAGGTTTTGTCTGAAAATCTGCCTGAAAGCAGCTCTGGCTGCAGGAGCAGTGCCAGGGCTGTCTCACCTGGGCAGGAGGTGTCCCTGGGAGCAGCAGATTCCTCAGCCCTGGCTCTGGATAGCCAGGGAAGGGCTATAAGGGCAGCCTGAGTCATCCTTTTGGCTCTTGTGTAACACCCAAACAATGCTGCTTGTCCTGCTCACTGAGGGCTCTTGGACTGCCCAGAACAGAGATGTGGGACTGGATGGAGCCTCTCCCAGGGACACCTCTGAGCTGCAGCTTCTGCAGCAGCTGGCTCCTGCAGTTCTCACCCTGGCACCTCAGAATCCTAATATTTGATTATTTTTTTAAAGCAAGCCTTGAGTATGTGTTGAAAGTGTGTAGAGCAAGTGGTGCTGGCGACCTGAGGCAAGACTTGGCCTTGCCTTTGCAGGGAAGGTCCTCGGTTGATTTCAGGGCTTCTGGGCTTTTCCTTCCCCTCTTTTGCTGGAGCTGCCCAGCAGGATGTGCTCAGCAGGATGCTGAGCTCTGTTCCAGGAGCATCCCTGCACCTGCAGCAGACTATTTATTTTCCTAAACACCCACAAACTGCCAGTGATGTTGCACAACTGTCTGGTTTTTGGTTTTTTGTTCTGTTTTGTTTTATTTTTTAATTTGGCCCAAAAGATCTGTTTTTAAAATAGAAAACACAATGCCAGGTTGCTAGGGTTTATTTCTACCAAGAGTAAGGTATATAGATGGGCACCTCTGGGCTATGTCTGTGTGAATTCAGTGACTCCCTGGTGGTATCTCCAGCATCACCTCCACGTGGGGATGGTACCAAACAAAAGGAGCTGAGAAGTGCCAGGGCTTTATCTGATGATGCTTTTGCAAGCAGCTTACATTTCAACAAATGCAGCCGCGCTGGGAATGAATGTGAACTCATTTTCAGCTTGCTACTGCAGGCAGAATAAGAATGGCCAGGTGAAATGTGTGGGCAGGAGGAATAACTGAGGCAGTGCAGCTCCATTCCCAGTGGCTCCCGCTGTGTCCCACCTCCCCTGGAGGGAGAACATCCTTCCCCTGGGGCTGTGCCCGCTGGCACTTAAACAGGAGACAATTTCTGCAAGAGAAGCTGTTGAGGAAAAGGTGGCAGTGGACACTTGTGGAACAGTTCAGGATAGGCTGGCAGAGGTCGCAGGGTGGACAGAGGAGGTGCTTGCAGGCCTCCCCCACCAAAGCTCTTGATGTCTTTATTAGTCTAAATCTTGTGCTGCCCTTCTGTCTTTAGCAAACTTTCTTCTGGAAAACTGTCTTGGGAGCATTAGTGAGAGAAGGATGTGGAGAGCCCTGGCTGTGCCAGTTCTGCACAGGGCAGCTGCTGCTGTGTCATTGCCCTCAGTGCTCATGGCTGCCTTTCACCTGGCCTCCAGTGACATCCTCCACTTGCCAGGACCTCAAGGTGACTCTTCTGGCCCAGGCTGTGGCCCCTGTGTAGAAGGCTGCAGGTGGCTGGTGCTCAAACATAATTGTTTGGGTTTTTTTTTTTTTCTAATCTAGCAAAAATCTCAGTGGTTGCTATGGGACAGACCTTGCAGAGCTGATGGTGCTGCCTGGCCTGAGCTGTGTTCCTGCTGAGGGGCAGCACTGGAGGGGTTTGGTGGTTCAGCAGCTCCTGGTTCCTGTCCCTGGAGCTGTGTCTGCTGTAAAACAGGTGTTTTTGTTGATGCTGCAGCAATCTGCAATGCTTGGAGCTCTTACAGCTCCTGAAGCTCCTTCTGGAGCTGGTAAAAGCTGTAAGCACTGCAGAAATCCTCTTGAGCTCTTCTAGTAATTTAAACTTACTGGTTTTATTTATAATTTTTAAACTTCTGCTCCAAAGAGTGCAGCTCTTATGTTCACATATTTCAAGAGGCCAATAAAACCTCACCTGTCTCTGTGATGACTCTGAGAGAATCCCAGGATGGTTTGGGTTGGAAGGGACCTTAAAGCCCATCCAGTGCCACCCCCTGCCATGGCAGGGACACCTTCCACTGTCCCAGGTTGCTCCAAGCCCCATCCAGCCTGGCCGTGGACACTTTCAGGGATCCAGGGGCAGCCACAGCTGCTCTGGACACCCTGTGCCAGGGCCTCAGCATCATCACAGAGAAGAATTCCCTCCCAATATCCCATCCAACCCTGCCCTCTGGCAATGGGAAGCCATTCCCTGTGTCCTGTCCCTCCATCCCTTGCCCAGAGTCAAGGAACTGGCTCTGAAATTTCAGTTTAAGATGAAAAATCCTTGGTGCAGCTCACGCCCTGCAGCCAGTGTCCATCCTGTACCTCTGGTGGAACACAGGGCACAGGTGAGGGTGAGGAGAAGCACCCCTTGGCAAGTTCCCCTGGCAGGAAAGCTGTGCAGGTAATGCTGGGGAGCATCTCCAGCGCTGGGGGAGTGCCTGCTGCACATCAGGGGTGGGATTTGGGTGTTTTCCTGTTCATGCTTCCCTGCAGCTGGGCTCCCCAGCCATTTGACTGCGGCATAAACAGCATTTCCAGGGAGGCCACGGGAATAATGCCGAGTTTGCTGATACCTCCTGTGAGCACAGCCACACCTCGTGGCAGGAGAGAGGCAGGGAGGGCTTAGATGATTTAATTAAAGTTGTTGTGAGGAAGAAATTAAATTTGGTCTCTTGCCCTGCTTGTATTATGAGGGGGGAGTGCAGCCTTTCTGAACTGAGCCATTCCTTGCCTTCTGTTTGCCTTGGAAAAAAGCAATTTCTCTGTCAGCTTTTAGCCTGGCTGCTGGGCCCCAATTGGTTGTTTATCTTCAGCAGCTCCCCAAATCGCTTTGAAGATGGCCTTAAACATTGATCATCTCTTACAGTCCTTCATCTTTGTTCTGCCAGCAGACACTAGGAATGATATTTTAAATTACCTCTTTCCCCCCAAATGAACAGGCTGTGTGTATGGGCTGGGAGAATTAAAGCTCTTTCAGCCAAAGTATAAATCAGCTGCTCCTCTGTTTTTGCCCAGTTCTCTTGGATTCATCTTGCAGCCCAGTCTGCAAAGCAGCAGGGATTCCAGGGAAGATAAAAGCCAAAGTGCAACTTGATTTTGAGGCAGAATCTGCCAATGTTCTGTTTGGGGAGCAGGATCCTGTTTAAAAATTACTTTTCCCACCCTTATTGCAGTAGTGGGATCTTCCTTCTGGCTGCTCCCTAGGGAAGGGCTGGGGGGCTCCATGGGGTGATGCTGTTTGGACAATGCGGTGCAGAGGTGAGATGATGCCTGACACTGGCAGCTGCTGGCAGGGAAGTTTGGAAAAGCAACTTTTGGATCTCTTCCTTTGCCATTTGAGCACTGAGATCTGGGGGAAAAAAGTGCTGGCTAACAGCAGAACATTTATTCTGTGTCAAGCAGGCAGCAGACAGCAGAGGTGGTTAATTCAGCATGGAAAAGCCCAGAGCTACAGCTGAACAGGCAGGAAGGTTTAATCAATCATTTGGAGCAGGTTTCTGATGCTCCTTTATGCAGACGCAGTTTTTGGTAGTGTTGTTAACATTTAATTGGTAACAGGTCACACCAGCCTCTCTCCCAAGCAGAGCAGGAAGGGAGCAGGTTATTTAGATGCACAATCACCCTAATTCCTGGAGCACGCCCCAAAATACTGGTGAGAGGAGGTCCTGGAGGGCTTGGGCTGAGGAGTTGGGCTCAGTGAAGGGGGATGCAGCAGCCTGAGCTGTGTGTGGGTTCGTGATCCAGGCTGGTGTCTGCATTCATTGCTTTTATCATCATTTATCATATCACAGTCACAGGCTGGTTTGGGTTGGAAGGGACCTTAAGGGTCATCTCATTCCAATCTCCTTCTGCAGTTCAATTTGCAGATTCCATATCCCCATCCCTTTCTGTGTGCTGGTGCTGTCTGCCTTTTCAACCCCTCTTTTGCAAGAGGGGGAAAAACAGTGTGACCTCAGAGTTAATAGATTTTAGCCTTATATGTAGCATAAACATCTATATTTTGTACTTTGTTGTGAGGCATTGGTGCAGGGGATTCTGGCTCAGTGAGTCAGAGGCTTTTACCCACTCAGTGATGTGAGTAATTTATAGCTTGCCCCAAGTCTGCACAGCTGGGCTGCCAAACTACAGCATGTTGGGGAGTAAATATTGCATGTTTACACAAAGCCTTTTCTCTCCAAGTCCCCAAAAAGAGGATGAGCCACTTTAACAGGCTGCTCAGGCTGAGTAGGTGCCATATCCTGGGGCAAAATGCAGTTGGGCAAAGCAGCCCAGCAATCTTATAAATACAGTGAATTTTAAATTCTTTCCTGGGTTGTAACAGGAGGGGAGCATTCCTGAGCATCTCCACAACCTGCAGTAATGTGACAGTGATATGAGAGAGAAAGCTTTGTGCAGTGATGGCAAACAGCCTTTAGATCCACTGAATTTTTGTTAAAATAAAGTGGTTTTGGAAGTAGATGCCCTCAGCCCATGCTGGAATTCTTTTCCCTGTTAGTACCAAACAGGCTGATGCTGCTGAGGTGCAGGGAGCCAGGACTTGTACTGCCAGTGTCTGCTTTATAAATTTCCAGGTTAAATCAGGCAATAAGTTTGGATTTGGTTTTTTTTTTTTTCCCTTATCCTGAAGCTTGTCAACTTCGTCTTTTACTCTGAGTCTCACAGTCCTGAGCAAGAGGAATCTCCAGCAAATAGACCAGCTGATAAAGTTGATGCAACCAATTAATTTATTTTTATTAGAAATACGAAATAGCCTGAGCTGGAAGGGACCCACAAGGATTAAGTCCAACTCCTGGACACTCCAGCTATCCCACCCTGTGCCTGAGAGCATTGTCCAAGTATCCCTTGAGCTCTGGCAGGCTTGGTGCTGTGATCACTTCCTTGAATTCTTGTTAATCTCTCGAATTTTGCTTGCTCGAAGTTATCTAGTGAGAATAAAGACAACCAGGATGTATTGATAAGGCTTCCCACCCTCTAGAGTTGCTGTTTACTCCCAGCCCCCAAAAACAATTTAACCAAATCTGAGAAATCTGTAGGACTTGGTAGCCAGTGCTGCCATTTGCCCTTGCAGCAGGGTGGTAAATGAAGCTCTGGGCTTGGTGAGGAGCTCTGGCCTTGATGCTCTAAATATAAAGCAGGTAGGAGGGCATGTGACTTGGCCTGACCTTGGGTGGCAGCAGAGCTGGGAGCAAAGCCAGGTGCAGCTCCCAGCTCCTCTCTGTGCCCTTTCTGTGCCGCTCTGGCCTCCCCCAGACCCTGCAGGTCCCTGGCCCAGCCCCAGCCAGGTGCAGGTGCCCGAGCCCAGGCTGCTGCTCCCGGCCATTGCCACCCCATTCCCCGGGCTTTGCCCTGTCACAGCTGACTTTCCCGGAGGGACTGGACTCTGGGGAATGCCTGGCATGTGGGATTTCACTCGGTGCAGCTGCACAGAGCCGTTTTTGCCGGGCTTGCTGTTGTGTTGAGAAGCTGGCCCTGCTCTGAGCCCCCTCCTTGGCCAATCTGCCCTCAGCACCTGTTTCCTATTGCTGCATTGGCTGATTTTCCCACCTTCTCTCGTGTCAGGGTTAAACTCTGGGAGGTAACAGACACCTGAAATTACAGAATCACTGAGGTTGGACAAGACCTCTAGGACCATGGAGTGTAACTGTTAACCCAGCACCCTGTTTGTCACTAACCCATGTCCCCAGATGCCACGTCCACATGGTTTTTGAATGCTTCCAGTGACTGAGCCACTTCCCTGGGCAGCCTGCCCCAATGCCTGACTGCTCTTTCAGTGAAGAGATTTTCCCTAATATCCAATCTGCACTTCCCCTGGCACAGCTTCAGGCTGTTTGCTCCCCTTGCTTGTTCCCTGAGAGAAGAGCCCAACCCCAACCTGTCCTGATGGACTTGGATTTTGCCAGGTCACCTGGGTGCTGCAGGAGTGTGCAGCTTATTTCAGGTGAAGAGGTTTTGCAGCAGTGCTGTGGTTGTGCCCTGATTCAGCAGCCCCAGGGCTCTGTCCCTGTGTTGGTGCCATTAATCATCCTGTGAGGATCCCTGGGAGATGGATGTCAATCCTTCACACTCCTGCCCAGGGTTACAGGGCTGCCAGTCCTGGGAACAAAAGCTATGTCCCAGTCTTGAAAATCACAGAATTCTGCAATGGTTTGGGTTGGAGGGACCTTAATGATCGTCCCTTTCCACCCCTGCCATGGGCAGGGACACCTTCCACTCTCCCAGGTTGCTCCAATCCCTGTCCAGCCTGGCCTTGAACACTTTCAGGGATGGGCAATCCTGGGAAGTGTATTTAAACAAAAAAAGATGGACGTGGTGCTCCAGAGTTCCCATCTGAATCCTGGTGCAGCACTCCTGTGCACAGCTGCCTTTTGTTCCTGCACGTTCCCAGGCAAAGCAGGTGGTGTTTAATTTTTTTCTGCATTAAAAAAAATAATCTGTGGCGTGCTGTGCGAGGCTACTCACATCTGTGCGCTCTATGTAGGTCAGATGTGTAGTTGCTTCTTTACGGAGACTAAACTTGACAGCACAGTGTTTCCTCACTGCAGCCAGTGAGGGAGGATCACAGAATTCACATGCTGCCTCCATGAGAAATGTCCTTAGGGAAGACCCCACAGGGGCTGTGTGTGCAGGTGAGGTTTGCTGCCTTCCTGGTGTGCTCCAGGTTTGTGACAGTGAGCTTTATTGATGAAAGATTTATCGGGGCTGTGTATCCAGCTTGATCCAGTGTCATATCAGATTAGCCTTGCAGCTGGAAATGCTAAATGCTTCCCTGCCCTGCTTCCAGCAGCTGCCTTTTGCTCTGCTCCCACTAAAAAGCCTGTTCCCTAATCTCTGCAGCCTGTATTTCTCTTGCTGTATTTCTTCACATGCAAATGCCTCTCCCTCCCCTTTCCTTGCCCCCAGCCAATCCTGTTCTGGGATTCCTTGACCTCTTCTGACTCTGGCAGTGGTAGAGGAGAAAATGAGCTGGAAAGAGGCAACCTGTCATGCCCAGGAGCAAGTTAGGGACCTGATCTAACACCTAACAGAGCAGTAGAGTCTCCCCTTGCTGATGGACAGAGCCTCAGATCCAGGTGTGTGTGGTCTTGTGGGAGATGCTCCACTGGGGTGAAACTAACAGGGGTGAAGGACACGGTTCCTGCTGCTCTGCCACTCATCAGGCTCCTCTTGATCTCCTCAGTCTGATCCCAGCCCGTGGAACAGGAGAGCTGGACCAGTCTGGCTGCTTTGTACATGTTGGGGCTTCCTTCTGTCTTCAGTCCTGGGGTTCTGTGGGCAATGTGGGAACTTTCACAGAAGGGGCTTTTTTGGAGGGAGAACTTGAAAATGGATCCCTGGACATCCATTAAAATCAGATAAACACAGGACCTAAGGTTCATTTAAATCTGAAGAGGGAACTTTTCCTTAGCTGAGATGACCTTGGAAGCCACCATGATTGGAGCAGTGGCCAAGGGGGATCAGAGCAGATGAAGATGGATGTGTGGATGTCCTTATGCAACCCAGTGCAGGGTGGAAGATATTTCCAGTATCAAAATTGTTCTGCCTGCTCCACAAGTCTTACCAAGAAACATTTGAACTGAAAGAAGGGCTCCAGCTGCCACCTCCTCCTCTGAAAATGAGCAGCATCTGCAACAAAGGAAGGATTCAGCAAAGGAGGGATTGTCTACAAGTGCTAACAGCTTTCCAGGAGACTCCACATGCGATGGGAAGTTGTGTCCTGAAGCAGCTGGAAGAACACTCAGGAGCAATGAGCAGCTCCTGGTGACTGGAGCAGTAAGTGGTGGTAGGTGGAGCACTGATCTGGTTGGGACTGATCCATGGATTTGGGAGCATTGCTCTTGGGTTGGAGTAGGCTTCCAGTGTGAGGAAATGGACTCTGGAATTCACAGAGTTGCTCAAAGCTTCATGGAAACAAGCAGTGTTGGAACACTTGAGAGGAAGTTGGACTAATTGAAAATTGCTTGTCCTGCTCTACAAGGATTCCAGCTGCAGTCCTGATTCTGGGTGTGTAAATGAGTGTGAGCACATCCCAGTGCAGCTCTCTCTGCTGCAGAGACCATCTTGCTAATTGCTCTGCTGCTGTGTTCAGCCACAGATCCAGGGATGAGACGTTTCCCATGGCTGCTCCTTCCCTTCTTCCTAAAGAAGATGAAGAGTGCCTTGTTAGGGAAGCTCCAGAGTGCAACCAATCTCTTAAACTCCTGCTGATCAACTGAAACTAAGAGGGAACTAATGAAATCCCTATTGCCACAACACATTTGTTTTGACCTTTAAAAGGAAAATGTGCTGGTGAGTCAGGAGTCCCACCAGGAGATCTGGGCTTGTTTTGGGCAGGGGATGGAGTGGGGACCGTGGGGGTTTAAAGTGGAGGCAGAGAACAGAGCAGGGGGTGAATTTGCTGTGCTCTGGGTTCTGGTGAGCTCACAAGTGGAGTCTCCTCAGCTTTTGGGGGTCTCTCAGCTGTTCTGGTTGTGAAGCAAACAGAGGTCCTCAAGTATTTTGCAGTTTTCTCCTGACTTGATTTTAAAAGCAGGGTGTAAACTCCTTATTTTCAGACATGAAAAAAAGGAAGGGAGGAAGGATCCTGTGCCATCCTCTGTGTTCACAGCAGAAATGAAATTACTGCTTTGGCCAAAACAATGAATCTCAAACATTTTCATGGCAGAAAGTCCTTCTGAGAAAGGTTTGGAGGGAGTTTGTGCCTCAAGGGGAGTGAGCCTGGCTGGGCCTCCCAGGAGCTCATCAAGGACTTTGTTAATTTGATGCAACCTCAGGTAGGAGGAGGTGGGCTAAAGGCTGAGTTTAGTCCTTTGAGGAGGTTTTCCTCCTGAAAGGTCAGAGGTGAAGAGGATTTTGCATTCACCTCCATCCATGGAGAAGTGGCCTTGTAAAAGACTGGCTCTTCAGCTGTTGGGGCTGCCTTTCTCCTGGGAAAGACCTTTGCCAAATACAGCAAAGCTCAGGTGTTTGGAAGGCACACACACTTTGGGGACATCTCTCCATGGCTCTGGTGAGTGTCTCCTGGCCCTTCTCTGGCTCCAGTGCTCCAGAGGAGCACATGCAGCCAGTTCCATACTGGTACCAGTGCTGTGGTGGTGGTGGGCACCGTCCTGCCCTGAGGATGCCAAGAACCAGAGAGCTCTCCCTGTGCAGGGACTGGGCACAGCTGCTCCCGTGGTGCCAGGGAAGTGATGCTTGTGTGACAGCTGGAGGAAGCAGCTCTGCATTCTTGGAGTTTTTCTTGGAGTTTTGGCATGGGTTTGCTTCCAGAACCAGGCTGCTTCTCCCAGCAGCCTGCTTGTTCTCTCCCTCCTCACAACTGGAATGAAATCAGTCTGCCTGAGTTGCTGGAATTATTTTTGTGACAACCAAATGTGACAACTCAGGAGGAACAACGAGGGCCACAGAGGTCCTGGGATTGTCAAAAGTCTGCCAAGCTCTGTCCCTGACCCTGCCACCACCCTGTGTGCATCCAGTCCTTTTCTAAGAGGAATTTATTAACCTTCTGCAGTAGTTCTCTGTCTGGCTGCTCCGTGTCGGGGTGAGGCTGGGGGGAACTGAGGTGGAACTGCCCCCTTTGGGCTGGGTTCCACACCTGCCTGCCTAGAGAGCTGTTCTGTAGGGAGCCTCTCCACATGGAGCCTTGCCCATCCCTGTTGCTGATTCAGGAGCAAACCACCCTGGTCAGAGTCCAGAAGGCACTTCAGGGTCTCCAGCAATCCACTGAGGCTGTCTCCATTAACTTGCAGTGTTAAAAAGGAGTTGGAGTCTCTGGTGCTCATTTGGGAAGTGCTGCCTGTCCCTCTGCTGCCACCCCAGGATGCCACCAAGGCTGTGCTTTGATTTGCCTCCTTGGATTATTTTGATCTTAAATCACCTGGGAATGCCACAGGAGTTGGGAATCCTGTGTCCCCTGCTCCCTCCAGTTTGTTAAAATCCCCCATCCATAAACAATGACTCTTCAAAGCTGTGTGCTGCAGAAGCTGCAGTGCTGGGTCATGTTTTATACATGGCCCTGCCAAAACCTGCTGCTCCTCTGGGGGCAGCTCAGATCTGGCCATCCTTGAAATAATGCTCAAAACAAGGTGTCTCCTGCTTGTTCAGCAGAGCCTGAGACTCCTTTAAATAAAAATGTGACACTGGATTTTGTCAATGGGATCTGGTTTGTCCCTTGGAATGGGAATTATTCCTGACTGATGTCAGCAGTGCCTCTGGGATGGTGGGATTTAGCTGCAGATTAGCATGAGTTACTTGGTTTGAAGGAAGGCAGAAAACATGCCAGCCCAAGCAATTTGAACAAACTTTACATTTATCTATGTTGCAGGGACAGCAGGGAGCTCCTGCAGCCCAGGCTGGAGCTGTCAGTCAGTGCTGGTGGCCCTGTGTGGCACCCTCTCCCCCTTGGAAAGGGGCTCAGGAGATGGGAGAAGTCACTTTTTGTGCCCCTTTTGGGGAAGAAATGTGCTGGTTCCATGGTGACTGACTGGTGGGAGCTGGGGAGGGCTCAGGAGTCAGGAGTGAGTCAGTGCCTGTCTTGGTTCCTTCTGCTGAGGAAGGCAGGAGCCTCCCTTGAAATGGAAAATGCAAACCCTCTCCCTATGAATTATTATAATTTTTGAAATTAAGGGGCTCTCAGGTAAAGATATGGGAGTAGGAATAACAGTTCTTTACTAGGAAAACTAAAAATACAAATGCAATAGTACAAAAAAAGAAAGCAAACCACTGCCAGAGTGAGAGCAGGCCCTGGCAGGCTGTGGGTCAGGGTGCTGGCAGCAGTCCCATTCCATGGGGGCTCAGCCCTCCTGCAGTGCCAGCTGTGCTTCTGCTGGAGCAGGATCCTGGACAAGGCTGGAGTTTTCCTCTGAAGCTCCAGGGCTGCTGGAGATGGGCCTGGGCTCCCTCTGGGAATGCAGTGGGGAAGAAAGCTGCTCCTCTGGGAATGCAGTGGGCAAAGGCTGCTGTGGGGTTCCAAAGTCAGATTGGATCCAGGTAGGAATGCTTGGCTCCTCCCCTGGGCACAGCATCTCCCCATGGGATGATGGAATTTTCTCAGCCATGCAGGGACACTCAGTGGCCATGGACAGCAGAGATCTCCTGGAGGGAGGATTGGCTGTGGGAGAGAGAAAGAAAAAACTGCCCAGGGAACAGCAGAGAACTGCCCCAGCTCTGACAGATGGGGACAGAACACACACATATCTCAGAGCCCAGGACACTGTCCCTGGATGTGTTTAAAGAAACTGGACGTGGCACTCAGTGCCATGGTTTGTTCACTTGATGAGGGGGTGTTGGGTTGTAGGCTGGACTTGATGATCTCAAAGGTATTTTCCAGCCTGTGACTCTGTGAGACTCGAGCAGGAGCCCTGCACATCTGGACTGTCCCATCACTGCTGCACATTGCCCTTGGGTGGAATTGCAGCTATTTCCAGGTAATTATCTGGCACAAGCAGCTAAAATGTTGAACCAAACTCCATTCCTATTTGTGGTATTCACTGAGTAAAATATCTTTCAGACAACTTTTGCTGCCCATGTATGTCTTCCATTCTTGGTGGGTTTTGTTACCCTTTTCTGTCCCAAAATAAATAACCTGGAATGAGCGATCTCATGGTTTCAGATTCTGTATTATTTTTTGAGTGTTGCACTTTTCTTTCCTCTCTACCTTTTGCTGCCTGGCCTCCTCCAGGGATGTTGTTTTCAAGATTTATTCTTGCAGCTATTTCAGCAGGATGGCCAGCAGCAGGCCTAGGGAGGGGGAAAAACCTCAGGATTTTCATGTTGCTTGACCTCAGGAGCCCCAAGTGTCAGGAACCCAATAATAAACACTGCCAAACCTTGGAGGATGGTGGGAGCTGGTGACCTTGCAGTGCATGTTTGGAGAGACTTGTGCTGCTATTTCAGGTCCCTGATGGTCTTTTTAAAATGCTGTGCTGTGCTGTGTTAAAATTTAAAAAATTTTTTTTAAAATGCTTGCATCAGATGGAGGTATGGGAGTTTTTTTTATTATTTTTTAAAATTATATTCTGATTTAGAACCCAAAAGCCAATGAAATCCTTGAGGTTCCTTAAGGCTCCCCTCTTGTGAGTGTTTTTAATTCCTATGTGCTCATCCACCATTGCAGCAATGAACTTGGAAAGGCAGCACAGGGAAGTAATTATGGTAGATATTTAAAAAAATAATGCATCGAAAAATCATAGAGTTTGAGGAGTCTTGGGGTGTTGTGGGGGATACATCCTCAGCCCTGGTCTCTGTAGGATCAGCGTGTCTGTGCTTCCATGTGAAGTATTTTCCCACTTTATGTGCACTCTCCTATCCTGCTTCCAGTTGAATTCCACTGTGTGCTGTCTGTGAGGGAGTCCCAGGATGATTTGGGCTGCAGGGGACCCTAAAGCCCATCCAGAGCCACCCCCTGCCCGGGCAGGGACACCTTCCACTCTCCCAAGTAGCTCCAAATCCCAGTGTCCAACCTGGCCTTGGGCACTGCCAGGGATCCAGGGGCAGCCACAGCTGCTCTGGGCACCCTGTGCCAGGGCCTGCCCACCCTCACAGGGAACAATTCCTTCCCAATGTGCCATCCATCCCTGCCCTCTGGCAGTGGGAGCCATTCCTCCTTGTCCTGCCACTCCACCCCTTGTCCAAAATCCCACCTCAGCTCTCTTGGAGCCCCTTTAAGCCCTGGAAGGGGCTCTAAGGTACAAATTTTTGAAGATGTCCTGAGTTACCACCTTTATCTCTCTGTGAGTCCAGTTTCTCTTCAGTTTGCCAAGTCCTTGACCTTTCTGGTGACATCTTTTGGGAGATGCCAGGGGTGTTCCTCAGAACAAGGTATTTCCTTGTACCAGGAAGATTTTATTCACTGTGCAGCTTTTCCATGTCAGAACACTTTTGCAGCAGATGAGCCAAGCTTGGCTTGCTGATATTCTGGTCTGAGTTGGGAGTAATTCTGGTTTCACTACAGCTGTTTTGATACACAGTAATAGAAGAATGGAGCTCTGTGATAAATGGGGCTGTGACAGGGCAGGAGTCCTGGCAGATGGCACACCTGGTCCACATGGCTCAAAAGAAACCTTCTTGACCTCATGAAGTAACCTTAGACTTTATTATTCCTGAAAAAAACAAACAAACAAACAAACAAAAAAAAAACCAGGTTTCTCCTATTCTTTGTGTTCTGCAGGCTTGTCCAAAGGTTTCCCTGCAGGGATTTAGGCTGTGTATCTCAGGGAATGGGACACAGACCTTGGGGTGCTCCCTGTGCCCTCAGCCTGGGGGTGTTGTCACCTCAGTGGGCTGTGGGAGGCTGACCCCAGCTCAGCGGTGGCACAGAGGGGATGCCCAGGCTGTGGGTCAGCTCCTCCTGGGGCATTGTGCAGGCAGGCACAGTCCTGCTGCTCCAGGAGCTCTGTCTGTCACTTGGTGCTCCCTGGTCTCTGTTCTAAGGGGCTCATCCCGCTGGTGTTGGGGCAGCAGAGCCAAAGGCACTTCCTAAGCCTTCATGGCCAGGATTGTCTGATTGCTTGTTCTGTGTGCACTGCCAGCGTGTGTGAGTCCCTCTGCTCCAAAGCTCTGGAAGCCTTTGCAGAGTCTTTCCTGAGTTTACAAGTTCTTGGATGGGATTTTAGCTGTTTGTGGAAAATCTGAGCATCTTCTGCCAAGCCAGGGCAGACAGGCCCCAGGTCCAGGCACAAGGGTTCTGTGTTCCCTCTGGGGAGCCTGATCCCTGCAATTCCTGGGAAAGGCAGCACAAACTCAAGCTGCACCAAGGGAAATATAGGCTGGGTATTAGGAAAGAGTTTTTCATGGAAAGAGTGATAGAGTTCTGGAATGGCTGCCTGGGGAGGTGGTGCAGTCACCATCCCTGGGTGTGTTTAACAAAGCCTGGATGTGGCACTGGGTGCCAGGGTTCACTTGAGCTGTTGGGGCTGGGTTGGACTCAATGATCTTGGAGGTCTCTTCCAACCTGGTCATTCTGTGAATTCTATGAAACCAAACTGGTTGGCTTTGACATAATCTGTGTTTTTCAGGAGCTTCCTCTTCCCCTGGGCATCTTTTGGATGTTTTCTGTAGTGAAGAGAGCCCACCCCCAGTGCCAGCAGCTTTCTGACCAGCGGAGTCTCTGGAATGTGAAATCCAAGAATGAAATCCCCCCACACTCAGACACTTCTGCTGCCCATCCAGGGCAGCTCTGCTCACAGCCCTGTCCCTTCTGCTGTTGCTCATGTGTAATGCTGAAGATTCAGAGCTATTTTTGCATCTTCAATTAATTAAGAAAGGAAGGGTAGATTATTTTCTAAATACCATCTTTAGGAAGAAGAGACTTCAGTGAAACTTCATTCCCCTGGCTGCCTTTGTCCTGTGGTTGATGATTATTTTTAAACTGCCCATCATGTTGTGAACAGGGTTGTTGTAAAGTTTTTTTGCAGCTGTCAAAATGTCAATTCTAATGAAAATCTCCACAGACACGCCATACCTAAGTGATTTAAGCCTTTAGGCTAAACAGGCTGCTGGTAAAATGCTGCTCATATTCAGATGAGTCAGAAAGGTTTGTGTGTGTCTTTTTTTTAAATATAATTTTGTTTGGTTGGAATGTCTTCATCAAAATTGGTTGCTGAAAGGTTTCCCCCCCCCTCCTTTTTAAAGGCTAAGCAGCTGCCTGTCAGCTCACCCCAGAGCTGCTTGGAATTCAGCATCTTACATAGTAGTCACATTTGGGAAAAGGGAAGTTCCTGTGTAATAACAATAATTGAAAATTAATAGTAGATTAAATTAATACATAATTAGAAAACACTAATGCTCCCTGTGAACAGAGGCTGATTCCTACAGGAGCCTTATGAACTGAAGAGGGAAAGTGGATGATGCTTTCCCTGGGCCCTGTCTATTCCAGCCTGCAGAACATTAAAGCAATTATAATTTCACAGAGGTTTGATCTGGAATTGATTTCTTTGTGATAATTCAATTTGGAGCCTTGCTTCCTCTGGGGGAGCAAACGACAGAAGATGAAGTGTGTAATTCCTGAGCTGTGTCCTCAGGCCTGGGGAGGCTGGAACCCACCCAGGGAGGGACCTGGATGGAGCCTGGGACCTCTTAGAGCTTCGCTGGGTGAGAGGTGGGGTTTGAGTCCCTACATCCTTTAGCTGTGCCAGGGAGGCTCAGGTTGGAGATCGGGGAAAGGCTCTTCCCCAGAGGGTGCTGGCAGTGCCCAGGCTCCCCAGGGGATGGGCACGGCCCCGAGGCTGCCAGAGCTCCAGGAGCGTTGGCACAGCGCTGCCAGGGGTGCCCAGGGTGGGGCTGTTGGGGTGTCTGTGCAGGGATGGGGCTGGGCTGGGTGATCCTCTGGGTCCCTCCCAGCTCAGGATATCCCTGATTCTCTGATCCTTGCTGGGAGTGTATCCCTAGAATCTTTGCCCATCTGTTTCACAGGCTGTGGTGAAAAATTCTTGAGGGTTTTCCACCACATGAGCCTGACCTGGTGTTTCCAGCCTGTCAGCTGGTTTGGATTCATCTGATCTCCACAGAGCCTCCATCACCTTGGCTGCAGCTGGTAGAGGCAGGGCCTTTGGTACTGATGATCATGGAATCCTGGAATGGTTTGGGTTGGAAGGGACCCTAAAGCCCATCCAGTGACACCCTGCCATGGCAGGGACACCTCCCACTGTCCCAGGCTGCTCCAAGCCCTGCCCAGCCTGGCCTTGGGCACTGCCAGGGATCCAGGGGCAGCCCCAGCTGCTCTGGGCACGCTGTGCCAGGGCCTGCCAGGGAAGAATTCCCTGCTAATATTCCCTCTAACCCTGCCCTGGGCCAGCCACTGCTGCCCATGGGGATGCAGGAATGTGCTCTCCTGCTGTTCCACTGGGGCACAGCAGATTTGCTGCTGCCAGGCTCTGAGGGGCTTGTGAAGGCTCTTTCTCAGTAGCCAGCCCTGGGGTTTGTGATAAAACAAAGAGAGATGAGGAGGAGGAAGAGAGGAAAGAAAACGAAGCACAGGACAGCAAAATATGCAGAGGCAAAGTGAATCCAAGGCAGCAGGGAAAATTGGGACCTCGTGAAAAATAATGATAAAGTTTGCTAAGCAGCTGCTGAGCTCCATCCCTCCCCTCCCAATTAGCTTGCATTAGTGGCTTGTGGGAAGCACCACAGCCTGCTGAAACTAATAGAGGCAGAAAGAGCTATTCCTTGGTGAATTTACTTTCTTCTTGGCCCAACACAACATTTAACTTTTATTTCCATTGCTTTGTGCACAAACCCCCTCTATTTCCCTAATCTCTGAGGCTGTGTGTTTGGGAATCCTGGAGGAGCTACTCAGGCTGGGGTTTTGTTTCTAATTCTGTTTGTGTGAGTTGTGACTTCAGCTGCTCCTCTGTTCCAGGGCTTCAAAAAAAAAAAAAAAAAGCAAAAAAACAATAAATGGAACCTGTTCAGAAAGAAAAGAAATTGAGAGACTTCTAGCTTTAATTGCATTCATTAGGCTTGGTCATGATAATAAGGGGGTGTTAGGGAAGGATGAATTTAAAAAATCCATTATTTCAATCAAAGGTAGGCAGGGAGGGTTCATGGCTGATTCCATAACACTTCTCAGTAGTGAGTGCTTATTCAATGAGTGCATTTATTTTGATCTATCTTATCTATTTAGTGAGGGGGGCAAAAAAAGCCACCTTAGCCCTGCAGTTGTACCTTGGACTGGTTTGGCTTGGAGGGAGCTTAGAGCTCATCCCATTCCACCCCTGCCATGGGCAGGGACACCTCCTACCAGCCCAGGCTGTCCAAGCCCTGTCCAGCCTGGCCCTGGGCACTTCCAGAGCTCTCTCCTCGCTGCTGTGGGCACACAGAGGGGTGACCCCAATGATTTTTCATGGGGGGGGTGCTGTTGGTGTGAGGAGCTGAGGTTTCCCCACTGCAGCTGCTGGGGGGACACAAGAAGTTTCCATGGTGGAAACTTGAGGGAAGTTTCCTAAAAGGGGATGTGGGAAGCCCTAAGGGGCAATCTCAAGCCCCAAGCCCTGGGATTAGGGGTTCTCACTGACCCAGTTGCCAGAGGAAGGGATGTGACACCTCATGGGGCTCTGTGGTTCTCCACAGCTCCCTAAGGGTGCAACCAGCCTGGCTTTGGGCTTTGCTCCCAGGGGATGAGTGACAGGACAAAAAGAGATGCCCTCAAGCTCTACCAGGGAAGATTTAGGTTGGATATGAGGGAAAACTTCTTCCCTGAATGGATTGTCAAGCATTGCAACAGCTGCCCAGGGCAGTGGTGGAGTCACCGTCCGTGGGGGGATTTAAAATCCCTGTGGATGTGGCACCTGGGGACATGGTTTAGTGTGGCCTTGGCAGTGCTGGGGAGTGGTTGAACCTGATGAGCTTGGAGGTCGTTTCCAACCTGAATCACTCAGTGATCCTTTGGCTGTGGCAGCTCCTCACTGTGATCCTGCCTGGGGTGTCCCAGCCATGATCAGCCCAAACAGGCTGGACCTGCAGCGAGGAATTTGGGGCTGAATGGCCTCTAATGTAGAGGGGAACCTTTTAGGTCACCTCTCCGGGATTCCTTTGAAGGCCTCTCCCACAGAGCAGTGCCCTGAGCTGCTGCTGGTGCCAGGTGTGATGAGCAGCCCCCACTGCTGCCTGTGGAGAGCTTCTGGAGCTGGGGATTTGTCTCTAAGAAATTCTAAATGCTTCAGTGTGTGACATCTTGACAAGAACATCTGACAGACTCAAAGTAGTGCTCACAGAATAAAAACAAATTTCGAGAATTTGGTGGTTTCCACTTCAGTGAGGGGGTTTGCAGTGCCATTCACATAGCTGGGGATGGCAATAAAGTGACACATAAAATGGGGTTGTTTTGCTGCTTATTTTGTTGCTTTGAAATACTGATTAAAAAAAAAATCAAATTGGCTTTTTTTGCTTTCACATTTCTCATTAGAAAAGAGCCCCTCAAACTCTACATTTTCTTTCAGGAAAAGGGAAAGTTTTGTTGAGGTTTCTTTCATTTTTGTAAAACCCCAGGTGCTGGGTTTGCTGCTCATCTGGGTGCTGTGGCTTGGGCTTTCTCTGATCTGCATTTTTCATTTTTAAAATGAAAAGGGACAGAGCAGGATTATTTCTTTCACAGAATCTCAGACTGGTTTGAGTTGGAAGAGACTTAAAGCTCATGCAGTGCCACCCCTGGCATGGGCAGGGACACCTTCCACTGTCCCAGGTTCCTCCAAGCCCCATCCAGCCTGGCCTTTCTCTCTGCAGATTAAATGTGTCCAGAAAAGGAATTTTGGTCAACTGCTGGAGTTAATATGGTACCTGGGCAGTGGTGGCTCTGTGCCTGCCCCTGCTTGGGCACAAAGTTATTAAACATTAAGTTTAATAAGTTACTAATAACACAACGTTACTGAACTTTGTGTCCACGTGGAGCAGGTGGCTTGCCAGGGGGAAAGGGCTGTCTGGACATTTTTTTCCCCAGCCAGCAGTGGACACAAAGAGGCTGTTCCTGGCCAGAGCAGCTCTCAGTGCTGGGCTGCAGCACCAGGCTGCTCTCTCCTGTTGTCACCCCCAGAAAGGATGAAAATGCATCCCAAAGGGTCACACCTGCTCTGACAGCTCATTTTTCATCTGGCACCAAGATGAATCTGTGTGATAACAAGCTCCAATATGCTAGAAGAATGTTGCTTAAAGCAGCTGGGTCAAATTGAGCTAATTGGCTCTGACCTCACTAATTCAAGACCCCAATTAATTTGATGTATTTTGAGGGCTGGGCTTTGCTGCTCTCCAGGGCACAGCCGAGCTCTGGGTTGTGTAAAAGCAGCTGGATGCTGGGCAAGGACTTTGGGACCAAAGTGAGTGATGGCTTTGTACCTAGAGCTGCCTGTGGCTCTGAGGAGTGATTCCATCAAACCTGCTCTTTCATCAAAGGCAAAGTGTTGGTGATACCTGAAATGAAAACCTGGGGAGGCTGCTTGCTCAGAGGTTGGCATCCTGGCACTCTCAGCAGACATTAGCTGGGACTGGACCCTCCCCAGCTTGGCAATGGGATGAACACAAGGCTGCCTCAAACATTGCCTTGAGCTAGTTCAGATTTTTCACCCGTGAAAAGAAGCCATCACTGCTTAGAGGTTCTGATTCTGCAGAGGGATTCACACTTGCAAGGAGCAGTCCTTGTAGGTGGAATCCTCAGACTCCTCATGGAGTTTCATGCTTGGAGGCACCACAGCTGCAATATCCCAGGAGCTGCAGCTGGATCTCACCTGAGCCATGTGCACACAGGTTCCTTCCAGTGCTTCCTTCAAGCCCTGTTGGGCACATGGCTCTAAACCCTTCCCTCCAGGGCTGCACCCCACGTGCAGTCAGCTGCTGGGAATTTGTCCTTCGCTGCTGGAGCCACAGACTTTGTTTCTTGCCTGCTTTGTGTGCAGGGGTGGATTGAAACAAGATATTGTGCTGCTGGAGGCAAGGTGTGCATTGGATTCCTTCACCATGTGGTGAAATGAGAGGTCAGTGTGTCTTGGGAGAGATCCCCAGGTGATGCCCCATGGCAGCATCCTGGGCAGGGAGGGGTGATGCTCCCGGCTGTGTGTCCTGTATCCCACTCTTGCCTTGCTCTGACCCCCTCTTAAGGCACAGTGTGGTTACATTTGGGGATCTGAAGTGCTGAGCTGCTTTTAGAACTCTTTAAAGAAGAAAGGAATTGGGAGATTGTAAGCTGAGGAGCTGGATCCTGGCTGGCTGGCTGGGAGGCACCTGAGCTTCTGGAATTTGGGGTAGGTAAGGGCAGCAGCTCCAGGATCTCACAGGGATGTTCTGCTTGGCACCAGCACTGAGCTGGGTGAGGAAGAGGGAGCCTGTGGGTTTGGGAGCTGGGATCTCAGCCTGTGCTCTGGTAATCACAGAATTATGGAGCATCCTCAGCTGGGAGGGACCCAGAGGATCACCCAGCCCCATCCCTGCACAGACACCCCAACAACCCCACCCTGGGCACCCCTGGCAGCGCTGTGCCAACGCTCCTGGAGCTCTGGCAGCCTTGGGGCCATGCCCATCCCCTGGGGAGCCTGGGCACTGCCAGCACCCTCTGGGGAAGAGCCTTTCCCTGATCCAGCCTGAGCCTCCCCTGGCACAGTTCCAGCCATTCCCTGGGTCCTGTCCCTGATCCCAGAGAAGAAATCAGTGCCTGCCCCTCCCCTGCCCTTAGGGAGGATGGTGAAGAAGGATAAAGGGAAAGCCTCTCTCACTTCCCCTCTGCCCACAGAGCTGCCCTCTTGGACCAGTCTGGATCAGTGGGACCAAACCTCTCAGCACAGCCCTGAGTCCTTGGGAAGGGCTTGCTTTAGAGGCTGCTTAGAGCAGCAGTGGCCCTGTGGGATGCTGCACGTGATGCTGCAGTGAGCCAATGCCTCTGTGCTCTGCTCCTGCTGCCCCTGCATGCTCAGCTCCTTCCTTTCCCCCTGCCAGGCTCCTCTGCCCCCCAGATCTTCTGTTTCTGTCCTTGCTTCACAGTGGGCACCTCCATCTGCAGCCGGGGAGGTGGCATTGCCCATCCCAGGATCTCTGACCCACTGGGTACCAGTCCCTCCGTGGTTCAGTGTTGCCTTGGTACCTGGTAGTGATCAGCCTGAGCCCTATTGGAAACTTGTCCCAGGGGACCTGCAGGCTCCTGGTGTGAGGGAACTGCTCATCTGCACAGCTGGATCCCTGGCCTGGTGGAGAAATGCCTGTTGGAGCCTGCTGAGCTGGAGTGAGGAGGGCACAGATGCCCAGGGCACTGCTGCAGCCTCTCTGCATCACTGATCAGCCAGGCCAGGAGCACAGGGGGTTTGAGCTATACTGGAGAAAAAATCCCAGGAATCCTCTGCTCTGCTGCAGATCTTAAGGAGACATTACAGCCACAGTCTGAGTGAGAAAGAAGTGGAATATGGGATGATCTTTAGGGCTCAGGGCAAATTGAGCAGTGTTTTTCCTATGAGAGAGCTGAGGTGGAAAGCATCATTTCTACAAATGGGAAGAAATAAGGGGAATTTCCAGGTGTTGGGAAGCTGGGGGGGGTCTCTATGAACCTCTCTGGGAGGAGAGGAGATGTGGCACAGCAGCCAGAGGAGATGTGAAGCCTCTGTATGCTCTTTCCTGCTCCTGTGAGCTCTAGACTCCAGGATTCTCTGGCTGCTTTTCCAGGCACAGCAGTGCCACCAATTCATTGTCCCTGCTCTCTGAGCTGGTTAATTTATGGAGCAGCCAAGCATGCAAGAAGGGCTGATGCATTTTGATTTTTGTCCAGTTTTGAACTGGCACCATAGTTTATAAAGATGAAACATTTATTTTGTAGAATGAGAGAGAAAAATCTTCCAGGTCCACATGGAAGGGTGGATACTGGTGCCAAACAGATCCAAACCACATTTGGAATCCTATGACTTGAATGTGGCCAGTAACATGGAATCTAAATGAGAAAAGAGGGGAGCAGTTGTGTGGATTTTACTATTTTTATTGTCCCAGTGCTTCCTCTTTAAGCTCAGTGAAATATACCCCCCCATAAAAGGACTGTGGGGTTTGGATTTGGTTTTGTTTGGGGTTTGTAAGAGTAGGGAATAGCTGTATGTCCATGATTGTTACTCCTCCTTGCCCATACATCCCAGGAAGGAAGCCAGGCTTGACCTGCAGGGTTGGGTTTCTGTAGAAGGGACCTTGTGCCCAGTGGCACAACTTGGCTGGGCATAAAATATCTCCTGGAAACTTGGTCTCGTGGATAGATGATGATGGCTTTTTTCAAGAGGAGAGACCACAGAGACAGCAGGACACCACGTGGGTGAGGGATGCTGTCCTGGTGGCACCTCCTCTGGGATTCTGGCAGGTTGTTGTGTGGGATGTGACATTCCAAGTGCAGGTGTGGCTCTGCAGGTGGAGCCAGGGCAGCTGGAAAAGTGGTTTGGGCTCCCTGGAAGTAAGAGGTGCAATAATGGAGGTGAGACTGTACTTAGTAAACCATGTTTAACGTGGTTTCAGTGTTAACATTTAAATGTTGAACAAGTAGATTTTGAGTGGGGCTCAGG
This sequence comes from Vidua macroura, assembly GCF_024509145.1. Taxonomy (NCBI): domain Eukaryota; kingdom Metazoa; phylum Chordata; class Aves; order Passeriformes; family Viduidae; genus Vidua; species Vidua macroura. The sequence continues at coordinate 2,809,311 of NC_071587.1, forward strand.
TCTCTTCTTGACTTGTGTCTCATTTGCAATCCTAATGAATTCCAGGGGTGCTGGATCACCAACATTGCCCAGGTGGTTTTGAAAAGCCAGGCCAAACAGCAGGGGGGAATCAGAGAATCACAGACTGGTTTGGGTTGGAAGGGACCTCAAAACTCATCCAGGTCCACTCCTTGCCATGGGCAGGGACACCTTCCACTGTCCCAGGCTGCTCCAAGCCCTGTCCAGCCTGGCCTTGGGCACTGCCAGGGATCCAGGGGCATCCACAGCTGCTCTGGGCACCCTGTGCCAGGGCCTCAGCACCCTCACAGGAACAATTCCTTCCCAATACCCCATCCAGCCCTGCCCTCTGGCAGTGGGAGTCATTCCCTGTGTCCTGTCCCTCCAGGCCTTGTCCCCAGTCCCTCTCCAGCTCTCCTGGAGCCCCTTTAGGCCCTGCAAGGGGCTCTGAGCTCTCCCTGGAGCCTTCTCTCCTCCTGGCTGAGCAACCCCAACTCTCCCAGCCTTTCCTCAGAGCAGAGGGGCTCCATCCCCTGCAGCATCTCTGGGGGATCTGGGGGGAATCTCCTCCTCTGCACTCCCTCCAACAGCTCCAGGTGCTTCCCGTGCTCAGGACCCCAGAGCTGGGGCAGCATTGGAGGGGAAAGTCTCCTCTCCGCACACACAACCAGGAATCCCAAGTTGATATTCCTGCCTCAACAAGACCTTTACACTTTCTAACCAGCACAGATCTGCTCTACTGCAAGAATCAGAAATACTCTTCCAAGCTGTTTTGCTCTTCCCTTAAGCCAATGGGAATAGGAAATCAATTTAAGACAAATTGGGCTAAATCAACCCAGGGAAGATGCTCTTTGAAATCAGGGAATGTCCTAGTTTGAAAAGCCAGGTGTCTGCTAAGGAAGACAGGAGCCTTCCTTGAAATGGAAAATGCAAACCCCCTCCCTCTGAATTATTATAATTTTGAAATCAAGGGGCTCTCAGGCAAAGATATGGGAGTAGGAATAACAGTTCTTTACTAGGGAAGAAAATAAAAATAAAATAAACAATGCAGTAACACAAATCAACCCTGCCAGAGTGAGAGCAGGCCCTGGCAGGCTGTGGGTCAGGGTGGTGGCAGCAGTCCCATTCCATGGGGGCTCAGCCCTCCTGCAGTGCCAGCTGTGCTTCTGCTGGAGCAGGATCCTGGACAAGGCTGGAGTTTTCCTCTGGAGCTCCAGGGCTGCTGGAGATGGGCCTGGGCTCCCTCTGGGAATGCAGTGGGGAAGAAAGCTGCTCCTCTGGGAATGCAGTGGGCAAAGGCTGCTGTGGGGTTCCAAAGTCAGATTGGATCCAGGTAGGAATGCTTGGCTCCTGCCCTGGGCACAGCATCTCCCCATGGGATGATGGAATTTTCTCAGCCATGCAGGGACACTCAGTGGCCATGGACAGCAGAGATCTCCTGGAGGGAGGATTGGCTGTGGGAGAGATAAAGAAAAAACTGCCCAAGGAACAGCAGAGAACTGCCCCAGCTCTGACAGATGGGGACAGAACACACACATATCTCAGAGCCCAGGACAGGGAAGTTCTTGTATCTCCTCCACTGGCACCTTGGCACTGAGCTGCTCATGAGGATGGTGGCTTGGGGCTGGTCAGGATGTGCTGAGCCCTTTGTGGAGCTACCACAGACCCTGCTGGTGTGTTGGGAGGTGAAGGCATTGCTGCTGCTCTGGGAGGGAGGCACAGTCCTTGGCAGGTGTTCTCTCTGGACAGCGCTGCCCAGGAAGGTGGCTCTGGCTGTGTCTGAGGGACACAGGTGTTTCCTCTTCACTCTCAGGGTGATTCCAGAGGGGAGTTCAGCTGGCAGTGTCCATTACCAGAGCCAGGCATGGCTGCAGCCCTGTAAGGCACCTTTGCCCCGTAATTACCTTGAAGGCAATTACCTTTCTCCTGTAATTACCACGTTACTCCCACTCCCATCTCCTGTGGCTCTTCCCTCCCCCTGCGCCGACACAGGCTGAGCGTCCCCTTCACTGCCAGAGAACTGATGGACAGTCATTCTCCTGGGGAGGGGTGGGGAGCAGGAGGGATTTGTGTCAGGACCCTCTTGGATCAGGGTTCCATATCTGCTGGCTGCAGGAGCAGAGCCCAGCAGGTTCCTGTTAATCCACAGCAGCTCCACCTCTGCGAGGGCACAGCCGGAGTGTCACTGCAGAGGTGGCAGAGGGGAGGGGGGACTGGCTCTCCCTTCCCACTCCCAGATCCTGTTTCCAGGATCCAAGCTCTCATCTGTGCATGGGCTTACCCAGCCCTGTGGGAAGGACCACACTGAGCAGAGATCCCCTGCTCTGTGCTGAGGAGGAGCCTGCAAAGCAGGAGTGCCCAAAACGGGGGGTTTGGGGGGAACTGGGGTGTGGGCAGAGCAAGGAGAGGGTGCTGGGGCTGGTCCAAGCTGCTTTGGCAAAGAAGGAGCTCAGGACCTGAGTTAGACCTTTCACATTGGTGGTGGGTCCTTGGAACAGGGGAGAAGCCAATGTTGGGGTGCTGCCTGAGGGGGACCCTCTCCAAAACCTTTGGGGGTGTGCTCAGGCTGTCCCCTCCGTGCACCCACCTGCCTCCATCCGTCTGGGCCAGCAGCAGCCACGTGTGTCCAGCAGTAAAGTGAGCCAGGAGGGCCCTGCAGAGCTGCTGAGCCAGCAGGGGACAGCTCCAGCTGCCTCGTGGCTTTGCTGACCCTGGCTGACCTGGCAGGTCCCCCTGCTCAGCCCCACTGTGCTGGGGACACTGGGGGAAGAAGTGGGGTTCTTAGCAGAGCTGCTCCTTTGTGGAGGTCAGAACTGTGTTGGGATGCAGGTGCTGAGCTGGATTTGGAGCCGCTGTGTGAGCAAGGATTCACATCCCATCCCTGAGTCCCGACCATCTGTGTGATCTGCCACAGAGTGAGGGGCTGGGTGAGCAGCTCCTGGGGTTTTTGTGCAAGGTTTGAGTTGCAGAACTAGTGGGGAGCTGCAGGGGTGCCCACAGTAGATGTTACAGCTAGCACACCTGCTGTTCTGGTTTAGTGAGTAGTTTTGGATTAAAACTGGAGGATTTCTATGTTCTTCACTTCTTTTAAGTGAAGTGAAAATGAACTTCTGCCCTAAGTCCATCTACTCTACCCCTGTTCTTGGGGCATTACAGGACCATCATCCTCAGAAACTTCCTGTGCATAAAGGGGCTCCAAGAGAGCTGGAGGGAGATTTTGGTCAAGGGATGGAGGGGCAGGACAAAAGAATGGCTTCTAACTGAGAGAGGAGGTTTAGATTGGGTGTTAAGAGAAAAATTCCTCATTCTGAGGGTGGGCAGGCCCTGCCACAGGGTGCCCAGAGCAGCTGTGGCTGCCCCTGGATCCCTGGCAGTGCCCGAGGCCAGGCTGGACAGGGCTGGGAGCAACCTGGGACAGTGGAAAGTGTCCCTGCCATGGCAGGGAGTGGACCTGGATGAGGTTTAAGGTCCCTTCCCACCCAAACTATGCTGGGATGATGCACTGGGAGCAGTTCTCCAGGGACTCAGAGGCTCCTGTGGGACACAGGTTCCTCTGCACCAGCCCCTGCTCCAGACAGGAGGTTTCTCCCAAGCGTGCTCATCAAGTGGTTTTGGTGAAGAGCTCTCAGAGTTATCCAGCTTCAAGCAATGTTTGAAATTCCAGTTTTGCTGTTTGTTTGTGATTGGCTTGAGAAGCTGGAGGGTCCCTGAGAGTCACTCAGGGCTGTGATTGCAGTCACTGAGCACTGAGAGCTGGAAGGGGAGCAGGAAAAGTGTTATTCCCACAAACAGGACTGGGAGAAATTTGGATAGTGGGGACCATGAACCTAAGGGAAAGCTGTGGAAGAGGAAAAATCCCAGAATTTACTATATAATCTGACTCCCAATTGTGTTGTGCAATTAAACATTTTGTTTGAACATTAACATGAAACAAAACATTAAACATTTTTCTTTAAATTAGCTCCAAACATGACTGCAAACAAGTAGTAGAGTCCTTCAAATGTTTGTAAAGAGCCTTCTTTAAAGAGCCCCTTAATCAAATGCTCTTATCCTCACAAGTTACTTGTTTGTGTAACTGGTTGCCCCTTTTCCATCTGCCAGTTTCATGGAAAATACAGTTTCATGGAAAAAATCTTTGCAGGAGAAGCCCTGATTTTTCTAGCATTGCTATCTCCACTTTTAGACCTGCTGTTTTCTTTCTCTTCCAGCTTTTTTCAAATCCTGCCATGACTTTTCCCAGCTGGATGTGAGCCAGTGGAGGTGTCACAGAGCCAGTGAGGGTGTTACAGGTGTTCCCTTCTCAGAGGCTCTTTGCTGGCCCTTTGGCCACCCCTGACCCAGCCAGGGGAGGTGTGGAGCATGCCTTTGGCTGCCACCTGGTCCCTGAGCACAGCCCTGCCTGGCTGGGAGGAGTTCCTTGAGGTGCAGATAGTGCTCAGGGTAGCAATGCAGCCCTGTGTCCATCTGATAGCAGAGCTGGCTGTTCACTAACCAGTAAATAATTCTGTGGCTGGGGGCCATTTCTGGCTTCTTGCTTCATTTCCCCATCTGTAAAAATAGTCTAATGGAAAAAAAAAAATCAGGCTTAGATCTCTCAGGAGAGTATTTTCTTGCTGCTTCCTTGAATGTTTTGTGCTGTTGCTGTTTTCCTGTGGGGTGCAGAGAGCTCAGCCCATTACAGGTGCCTGGTGCAGTGCTGTGCCAACAGCCATCCCAGGAGGAAATGCCCAGGGAGCTTTTCAAAGCTGCAGGGCCACAGGCTGAGTCCAAATCAGCTCCTGACTGTGCCACAAGATGCTTTTCTGCCCTGGGGTGAATTAAAATGACTTTGGGTTGTGTCCCCCCCAGCTGGAGTGTAAAAATATCTGGTTGCAACCTGGTCAGGCCAGGTTTAATGGAGCTCAAAACAACCTGCTCTGGTGGGTGCAATCCCTGCCCAGGCAGGGGAGCTGGAATGCCATGGTCTTTAAATTCCCTTCCACTCCAAACCATCCTCTGGTTTCTCTCTGTACAATTTCTCTTTGAGCCCAGGTGATTTTCTATCTGACCTGACTCTTGCCCCTGTGGAAAGCAGCCTGGAACACCTCTCAGCAGGTGAATTTTCTAGGATAAACAGCCCAAAAAGGGCAACCAGCTTGCTTCATCCTGGTGCTCCCCAGCTGGTGCAGCAGTGGGGAGGATCTGAGTCCTGTGGTCAGCTCTCCCATCTGCCTGCCTGGCCTGCTGCAAAAGCCTTCTGATCCATTGGGATTTCCCTCAGTGACTTTCTCTGTGTTCTGTATGTGAATATCTTGTTCCTATGTCCAAGCCACAGTGGTGGCTTGGGGACATCCCATCTCCTGGTCCCAGCTGGGTGTCTGGGGCTCCAGTGCAGCACCAGGGGCTGCAGCATCACCTTCCTGATTGTGCTGCTTGAATATCTCTGCAGGAGAAGAAAATACTGATAAGGACTGTCATGGTGTTTTCCGTGTGCTTTTGCCTGATTTCTGCCTTTCAGCCATGCAGAATCAGCCTGATGTTGAGCATTATGCACACCTCATGGAGGTCCCAGAACTGCAGATGTTATTTGTTCCAGGTTATCAGTCAGCTCTGGAAGCTCCAGGGGAATCTGTGGCTGTCTCATGTAACCCCACCCAGGCAGGACTTTTTCCACCGTGTGAAATAACTCAGTGAATTTCTAATTACACAAATCTAATTAAGGGCTGCATGTAAGGACTGTGCCTAATCATAATGATACACCCCCCATGCCATTAATTGCTTGTGTACAACAAACCACCCAGCTGAATGCAGAATGAACATCCCCCTCTCCAGCTGGAGCTGTGTGGATGATGGGGACATCCCTGGAGGTCCCCTGGCCATGGGGAGTCTCCTGTGGCTGCCCTGGGATCACTGGCTCCTTTGGGAGGAGGCTCTCAGGGTCCCTGTGATGGTGAGGGTGAGAAACTGGTCAGAGCTCTGAGGCACCATGGTGTGTGCACCATGACCAAGGGTCCAGGGGGCTGCTGGACTGGGATTTACTGGGTTTTGTCTCAAAGCTCAGCAATGGCAGAGCAGCAGCAGCACCTTCCCTTCAGTTTCAGACCAGCTCTGCCTCATCTGATGTGCTCTCAGAGGCCAAAGTAGCACAAAAAATTAATTTTCCCACACTGGAGAGCTTTTGTGCTGTGACTCTCAGTGCTGCACCAGCACCTGGAGCCAACAGCATCTGCTGATGGGTGAAACTTCTTGGACGCTCTTTTCACATGAGGTACCTCTGCCATCAGCCTTGAAAATCAAGTGCCTGCTTATCCCAGAGCTCCAGCAACATTCCCATCAGAGGGATGTGCTTCCTTACAGCAGGACACAGACCTCAGTCCATGCACTGGAGTGCAGGGTGCAGAGGGATAGCTGCACTTACAGCTCTGGAGTTTTCTGTTTATGTTTTTGCAGTAGTTAGTGCTGAAATCACTCTTGCAGAAGAAACTGGGATGTTATACCTTCTTTACCTTGGAAGTTTGTCCTGCAGTGTGAAGACGATGCCAAATTTCTGTCAGCCCTGCAAGAATTTGGATATCAGAGGGGAGGCAGACATGGGACAGAGGGAATGATAACATGGCAATGAGGTTAAATAGAGAGATAATTGATTGTTCTCAGTTCTGGTTTGGATGCGAATCCATTGTGGTTAGTGAAGGAAGGCAAATTGAATTGAAGAGCCCTGTGTGGGAGGCTCAGCCTGGCACACAGCCAGTGCCAGAGGCTCCTTGTGGTGTTCCCTTGGTGTTCCAGTGGCTCCACCCTGGTGTCACTGAGGTTTTTTATGCCAGGTGAGGGGAGCTGAGCTCTGACAGCTCCAGTCATGGCACAGGGTGCCCAGAGCAGCTGTGGCTGCCCCATCCCTGGAGTGTCCAAGGCCAGGTTGGACAGGGCTTGGAGCAACCTGGGATAGAGGAGAGTGTCCCTGCCGTGGCAGGGGTTGGACAGAGATTGTCTTAAATGTCCCTCCCAACCCAAACCATTCTGGGAATCTGTGATGAATCTGTTTGGAGCAGTCTCAGGGGACATCCCTGTCCTTGGAACTGCCACTGCCAGCCCCGTGAAGTTGCATCCCACTGCTTTTGGCAGTGGAAACTTCCCGTGGACCTCTGGCCCTTGGGGCTGCGGAGGGGCCAGGCCCCACCTGTGGCAGGTGTGCCCAGGTGTGCTGGGGGCACTGTGGGCAGCAGGGGCAGCCCAGTCCTGCTCTGGGTGTGGGACATGTCCCATTGGTAAAGGCTGGTACAGAGATTTCCATCTTGGATCCCGTTGACTCTGGATGAGTTTGTTCACACACCTTGATGAACCTGGATCCCCGTGGTGGCAGCAAGGCAAGAGCCTTCACCAGGGCGCTGCTTTCCATGCTTTACCTTGTCCCTCTGCTCCTGCACATCCCCCTGCTTTGTGCAGCAGCTAAAAATAGTGGCAGGCAAGGTGTGACAGGGGACAGGGGACAGCCCTGTGTGTGCAGGAAACCCGACTCCTCCAGCTGCAGCAGCCTGTCCGTCAGGCAGGCAGCAAGTGCCGGGGCTCTCTCTGGATGCTCCCTGGCTACAGAAATAAACAGGTTCTGTTAATGCCTCTTGCTAGCCTTGACTTTTTGGTTTGTCTCTGTATTTTTAGCCTCGGGACACTGTGTCCCCAGGCCTGGAGAGGACCTGTGTTGCCTCATACCTCTCCCAACGTGTGAAGCCAGCTCTCGCCCTCCCCTGCTCCCGATTTAGCAGAGGGGAGGGGGCAGTGCTGCTGCTTCCCACTGGCTCTGCTGCAGAGGGACCTGGCATGGGAATATCCCTCTGTCCAGGAGTTCATTTGTGGTTCTGATGAATGAGATGGTTGTTTAGTGTGGAGAAAAGGAGGCTCGGGGGGGACCTTCTGGCTCTCTTCAGCTCCCTGACAGGAGGGTGCAGCCAGGCTGGTCTCTGCTCCCAGGTGAAAAGGGACAGGGTGAGAGGAAACGGCCTCAGGTTGTGCAAGGGGAGGTTTAGGTTGGAGATTAGGGAAAATGTTTTCCCAGGAAGAGTGGTCAAGCCCTGGAACACACTGCCCAGGGCAGTGGTGGAGTCATTATCCCTGGAAGTGTTCAAAAAGCATGTGGGCATGGGGCTTAGGGATATGGGTTTGGCATTGTTGGACTCAGTTGTCTTAGAGGTCCTTTGCAGCTTTAATGATTCTGAGAATCCAAGAGAAGGAAAAAACCCACAGTTGATTACATTCAGCACATTGCACTATTTCTTTGTGTTTCACTGAGTGGGAGACGAGTTTGGGAGTTTATTCTCTTTTATTTAGAAGTACAGAATAATTTAGCACAATGCAAAATTAAATGCCACTTTGAATAAAGGTTCAAATGTTCTTTCATTTGCCAAGTGCTGGGACGAGCACACAACTCATGATGTGGTACTTCAGTCATACTGAATCCACCTTTGCAGAACCCACCTTTCCAGGCTTGTTCTGTTCCTGCGTTTGGAGCCTCCCAAGCATCTTCACCCTGGCCCTTGTCACTGAATTGGTTGGCTTGAGGGGTTAGCTCCTCTCCATGGCCTGTGCTCCCCGTGTGTGCTCTGCAGGGCTCCCTCAGCCTCCCTTGGCCTGGACTGTGGACTGTGACCAGGCTGGCTCTGGGTTATGGCTGTGCTGGAGGTGAAGAAGAAGGTGAGGAAGAAGGAGCAGCCTCTGCCCTAAAACCTCCATCTTGCTTTATATATATTGCTATATTCTAAACCCTTAAACTCTAAGTTTTCCACCCTGTGATATCACACACTTCTATTCAAACTCCACACCCACAATCCCAGTGCTACCATTCCATTTTGGAAGCTTCTCCACGGCCTCAGGTCAATGCAGTGTTCTCCTGGGGTTCAGAGTGTGTCAGCACAGAAAGTCTCAAACTCTCAGCAGCCAGGGTTCCACCAGCTTTGGATGGAGCACAGGAGCCCACAAGGTGCAGCTGGGCAGCAGCACAGGTCTGCTCAGCACGGGGCTCCAGCCCTGCTCCCTGCAGTGAGAGCTGAGCTGGGGCTGTCCCTGCTGCCAGCTGTGCCAGCCTGGCTGTGCCCTGCTGCCGTGTGTCCCTGCAGGACTGTGTGACCTGGCCCAGGGACAGCCATGTGGGGGCTGCTGGAAGCTCTCAGCACCCCTACTCTTTGACAGGCTGTGGAGACCGAATTTTGGCTCTTCAAGGGGTCCCAAGGCCTGCAGGGACCGGGGGTGCTGGAGTGAGTCCCAGCAGGGCTGTCCCTGCATTGCAGTCCCCACCTTGCAGGTGGCATGGTGGGAAGCCACACCTCAGGGTGGCAGAGGGGAATTATTTGGGTAGAGAGATCAAAAGCAAGACAGAGCAGAGGCTGGTGCAGGTTTTAGTCCCCATGAGCAGGCCCAGCTGCTCCTCAGGTCTCTGGTGAGATGGGTCACTGCTGGGGGTGCTTCTGTTCTGGGACATTGTGACAGCTTGAGCTTGCCCTTGTCCTCTGCCAGGAGAGGGTGGTGTGGGCATCTCAGAGAATCAGAAACCCCAGGATGGCTTGGGTTGGAAAGGGCCTTAAAGCCCATCCAGTACCACCCAGTCCATGGGCAGGGACACCTTCCACTGTCCCAGGCTGCTCCAAGCCCTGTCCAGCCTGGCCTTGGACACTTCCAGGGATGATCCAGGGGCAGCCACAGCTGCTCTGGGCACTCTGAGCCAGGGCCTCTGGATTGTGCTGTTATCCCCTCACACCAGGCTGGGAGAGGGCACCATGTGCTGCACAAGGCTGAGCTGATCTTCATTAAAGCAGAACTACGCACAGATTTTTGGGGGGCAGCCATTCAGTTCCTTAAAAGAGGCTGCTGCTGGATTTTCCTGGGCATTATTCCCTGCCCTCCCTGTGCAACTGGTGCTCCTTAGCCTCATAATTCCCTGTCCACGTTCTGAGCTGAACAGCTGAGAGATTTTGCATTTTTTAATGGCTCTCTACTGTGCCTGAATTAATGGAAAAATGAACTGAGACCAAGATGAAGGTATTGAAGGGAGAGGATGACAAATTGGCTTTGGAGCATGGCAGCAACGAGCACTGTCAGGGGTTCACACACTGACCTTTATCTAAACAGAACTGTGTGTAACAGATAAGAATATTTAACAATAATTAATGTCACATCAGTGCCGAGAACAAAATGACTACATCAAACGGGCAAGAAATCCACTGCAAATTACTCAAAAGAGAAATGTCAGCTCCTCCATATCTGCAACCTGCCTCGTGCTGATGGAGCTGGAATGAGCCGGGAGGGCACGCGAGGAGAGGAGCTATTAAAAATGATTTAGGGACTGGGTGATATGTGCAGGAATGGAAACAGCAGCAGCTCTGCTGCACCAGAGTGGTGTACAATCAACCACCAAACCGAGCTGGTAATTGGGTGTGGGAGAAATGTGTACAAACCAATTATCCCCACTGCTGAGGTTCTGACAGGCTGCTCAGGGCTTCTCTTTCCTCTCTCCTGTCTCCAGGGTGTGCCGGTGTGCTGGGATTCAGGAGACACTGCCCTGCTCACTGAGCCCCTCTTTGTGTTTTATAGGCAGGAAGAACCATCTGGCTGGGGACATTGAGATGTTTTTCATTCCCTTTCCGAGCTGGGGGTGTCTGGAGGCTGGCATGGTGCCCCACAGGCAGGGGCAGTGCTGGGGAGGGATGCAGGGAAGGCAGCTGGGCTCCAGGGGATGCTGTGCTCTGCCTGGCACAGGGAGGGCACTCTGCCAGCCCTGATCTGATTGCAGAATGGGTGGTGGTCCATGGACCATTCTCCAGTGGTGGATTTCATCAGTGTCATGACAACACCAGCTGAGTGAGGAGGAGCTAACCCTTCCTGACCTGCCTCCTTCTGCAGAGCATCCCCTGGCCCTGGACATTTCACAGAGTCAGTGTGATAGATGAGGAATGCCATGGTTGACTCTCACAATTGAAAGGCAAATATCATGTATGTATGTTAAGTTCTATAGATTTATAGTGCTGTTTTACCCCCTTGTGTTGTTATCAGGGGGTGCTCTGGGTTTGGGACATTTGGGAGGGTGGGATTGTTACTCTGGCAGCAGCTGACCTCCAGTCGGGATTTAAGGAAGTGATCTCCACACTGGATAGTGAAGGAGGAGCCAATGGACAGAACTTGGGAGGGGCTAAAGGGTTAAAAGGTGAAACCTCCACTGTGTGGGTGAGCACATGGTGGGGAAAATCCTCTGCTCCAGGTGCTGTAATATTTTCTCTATTCAGTCTTCTGTTGTATTGTTGATAAGATTTTAATGAACCTTTTAAATTTCAGAAGTGAGTATCATTTCTCACAGTCAGGGAATGCTTTGGGTTGGAAGAGACCTCAAAGCACTTCCCATCCCACCCTGCCATGGCAGGGACACCTTCCACTATCCCAGGTTGCTCCAAGCCCCACCCAGCCTGGCCTTGGACACTTCCAAGGATGGGGCAGTCACAGCTTCTCTGGGCACCCTCTTCCACTCAATCTGCTCAGCCAGACATTGTGAGAATATTTGGAATATTCAGCTAATGCACGAAGCTTAACCAAGTTACAATTTCATTCTAAACAGACCTTTGTGCCCATCCTAATGAATTATTTCCTTACCATAAATTAATTTACCTGCATGGCCACCTCTGGGCAGTGTTACCAGCCTCGGTACCACAGAGCTGGAACCAAGGGTCACAAAAGGAGTCTGGGGAAGAGCCAGGAGCTGCTCCTGAATCCCTTGAATTTTTGGCTGGTACAGTAAAGGCCAGTGCTGTCACCCAGCCACGGTCCTGCTGCCCACTAATTAGTTTTGTTGTCAGCATTTTGCCAGTGGAAGGAGGCAGCCAGGTGCCTCTAGATTAGCCAGGGTGTGAAAAATGGCTTTCCAGCTGGCCTGGTGACCTTCTGAGAGCAGGAGAGAATTCACAGGCAGAAGATGGAGATGTCAGGATATAAAATTAGGGATGATGGGGAGCTGTGTCTGCCCCTTGAAGTTAAACAGGAAAACCTATCCCTGCTCCCATCCTGGCCTGGGATGTGGTTTAGGGTTTCCTGGCTCTGTTGCAGAAGATGTTTGCCTCCTGCAAGGCACATCCTGCTCCTAGCCAGAGGCTCCTGCAGCAGGAGAGAGGTGGGAGCAGAGCCAGCTCCCAGCACACTCCCTGAGCAGCATCCTGGCCCAAAAGCTGGGTCAGGAAAAGTGGCTGATGTGCTCCGTGGCTAAAGAAAGCCAGCCCAAGGTGGGATGAGCAGAGAAGTGATAATTGAAGGATCTGAGCAGCCTGCCCATGGCAGGGAATTGGAACAGGATGATCTTCAAGGTTCCTTCCAACCCAGACCACACTGGGATTCTGTGGGTATGGATCCAGGAAAATAGGACATTTAAAGATCAGTTAAGACTGAAGCCAAACTGAGGTATTGCTTACAATGAAAAGCTGTGAATTTGCATCAGAGTACAGGAGCAGGGCTTTGACAAAACAGGCAGTTAATTAAAGTGCACCAATTAAACGAGGTTCCTTCCTATTTTGTCTGCCATGAGAGGAAGGGAAAAAAAGGTACTTGTTAGAAAAATAGATTTAAATAAATCCAGGATGTTACAGGCAACATCTGGAGAAGCACAGAGGGCAGAGACCTCTGCTCTGGTGCTTCAGGCTCTCTTTTCCTGGAGGAACACTCACACTTCCAGCTGAGCCACTCTGCCTTTGGCATGAATTCAAATGGTTTGGTTATTCCAGGATTCCTGCCAGTGTCTCCCAGTGCTCAGGGGTCACACTCAGTCCCCTGGTTTAATGCCCAGGAGAGGCTGGAGCACAATCATATCCCAGCTCTCAGCTCCCATGGAAAGCTGAGAGGTTCTCAGTGTGGGGACACACGTGAGGATTCTGATTTGGAGCTTCTTCAGAAGGAAAAGCCTCAGCTGTGGGAGCTGTTCTGGGCAGGCTTGAGCCAACTGAGCTGCCTTGAATGGCATGGAGACTCCCCAGCAGCTCAAAAGATGAGCTCCAGGATTCCCTTTCCTTAGAACAAGGACCATTACACATCCATAAGCTCTCCTGGCTCTTTAACTCTGCTCCCTGCAGGTCCTCTGAAACCCTCAGGATGAAAGTGATTTATCACGCCTCTCCTCCAGGGATGGGGCATGGAGAGAGAGGCTGGGAGACCTGAGGGAAAGCAGAAACCTCCTCCCCCCTGCCTGGGCTCCCGAGGCACACGTCAGCACCTTGGTGTCACCTGGTCAGGGACAGGCCCCAGGGAATGGCTGGAGCTGTGTCAGGGGAGGTTTAGGCTGGATATCAGGACAGCTCTGGTCTCCTGAGCCTTGGCTGTGCTGATGCTTTTCCCCTCTCCATCCTCCACACCAGCACCAGCCCTGCCCCACAATTTCAGGGATCATTCCAGGGGCCATTCTCTTCCTTTCAAGCCCCTTGGCTTCCCTGAGATGCCATTTCTTTTCACTCATTTCAAAAGTCAATTTTGCAGAGAAGTTTGAGGGGAGAGAGCAAGAGAGAACCCAAATGGAGCAGGAGTTTCGAAGTTGCACCACCTGATTCTGAGACACGCTGCTCTGTCAGCCCTTTTTATGCATGCCCAGAGCTGGTGCCACCTCACACCTGCTCCACACTTGTTTTTAAAGGACACATCATTGTAATAGGCACTGCAAAGATGGATCTGTATCCCCAGTTAAATGGCATTTTTTGTCCTTTCGTTTCCTGCCCCAGTTGAGGAGCAAATCCTTGGAGAGCAAGCTCTTTAACAAAGTAGGAGGTGCCTGTGAAATTAAAGGAGATCTTGTTTGCTAGAAGAAAATCAGTGCTGCTGGTGTTTCCAGAGCACTGGGCTTGTGTGGGATGCCCTGGGAGGGTTTCAGGTGAGTGGAAGTGCTGCTGTCAGGATCCCAGGTCAGATGTGAGAGCATTCCATGTGGGACAGCTCCTGCTCAGAGCTGGGCTTCACTGTGACTCTTCCCTTTTCCTGGGGTCCCAGCTGATCCCAGTGTCAGCCCTGGGAAGGGAGAGGCCCTGGCCCCGTGTGTCCATCCTGCAGGCCTTTTGGCTGAGCAGGAAGGGCACTTTTTGGAAATACCCCAAAAACCCCATCTGTTTGCAGGCCCCCTGCCCTCAGCAGCCAGCAGTGGGGACGGAACTGTGGCTTTTGGGAGGTGAGGAGGTGTTTTGGTCAGGGGCTCCATCCCCAGGTGAGGAGGGGTGCTGCTGGGGTGGTGCTGGCTGTGGTCTGAGCCTGGTGGGACCAGGGACACCACATTCCAGCCCCACAGCCGTGCTGGGCACGCTCCCTTTGCTGCTCCATCCGCAGCCCAGTGTGCGCAGCCCCTGCCCCGAGGACGAGTGGTGCCTTTTGAAGGGTCTGTGATGAATCTTGGTCACAATCTGCACTGTTCCATCCCCTCTCCCCTCCCCCTGCTCCCCCCAATGCCATCAGCCCTGTGATTTATTGTCCTTTGTGCGTTTCGTTGGCTCTTGGAGAGCTTCTGTTTAATTTTTATGCCCGTTATCATTCAGGGAGAGAAGGGAAAGGCTTGGGGAGCCCAGAGTGGAAATAAACCAGCACATTTTAGTGCAGTTACTTTGTTCAAAAGATGCTGTGTTTTGGCAGAGCACTTGCCTCCATTCTCCTTCACTTTTGTGAAGTGGGTTGAAGTGATTCTACAAAAATCATGGGATGGGGCACTCGATGGATCAGCTCCAGCCTTGCAAGGGCTGGGCTCAGCTGCTTTTGCTGCCTGAGTTCCACAGGACTGGAACAGTAAAGGGGAATTCAGTGACAGCAGGGAATGGCCTGAAACTGAAGGAGGGCAAATTTAGATTGGAGATTAGGAAGGAATTCCTCTCTGTGAGGGTGGGCAGGCCCTGGCACAGGTGCCCAGAGCAGCTGTGGCTGCCCCTGGAGCCCTGGCAGTGCCCAAGGCCAGGCTGGATGGGGCTGGAGCAGCCTGGGACAGTGGGAGGTGGCCTTTTTCAGCTCCCTTGATTTTACTCTTGGTGAGGTTTTTCTGGCACCTCTTTTCTGCTTCCACTCCAGGTTATCAATCAACTTCTGAGACCTCATTCAGGTTTAATTTAACATCCCTGGGGACACAAAGAGCTGAGCATCCATGCTCTGCACCCTTCCCTGTGAGGAGCATCCCTGGACACCCTGTCTGGACCAACCTCACTGTGCCAGGAGCTTCTGCCAGTGGGTGCTGAGGGTGACCCAGCCAAAAAATGCTTGTAAAAGTCCTACAGTTTCCACTTGTGAATCCTGGTTATGTCCCCAGCTGGCACATCTCTCATGCTGGGCAGGTCAGCCAGGTATCTCAGCCATGGCAGGAAAGGGAAAGCACCTTAATTTAAAGTTCCAGGAAGATCTCAGGGGATGCAAAGGAACTGACTTAAAGCAGAATGTTTTAATTCCATCAAGGAATAGTTTGAAGTTGGCCTAGCCCAAAGTAAAATCTTCAGTTTCAAAAGCACATTTTCCAAATATTAAATAAATAAATGAACAAAACTATGAAAAAGTTTTACTGTGGGATATTTCAGTTTGAAGAAACTCTGTTTTTTCCCTGAGCCATCATGACCAAAAATTCCTGCCTGCCTCTATCTTTGTCCTCTGCTAGCATTAACCTGATGGAGCAGTTTTGGTGGGATTTCTGGTGCCTGAGGCAGCCCAAACCACCCCCCCAGTGCTCAGCCCTGGGAACACAAGCTCCTCTGTCTGCTCTGCTTCCAGCTCCCTGCTAAGCAGCTCAGAGTCTTAGCTCAGCAAGTGCTGGCTCTGATCCTTGCAGACAGCAGCAGCTTTGCTTCCCAGCACTGCACACCCTCCCAGAAAGTCGTGGATTATCTGCTTACCCCCCTCCATGTCCTGGTTCCTGCAGGGTGAAGAAGCACAGAGAGGAGCTGCGCCTGCTCCCGCTGCGGGCACGGGGACAGCGACAGAGCCCAAGTGCCCAGCCAGCCCTGGTGAGTGACTCTGCCTGTGCTCCTGGCTGTGGTGGGTGGGAGAGAGCCCTGTGATTCCCTGTGATTGATTCCCACAGCACTGGGATCTGGGGCAGCACTCACCTGGCAGGAGAGGAGCTGTACAGAACCTTGGTTTTGGGGCAGTCTGAGGATTCCTCCCTTGCAGCCTGCTGGGAGAGGCTGATGTTCCCTCACCCTGGCCTCGTGTGAGGGTCCAGAGAGTCAGAGGTTGGTGGGCTTGCTGAGAACCTGCCCCTGTCCCTGGTGCTGCTGGTGATGGAGTTGGGTCACTTTAACCCCAGGCAGGTGGTGGAGTCACCATCCCTGGAGGTGTTCAGGGAAGGTCTGGATGTGGCACTCAGTGCCATGGTCTGGTTGACAAAGTGGTGTTGGGTCAGAGGTTGGACTCAGTGATCTCAAAGGTCTTTCCCAGCCTAATTCTGAGGTTCTTTCAGTCTGTGATTACACCCTGTGGGTTGCTCTGGACACGTGTTTGGGCACATCTGCATTTCAGATTCATTGCCTGCAGTTGCTCCTAGAAGTTCTGTTTGCAGTTTGTCGTGGTGAGGTGAAAACGAGTGTGACCTGGGAGTAACCTGGGGGTGAACTCTGCTGCTGGCTCTGCTGGGCTCATCCCAGAGCAAGGGTGTGCAGGGAGAGGCAGCTGGAGATGCCTTGAGAGGCTGATCTGGAGCAGAGACTAGACAGAGCTAAATGGACAAAACAGGTATTTATTGCAAGGCCTTTAAAGGACACACCTTGGGCACCATGAGAGCCTGGCCAGGGCTGCACCCAGGCTGAATCTAAGATGGATCCTGGTCACGAGTTTTACACTTTTATCAGTTTTGGTTCATCTATAAATTGGGTTCAATTGTCCAATTGCACCTCCAGGTCATGAAGCCTCAGCCCCCTGCCTTGCCCCCTTCTCTTTGAATTGTCTGTGCTTTTTGGGTAAAGGTTGTCCTTGATTCTCCAGCTGGGAAGGGATTGTTTTGTCCAACTGCCCTGTGAAGAGAACCTGCTGACACCTAACAGGAAGTTTCAGAGTTAATACCAGGCAGCAGAGACTTTGGGAAATATCAAAGCTGAAAGCCAAGGCTGTGCTTGGGGCAGGCAGGGTGCAGAGCTGCTGTGTGGGGCTGGGGGCCAGGGCTGGGTCAGACCTCTGCTGCTGGCTCTGACAGGGGAACCAGAGCAGCCTCTGCCACTTGGGCTGGGAGGAAACATTCCTGTGGTATTTCCTTCTTGGGGCTGTGTTTGTCAGTGCTTAGGTCAGGACAGAGGAGTTCCCCATCCCCAAGGGGTACAGGGGTGTCCTCAGGCCACAATTTAGGACGTTTAACATCCCCCACACCTAGCTTGGGCGGGGTGCTGAGCTGAAATCACCTCTGTGAAGCAGAGGCTTTATGGAGGGATGGGAAAGGATTTAGGGATCAGGTGCAGTGGTAGCATGACCTAAGGGTTGGGAAATGCTGGCCTGGGAATGGCTGTGCCTGTTGGAAACTTGCTGTGCTTCCTGAGCCACGGGGTCAGGGAGGGCTGGAGCTGGGAGGGCTCTGCCTGCTCTGCCGGGAGCTTCCTTGTGGTAAGAATGGCTTAGCAGGACTTCAGAGGAGTAAAACCTGGTTTGCTTCAGCAGAGGGTGAAGATTTCAGGGTGTCCTTGTTCTGTGCTCAGCTCATGGCAGGAAGATGCAGCAGTGTGGTTTTCAGCAGTGGATTTTCTCTTTCATTTCCTGGGCAGATGGATGAAAGCAGAAATTACAGATTAACGGAGTGAATTGGAAAGGGACCTTAAAAACCATCCAGTGCCACCCCCTGCCATGGGCAGGGACACCTTCCACCTTCCCAGGCTGCTCCCAGCCTGTGGGCACTTCCAGGGATGGGGTCCTCAGTTTCCAATTCAGCAGGGTTTGCAGAACTGGGGTTTTAATTGCTATCGTAGTTGGAGTTTTCCTTTGGATATTGCATAGAAGAGAGAAAAAATAAATGATCAGATAAAACTTCTTATCACAGAAGTAGGAGCTGTGCTGCTGTGTGATGGACCCCTGGAGATACCACATACAGTAAACAAGGATCTTATTTGGAAATCTAATCCAGGAAACTCCAAATAACAGCAGGGAAAAGATTCACCTGAACTTCTTCAAATCAAAATGAGGCAGTTGAGGGAGAAAGGGAACTTGGGTTTGGTCAGATTTGTCTATAACCATTTTTTGTTCCAGCTTAGTGTACCTGCCCATGGTGGTAGTGAGGATATTTTGACACAAAATGCTCCAGCACATGGATAGTTTGAACAAATGACCTGACTAAAAACCCTGTTCTGTATGGCAAAGACAGCTACTGTAGCCTAATTCCATAGACCAGGATTTAACTCAGCAAATGAAACCATGGGGTTCAGCAGCATTGAAGAAATCCATGGATTTTTACTATTGAAGACATTTTTACAAAGAATGCTGCCAGAAATTTTTCCAAGTTTTGTTTTGGCTGTTGGCATATTCAGTAGAGTTTTGAAGTGTGGATCCTTCTCTTTTTACAAGGTATTTACAGTAAGTGGAGGGAATTGTCTTTTATCCAGCAAGTTCTTCCCTTCCTCCTGAGCCCCTGAACACTGCTGGCTGATCATTTGCTCTTTCATTTTTCACTTCTCCCTGCACCTACTGGTGGCACACAGAATAAAGGTAGATTCCAGAAGGAGCTGCAGAGCTCCCTGTTCCTTGGGAGGTATTTCAGTGGGGAAATATCTGTCATTCAGGCAGTTCGAGAAGAACACAGAGAGTGACTGGAGAACAAGGAGGGCTGATGAAAATGCCCATGATTCCAGGAATGCAGGGAAAGTGTTGGAAATTGCTGTTCCTGAGTCCATCCTTACAGGGCTGGGAGGGCCCCATAGTGAGAGGACGAGGAGGAGCAGCCTTAGGTGGCTCAGCAAGAAGGGATGGCTGAAATTTTCTGTGTGTCTCAGAAAAGCCCGGGGTGGAGGGGCCATCAGGGCTCTGAGCACAGCTATTCCAGGCTCTAATCACCTGCTCAGGTCCTTATCAGCTCGGGCAGTTCTGTCTGGCCAGGATTAGGGGGGCCCTTTAAGCTATGATTTGTGGTGACCTTCTTAGCACCCCGTGGGCAAAGGAAGGAAGGGATGGAACAGCTTCTTAATTTAGAGAGCACCGGCTCAGGAGGAGGCTGCAGATCCTGGAACCTGGTGGGGGCAGGAGCTGGGAAGGGCTGCAGTGTCCAGGGCAGAGGAGCCTGTGGGATGGGACCCTCACAGGGTTCCTGGTTGAGCCTAAAAAAGCCAAACTCTGGCCTGAGTTCCCCTCCTGCCTCTGTCAGGGAGTGGGTGCTTGGATCACTCAGGTGGGAACTCGTTCCAGAGGCTCCACAGGAGTTGTGACCCGTCAGAAACCAGGCTGAGGAGGGCACAAGCAGAAATTCCCCCCAGAATGCACTCTCCCCAATCTTTATCTGATGTAAAAAAAATTCAAAGACACAAACAAAATTTTGAAGTTACAACTCACGTTGTGAGTAGGCTCCTGGGGAGGATTGCCCTTGGCTGTGCTGGGAATGAGCTCATGGCACGTGCAGTTCTTGGGAGTGGCTGGCTGGAGCATGTGGGGTTTCTGGGATGGTGGAAGGTGGCCCAGCTCCCCAGGGTCTGGAGGAGGTTTGGCTGGAGCAGGCTCACTCCTGTCCCATGGGAGTGGGCTGTGGAGCCACCTGGCAAAAGCAGAGTGAGAGGAGAGCTCTCCTCACACAGAGAGCCCAGTCCCTGACCACTCTGCAGGGAAGCAGAGGAGGTTTGGGATGCTCTTGGCACACAGTCTGTGGTGAAAGCAAAGCACAGAATCCCAGAAAGCTTGGTTTGGAAAGGACCTTAAATCCCATCCAGTGCCACCCCTGCCATGGCAGGGACACCTTCCACCATCCCAGGGTGCTGCAGGCCCTGTCCAGCCTGGCCTGGGACACTTGCAGCATGAGGGGTTCCTTTGGTGGAGGATGATCAGGGGACATTTAGGGTTTGCACACAGCAGGAGTGGGGTCTGCAGGCTTAGCCCTGGGGGTGTGCAGCTCTGAAGTTCTCAGGGATGGAGCCATCCCCTCCCTGTGCCCCCAGTGCCTGTGGCAGCTGGGCTGGGCTGGCTGGGAGTGGGGACCCAGACAGGCCCAGCAAGGATCAGGTTTTGCAGGACAGTCAAGCCCTGACACACCATTCTTGATGCTGGAGCCTTCAGAGATGGGCACTGGGTGAGTGAGGGAAGAGGAGCTGCTAATTAACCCTTGATAAATCCCCTCATGGCTTTGTCCCTGGGCTTACCTGGGCTTTTAAATAAAATTAACTGCCTGAAGCTCTCAGCTCTGCCAAGGCATTGGAGAGGTGCCAAGTGATGCAGGACAGGACCTCTGGTGCAGTCTGAGGGTGGAAGGTTGTGTAGCTGGAATCTGGGAAGAGCAGAGTATTGGGTGTTATTTAAGGGCTGTAGAGCTGAGCAGAAAATCAGCAGAATCATGTTTGATCCCTGAAACACGAGTTCCCACAGCAAACATGACCCAGTGCATTGCACCACGCCTGCTTTGGGAGGTAAAACCTGGAGCAGGCACAGAAACTTGAGCACATGGAGTTGTTAACCTGTACATTCAGACAAAATTCCATGCCCCAAGAAAGCCATGGCTTAAAAACTCCCATGCCCCAAGAAAGCCATGGGTTAAAAAGCACCTTCTTAAGCCAGTGATTCATCTCTAGAGCTGAGCTGGTTTTCTGTGATCAACCCAAATGTTTGATTCTTTTAAGAGCTGAGCAAGTGATTCTTAATGAATACTCAGTTTTCTGCAAATCTTGATCTTACTGAAATACGATGGCAATTTAAATTATCTGACTGGGGGATTTTTGTTTTTCCTTTTTCACTCCTGGATTTCCTTTTCAAAGTCATCTGTTTCTCAGAACCTCTCAAAACTTGGAGGTTAATTCAGATTAAGGTAGTGCATGAATGGAAAATGTAAAATCTTTTCCCAGATAACTGCTTGTGCAAACACCAGACAGATGATGGCACAAGTTCCTTCTTCTGCTGTGGCTCTGCTCAAAGTTTGGGTGAAAATATTGGCAGAATGTCCTCTCCTGACTGGGTGCAGCTTTGTGGCTGCATTCCTCAGTTCTGGAGCTGGAATGTGAGTCAGAAAGGAAGGAGTCAAGGGGGTGCCTTAAAATGAAAGTACAAAAATAGATCTCCCTGCACATCTTTTCTCAGCTTCCCCTTACAAGGCTGCATGGATGTGTGCTGGATGGGGGTTTTTAAGGGGACAATTTTTAGGGTTTTTTTAAGGAGACAAATAAGGGTTAGCAAGAAATGCAGAAAAGATAAACAGTGAGATGGCCACAGTCCTTCATCTATAGGAATCCAGGCCTGAGATTTGCTTCCAGCTCGGCCTGAACTGGAGATTTCAGGAAACGAGCCAACAAGTTCCTTATTTTGCCATTTCATCATCAAATGTGCTGCTTCCCTGAGGCACTGACCTTTCACAGGCAGTGCTGTGACAAAAGATGTGGTGAAACAAAAGGGACCCTGTGCTGCCTGGAGAGGCTGGGCTGTGCCATCCAGAGCGTGGGAGATGGTGCCTCACCCCCTGTGCCTGTGATGAGCTCTCTGACGTAGGGTGTTGGTTTTTTTTCTGCTAAAATCCTTTATTTTTGGTTTCTTCCTGAGGGTGGAGGTTCCATTGGACAGACAGGTCAGTGAGGCTGACCTTGGGATGTGCTGGGCAAGCTTGGAGGGCTGATGTGGGTCCCCAGCTTTCCTCTGGTGGGTGAACTCTGCAGAGATTGCCAGGGGATGGGCACATCCCCAAACCTGCCAGAGCTCCAGGAGCGTTGGCACAGCGCTGCCAGGGGTGCCCAGGGTGGGGCTGTTGGGGTGTCTGTGCAGGGATGGGGCTGGGCTGGGTGATCCTCTGGGTCCCTCCCAGCTCAGGACATTCCTGATTCTTTGGGACAAACATTTGATCGTGGGCTGTTCCTACCCCCTTCCCAGGAGAGAGACACAAGGAGACCGTGGCAGCCTTGGTCTCTTGCCTGTTTTTCCTGTTGCACTGGGGGAAAGCCTTGTAATGAAACCTTGTTTCACCCCCCCCATCTTTGCCTGGGCTTGCTGTGCTGTGGGGAACCAGGAGATCTGCACCCTGTTCGCCTCCCATGGGGTATCTCCTCAGAGAACCTGGAGTCACTACAGTTGGAAAGGACCTCCAAGATCAAGTCCAACCCTTAACCCAGCACTGCCATGACCATCACTAACCATGTCCCCAATGTTTTTTGGATACTTCCATGGATGGTGACTCCACCACTGCCCTGAGCAGCTTCTTCCAATGCCTGACCAGCCTTTGAATGGAGACATTTCCCCCAATATCCAATCTGAATCCCCCCTGGCACAACTTGAGGCCATTGCCTCTTGTCCTGTCCCTTGTTCCCTGGGAGCAGAACCCAAAGTTGTGGAGAGCCAAAAGAAATCCCTCCTTTTCCCCTCTCTTCCCTGAGCCTGTAGGGTTGGGGTGCAGGGAACCATCCCTTGGCTTCCCACAGTTCTGCTCCAAAGCCAAGGAGAAGTTGGTCAGGGCAGGGAGAGGTTTGTGGGCCACTGAGCTTTCTGTGGTGTTATTAATTATCCATCATTTCTTGCCCTACTTTCCCTACAAGCCTTCCCTGCCTGCTCAGTGTCTGCTGGGACTCAGGAAAGTCCTTGTGCTTCTTCTGGGCTGGGTGGTCACCCCCACAGAGATGTTCTGAATCTGTTCCTTGTCCAACTTTGCCTGTCACTGTCTGTGCCTTGGTCTTCCTTGTACCCCTCCTGCTAGATCCAAAAAGTCTGCTGCATTCTTTGGTTTTGTTTTTTTTTCCATTTTCTTGTCATATCTTTGAATGCCTTTATTATTCCTTCTTCCCTCCTCTGGCAGAGGTGTCTCTGCTTGTAATCTCCTTAGCACTGAGGCAGCCTGTTCATTTCAAAGAAAGCTGCTTTAAAGGCAGGTGTGAGCCAGACTTGGCCGATTCTTTTTTTTTTCCCCTGTGGCTTGAAGGGCCTGAAAATATTCCTGTAATCATCTCACAGAATCCCGGAATGGTTTAGGTTGGAAGGGAGCTTAAAGCTCCTCTGTTTGCAGCTCTGCCATGGGCACGGACACCTTCCACTGTCGCAGGCGATGCAGGGAATGACTGCAGGGCTTTGGGCTGACCCCATGCAGCCCCTGGGTGATGGGCACGGGACACAAATGGGACTTGAGGCAAGTTCTGCTCCCCCCATGCTCCAGTGAGGTGCCTGAGCTGTTCTCTCCCCACCCAGCCCTTCTCCAGCTCTGGCTCTCCCAGCTATGGCACCGCCGTGTTCAGAGGGGAGCAGCTCCCGTGTCCAAGGGCTCAGGCCTGGAGGGAAGCAGGGTGTCCCCCGGTGCACTCAGCCCTGAGGAGTGCCCCAGCAGGGATGTGGCTGTGAGTCTGTGCTTGTCCTGCAGCCTCACCCACACCCAGCCTGTCCCAGCAGCCTGCAGAAGGCAGCGGGATGAGCTGGGCTGCAGCAGCCAGGATGCTGCTCAGGAGCTGGGGGATGGCTGCAGGGATGCCTGCAGGGAGCATTTGGGAGAGCCCTGGGGGCAGCCAGCTCCAGCCTGCCCCGCTCACCCCTTCCCTGTGTCTGTGCAAACAGCCCTGGAGCACACGCAGGGCAGTGCCCCACCCTGCAGCAGCACCCTGTCCCTCGTGGGGCACAGGGGCAGGGGACAGCAGCAGGGGGGACTCAGCACCCTGCTGCATTTGGGCTACAAAAGCCAAGGAGTGAAGTTTGCTATGCCAGCACCTCCTTCTGCAGGAGACTTCTTTTTCTTCCCTAATGCTTTCCTGCTTCTCAGAGTCTGGAAATGTATCTGTGTTTACCTGACCCTCCCGTGTGGTCACAGCCTTTAGAGCCTCTGCCTTGGCTCCCATTACACTTCCCAAAGCCTCTTCATTGCCTGGCTCCTCTAATCCTTCCAGGAGCACCCATGTTTTATGCCTTGGTTATGCCTCCCTTCCTTTTAATTAATTTTTCACAGTGCCTTGCTCGTCCCTGTTGCCCTTTTTGATTTAATTTATTGCTCACTAGCCATCACAACACCTGGGCAAGCCTTTAATTTATCTTTTCCCGTGTCCCTTGTACCCCCTCTGTCCTCTCCCATTATTGATTTCTCCAGTTTGATTTCACCCTGTGCTTGCCAGCATCATCTCCCACCCTTCTCTCCCACTCAGAATTGCTTGGATGAGTTTTCCCCCCATTCTTGACCTTGCTGCATTGTAATTCCTGGCCCAACGAGGCTGGGATTGCTGCTTCCCCCCCAAATGTCTCAGAATCACCTCTGGGCAATTCCCATCCCGTTGCTGTGATGAGGAAAGAGCTCCTTTGCCAGGGAGTCTCGTCCAGGTGGCAGGGGCTGATGGCCATCACCTGGTGCAGCCGCTGTGCTGAGCTCCCTGCAGGCAGGGAGGTGTCCCAGGGACAGGGATGGGCTGGGCTTTGCTCGGTTCCAGCTCTGAGCATGGAGGGAAGTCTGTGCCCCCGGGCAGCTCTGCATTCCTGCCACTATCCTGGAGATGAGGATGTGCAGCTGAAGCTGCCCTGGGGAGCCCTGGCTGCTCCCAGCCCAGCTCTCCTGCTGCTCTGAAGCTTTTTCCTGGTCTGCATTTAAACACTGAGGAAATTGTGGAAGGAAAGAGGCAATAAATGACTTTTCTTCTGTCTTTTAGCTGCCCTGTGGCTGCCACAGCCCGGCTCCCCAGAGCTCAGACAAAGAGGGAACCCCCGCTTTGCTCCACGGCTGTGAGGAATTGAAGGCTTTTATTTGCCACCATAAACGGTCCATTTACTTACAGAGCAGTCCCTGCCATTACCACAATGGCTTTGGAAAGCACATTACTGCAGTTATTCAGGTTATTTTGTCATCTGTGGCCATGTGATTTGCAAGCTGAGCCCAAAAGTGGGAAAGGGGTCAGAGGGATGGGAACCATATGTTTGTTAAAAACACACAGCAAGGCAAGATCATGAGCTATTACCTGCTCCCCTGTAGAGCAGGCACAAAACACAGCAGGCTGAGGCTCGAAAGAGTGGGTATCTACATAGTTCCCTGCTCCTGCTAAAAAATACTTTGGTTAGAGCTATGCTTATAGATGGGATTTCCATTTTCATGGGATCTCGTGTAGCTGAGCTGCTTCTGTCTGATGGAGGAGCAGGGTGTATGAAAGGTGGGGCTGAAACTGGCTCTGGCAATGGACGTGGTTGGATATATCATGTCCTTTGGGTATCAGGGAAAGGCTCTTCCCCAGAGGGTGCTGGCAGTGCCCAGGCTCCCCAGGGGATGGGCACGGCCCCGAGGCTGCCAGAGCTCCAGGAGCGTTGGCACAGCGCTGCCAGGGGTGCCCAGGGTGGGGCTGTTGGGGTGTCTGTGCAGGGATGGGGCTGGGCTGGGTGATCCTCTGGGTCCCTCCCAGCTCAGGACATTCCATGATTCTATCATTCATTCCACCTGCTGACTCCCAGGGCATCAAACTGGTAACCCTTGAGTGTAAGAGCCCCGGGATGTTATCACCATATGGAAAATGAGGAGGTACAACAGGCACTGCATGGGTCATGTGGAGCTTCGAAGATCTCAGGGGAGCCAAGGCAGCTTCATTGGTTTAACTGGTGGTTGGTTATAAATACCTGTAGTTCCACAGTGAGTTGTTGGCATGGTTGATTTGGTTTGGGAATAAAATGTGGGAACTGTAGGACTGTAATTGCCCATGGTCTGGAGGAGCTGGCTGCTGCACTCAGCAGAGGTGTGTGGGGAACATGGGAGCTTGTTCATTCCATTGGTTTTATTCTGTTATCTCTCCCTTACTTTTTTCTCTTCCTCATTCTCCCCATTTCCCATTCTTCCCTCTTCAGCCGAGTTAGGCATGCAGGTAGGATCACCCTCTAACTCCTGAAGGTAGGTCAGTTCCCTGATGCTATCAGGGAAATCTCTGGGTGTCTGTGAGGTACTGACCCTTTTTCCAAATTAAGAAGCTCTCCTTGTCCATCTTTGACAATTTTTATCAATGCACGAGCACAGGAGACTGGCTCTCTTCTCCCTCTATCTCCAGGCACAGAAATATCCTTTTTTCATGTAGCAGCAGCCCCCCATTCTATCCATCCTTACCTTACCCTACTTTTTACAAACGTGTGGGGTGATAGGAGAAGGGGGAAGGCTTTAAGCTTAAGGAGGACAGGGTTAGATGGGATATTGGGAAGGAATTGTTCCCTGGGAGGGTGGGCAGGCCCTGGCACAGGGTGCCCAGAGCAGCTGTGGCTGCCCCTGGATCCCTGGCAGTGCCCAAGGCTGGCTGGGGCTTGGAGCAGCCTGGGACAGTGGAAGGTGTCCCTGCCCATGGCAGGGTGGAACAGGATAAGTTTGAAGGTCCCTTCCAACCCAAACCCTTCAAGCAGTCCATGGCAAAGCAGTGTGCAGCACTTTGGGAGGATTTGTTTCCCAGCTGTCAAAGGAAACCTTTAAAGAAGCTGGAGACCATTTGGGGGGTCAGTCAGTGACACAGTTTGGGATTCAAAGTGAGACTCCAACTTGAGCAAACTGAAAATCTGGAGAGGAAAGCTGTACTTTACTGATAGACTTGAGAGAGGAGATCCTGCTCAACGTGAAGATTGCATGGAGACAGTAACTGACAGACCAGGATGTGTTTGGATCTGTTTGGATAATTTCTCTTCTGTTGTGAGTTGTGGAGCACCCCAGGCCTCTCTGTGTGGTGATGGATTCAATCCATCTGCCTTCCCCTGGGAATGACACCTCTTCCCTGCTCCATGGGCTCTCTGCAAACAAGGAGCTATAAATAAACACCAATATCTCTCTTTGCAGGGGGTGCAAAGCTGCGCTGGAGCTTTGCCTTTGTACTTGTGAATAAAAACGGGCAGGTAAGCGATGCTCCAAGCCAAGGGCAGGCAGAAATTTGGAACACACATAGATACTGCTTTGTGGCACATGAAATCTGCAGAACTGTAAAATCAGGTGATATTATTTTGTAATTTGAGGAAAAAGTATGAAATGGATGGGAAGTTTTTGATCTGGAGCCAGCCAAGTCTTTCAGTGAACTTTTTCTTTCTCGTGCTCACAAGCAGAGGATAAATGCTGGAGTTTATAGTGCTGAAGGTCAAGGTTTGCTGGACTGGCAGCAGTGATGCACTGGGAGGGGTGGAGGAAGCTGCACTTGCCTTTCCTGGCTCTGGAAAGTCTGCTGAGACCCATCTGCAAGAAGGGAAAACCTTCTTCTTGTAGGGCCCTGGTGCCTGGTGGTGCCTCCTGTATGATCCAGGGAGGTATTCAGGGCTGGACATGGTGTAGCAGTGTTCATTGGAGCTGCTGCAAGGTTGATGAGCAGTGTAAAACTTGGGGGAATTTGGCTCCAGGACCCTGTGGTGAAGGAATTCCCATAGGTACAGGTACAGCTCATGGGCACACTCAGCCTGGGAAGCGTGTCTAGGGAAGTAGTTTGTAGGGATGCCTGGATGTCTGAAGTGGGATTTGGGCTGCTGACTACACCACTGGTGTTTTACTACCAAAACCCAGTATTTTAGTACTGGTATTATACTATTAAATAGCATAAAATATATAATATAATATATAATTATAATATACTAATATTATACTCATAATATACTAATACATAATATATAATACTAATAATATAATTAATATAATATAATATAATATAATATAATATAATATAATATATATTTAATGTTAAGTCATTATTCATTAGCATTATGTTAGAATATTAATATTCTATTATATTAATATAATGGTAAATATATTAATATAATACTAATTGTATTATATATGAGATTATAATACTATATAATTGTATAATATATATATTATATACTGGTATTGTAGTATACTATTTGTATAGTATACTATTAGTATATTATACTATTATTAATAGCATATATCTTATACTATATAGTATATATAGTATACTATTTTTAATAGTATACATACTATATGTATACTATTGGTCTATTACTAATTGTATCATATATAATATATATAATACTATAATACTATGTAATTGTATAATATATATATTATATACTGGTGTTGTAGTATACTCTTTTAGTACACTAGTATACTAGATGTATACTGGTATTTTTGTACAAAACTACTAGTGCTTTAGTACTGTTAGTACTCAAGTGCTACTAGTACAGAGCTGGAGAAGGGCTGGAGAATTCCCGAGGGAGCTCAGCCTGGAGAAAAGGAGGCTCGGTGGGACCTTGTGGCTCTGCACACCCCCTGACAGGAGGGGACAGCTGGGAGGGTCGGGCTCTGCTCCCAGCAAGAGGAAATGGCCTCAGTTGCATCAGAGGAGGTTTAGATTGGATATTGGGAAACTTCCTCCCTGAAAGGGTGGTCAGGCATTGCACCAGGTGGAGTCCCCAGCCCTGGAGGTGTTCAAAAGGTGTCCTTGGGGACTTGGGTTGGTGCTGGGCTTGGCAGGGCTGGGTTAATGGTCGGGCTCAGGGATCTTCAGGGGCTTTTCCAATGATTCTGTGGTTCCATGAGCCTGGAGGATGAGTCCCTCATCTGCTCAGAGCCAGCTGCAGAGCTCCTGGTGCACAGTTAGGAGCTGTTCTGTCACTCTCAGGGCAGTTTTTCTAAGAGAACTGACCCCAAGAATGGTTTCCTGAGCTTTTCTCTAGAGCACTGCCATTCCTTCCTCCTGAGCACTTTTCCTCAGAGCTGTCTCCTGGGTGAACTGTGATCCATGGATCAGGAGCTGCGTGCCAGAGGCACACGTGGCAGGAAAATCCTTCACCATCTCTTACCAGCAGCCATGGAATCTCAGCAGCACACCCAGCCCCAGGAGGGCTCTGCCAGCTGCTCACTGCTGCCCTTCCCATCTCCCGATCCCCGTGGTGCAGCCAGGGAGCGACGTGCCAGCTCTGGCCACAGGGACCCAGCTGGTCTCAGCTCCTCCTGCCCACTGAAGTGTCCCTGCACAGCCCTGCCCTGGGGCCAGCACAGCCCCTCACACGCAAGGAGTGTCCTGGGCCAGGATTCTGCACTGGAAACCATTCCTGAAGGGACAGGGAGCTCTGGCCCTTCCTGGGAGCCCTCTCCAGAGCTTGGGGGGAACAGGGAGTGTCCTGAGGGCTCATCCCAAAGTCCCTCTTGAGGGACTGGTGCTGCAGCAGCTCCAAGGGTTTGGAAGGGACCTTAAAGCTCATCCTGTCCCACTCCCTGCTATGGCAGGGAAACCTTCCACCATCCCAAGGAGCTCCCAGCCCCATCCAACCGGGCCTTGGGCGCTGCCAGGGATCCAGGGGCAGCCACAGCTGCTCTGGGCACCCTGTGCCAGGGCCTGCCCACCCTCACAGGGAGCAATTCCCTCCCAGTATCCCATCCATCCCTGCCCTCTGGCAGTGGGAGCCATTCCCTGTGTCCTGTCCCTCCATCCCTTGTCCCCAGTCCCTCTCCAGCTCTCCTGGAGTTCCTTTATACCCTGCAAGGGACTCTGAGCTCTCTCTGGAGCCTTCTCCTCTCCAGGTGAGCACCCCCAGCATTCCCAGCCTGTCCCAGAGCAGAGGGGCTCCAGCTCTTGGAGCATCTCTGTGGCCTCCTTGCCACTTGTTCTATCTAAGTCTCAATCATTTTTGTTCAATCAAAAATCAATTTTGTTCAATCAAAATCAATTTTTAAATTAAATCATTGTTTCTTTCAAGTTTCAGTCCTTTCTTTCTTGTGCTGGGGCCTGAGGGCTGGGGCAGCTGTGCAGGTGGGGCCTCACCTGAGCAGAGCAGAGGAGGAGAATCCCCTCCCTTGAGGTGATGATGAGCTGCCATTGCCTCATGCTGCGGGAGCAGGGCTCTGCTGCACCTCAGACCACTTCTGGTGGGCTCAGTGAGACCTCCTCACCTGTGAACTTCCCCTGTCCCTCGCTGGCCGTGCTCTGCCTCACCTTATTTCACTTGCAGAACTATTTCCAGTGCCTGCAATAGTCCTGCAGTCCCTTGGGATGTTTGTGCTTCTGTGCCTTCATCCCCTGCATCCTGTGTGTGCACTCAGTGCCAGGGCTCTGTGCTGGTGCAGAGGAGCTGTTCCCAAACTGGGATAACATCCCCCTGCATTCAGCTGACTTGCATTTCCCCCTTATCCTTGGTATTAATCCCAAACTTGCAGAATCACCAGGTATTAGGATTTGATAGAGACTCTGCTCTTTGTGTGACGAGCCAGCTGATGGAAGTCTTAATACTGCAGGTGGTGAGCTGCCAATCCATCTAAAGCCAGGCTGCATTAGCACTCTGATATCAGAAATATCCCTCCTGATAGGGGAAGATCCCTGCAGGGGGGAGCTGGGCAAGGCAGAGTGCATTTCCTGTGTGCCTGGGCTGGCGTGTGAGCGCTGGCTGTGGCTGAGCTGCCCAGCCTGGCACATCCAGAGTGCCTCCTGTGGCTCTGGATATTGCTGTGAAAGGAGAAGAGAGAACAGCAGCCTGCTTCCAAAAATGGCAGGCTGCAAGGGAGGAGGGACAGGGCTGGGGGAGCTGGTTTGGGTTGTGTCTGCAGGACTGGGGACACTCAGGGTGTGCTCACCTGGAGACAAGAAGGCTCTGGAGAGACTTCAGAGCCCCTTGCAGAGCCTAAAGGGGCTCCAGGAGAGCTGGGGAGGGACTGGGGATAAGGGATGGAGGGACAGGACGCAGGGAATGGCTTCCACTGACCCCCACTGCACAGAGCTGCTCACTCCCTGTTCCTCCATCATCATCCACATCCTTCTTCCACACCCATCCTCTCCCTCCCCTGGTGTGAGACAAGGCCACAGCCCCGTGGTCACTGTGGGGTCCTGAGCCTCCCCAGAGTTTGGGGACCCTGCCTGCCTCAGGGATCCCATCTCCAGACACTTTCCCAGGGCAGGGAAGGGATGCCTGGATGTCTGAAGAGTGATTTGGGCTGCTAACTACACCACTGGTGTTTTAGTACCAAAACCCTGTATTTTAGTGTTGCTATTGGACAAT
This sequence comes from Vidua macroura, assembly GCF_024509145.1. Classification (NCBI taxonomy): domain Eukaryota; kingdom Metazoa; phylum Chordata; class Aves; order Passeriformes; family Viduidae; genus Vidua; species Vidua macroura. Next base: position 2,840,307 of record NC_071587.1, read on the forward strand.
AAATGAGTACAGAGAAGCTTGGTTAGTTCAAAAGAGAAAAAGCTTAGTTTTATTCAAACATCTGGTATTTATAGAATTCTAAAGGTGACTGTGGATTGGAGGATGGAATTACCACCTCTCCAACCACACTGGTCCAAAGATCAATTAATCATTTCTTTTCACCTGCAGAGAAATGTGTAAACTATTCTATTTACACATGAAATTGTGTGGGAACTCTGACTCTCCAATATGTAAACATCATGAGAAGGTTAAAGAAGTTTTATGAGAACTTTAAAACTTTCAAAAGAACTATAAAAGAAAACACTTAAAAATCAGGGCAACATTTTAGTATTGGTATTATACTATTATACAGCATAATAGTATAATATATAATACTACTATATTAATAGTATAATATAGAATAAATAGAACAGAATTAATATAATGTAATAGAATATATCCATATTAATTATTAACTAACATTATACTAGAATATTAAGTACTACAATGTGATTTAATATAATATTAATAATATTGATATGATACTAATAATATACTATTATAATAGTATTATAGTATATTGGTATACTATTTTAGTACACTAGTATATTAGATGTATACTGTTATTTTAGTACCAAACCCACTAATATTTCAGTACTAGTAGTACTAAATGACTACTGGTACTGGTATTTTAGTACCAAAAACCTGCTTTCTGTTGGGCCACTTCTATTTTCCAGTTCTAGGAATAACCTAGAACAGTCAGCAGGAAACAAAATGTATCATTTATAAAATGAAACTGTTGTGATCATGGTGCACAATAATGTTTTCGGAAGATCCTTTTCCCCTTTCCTCACTATAATTCTCCACAGTGACCAGGCTGGTTTTCCCCACCTGGTTCCAAAAAGCAAACAGAGCTCAGTTCAAGGTAAATCCTGCTCATCCCTCCAGGATTCATCATTCCCTTGCCCTGTACCAGATCCATCACTTGTCTGGTGTTTCCAGGCAGGAGCCCAGCTGGGAGGAAGGGCAGGGAGGAGGGATGGGCTGCTCTAAGAACCCCAGCTGTGATGATGGAGCAGCATTCCTTGTGGTGGGAGCAGAGCAGGCAGTGGAGAAATATGGAATATATTCTATGGAGTAACTTGGTGATTCCCAATTAATACCCTAATTGCCCCTTTTTTTAATTATTGATTCCAAAATTACTGAGCTGAGTTGCAAATGCTGTGGAATATAAAAAGGAAGGAAGGGCTTTTTAGTGACATTTTGGAATTACAAATTATGTTTGTTGTGAAAAAATTAGAGACCATCTGTTTAGTTGGTCACAGGATGCAATTTGTGAGCACTTAGGTAAGAAAAATACAGCTATCTAGGGGATCATTAAAGATCCCTTTCCTCTGAGTCAGCAAAGCTCAGAGCTGGGGAGAAAGCAGATCTATATTCCATAAAATTCGCAGTAACAAGGAGCTCTGTCCAAGGGATTGCTCTTGGCAGGGAGAGAGGTGCTGCCTCAGGTGGGATGGACAGAGAGGAACAGAAGGTTTGGGGGCTCAGAAAGAAAAAGCAGAGGGTCTGCTGGCTAAAGTGGCTTGATCCTATTTCACATTCCCTTCTGGAATGTGGGGCGAGCCCCCTGGGTCAGAGGAACTTTCTGGCTGCACACAGAAAATAAAATTTGGGATTCTTCTAATGGTTTTTAGCTTATTGAGGGTAGATTTAGATGGGTTACTGGGAGAGAATTGCTCCCTGTGAGGGTGGACAGGCCCTGGCACAGAGAAGCTGTGGCTGCCCCTGGAGCCCTGGAAGTGTCCAAGGCCAGGCTGGACACTGGGGCTGGGGGCAATGGGATGCCAGTGTCATTCCCACAAAGCCTTGGAAAAACACCACTGGGAGCTTGCTACTGCAGGCAGATTCGTTAGCACCAGAAGTTAATTAGAAGTGAAGCCTGTACTGCAGGTGGCACAAGCCTCTGGAGGTTAAAGATCACGTTTGGACTGAGAAGGGCTCTGCTTTTACTCACTGGCTGGATCAGGATTTGGCACAGGATTTTGGGTGGAGAAAGAAATCGGGGCTGTCAGTGCCATCAATTCCCATCAGAGACAGGGAGAAGGGGGGTGCTGAAGGGAGGGATGGCAGAGCAGGACAAGGGAGAGATGGCAGAGCAGGACAAGGGAGGGATGGCAGAGCAGGACAAGGGAGAGATGGCAGAGCAGAACAAGGGAGGGATGGCAGAGAAGGACAAGGGAGGGATGGCAGAGCAGGACAAGGGAGGGATGGCAGAGAAGGACAAGGGAGAGATGGCAGAGCAGAACAAGGGAGGGATGGCAGAGCAGGACAAGGGAGGGATGGCAGAGCAGGACAAGGGAGGGATGGCACTGAGCTGCGGGCATGTGTGGAAGCAGGCAGGGACAGCCGAGGGCAAGGCGTGCATGGACAGAGACCTGCATCTCATGGCTGCTGTCCCCTCTGCAGGCTGTCCCCTCCTGCTCTCTCCCCACTGAGAGCCTCCTGTGTGCCCCGGGGGTCTGGCAGCTCCTGCCTGCACCTCCTGCCTGCAGTGCTTCCCACCGTAACCCATCCCTGTGGTTGGCAGGTGTGGTGGGAGATCAGGTGTGTGCCCCCCCTGTCCCCAGCTCGTCACCATCTGCTCTCCTGGTGGCTGTGGGCTGATGCTGGCTTGGACACCCTCATGCTCACCTGGTGTAGGTCTTGCAGCACCAGCAGGACAGACCCACCTCTCCCCAAGCTTTGGAGCCCCCTGGGCTCTGTGGTGGCCCCGGGGCTCTGAGCCTGCTGTGCTTTTAAGGGCTTGGAGCTGCAGAAGGAGCAATGGTGTTGGAGAAACCACCTGCAAAATGACAGAATTTGGAATGGGTTGGGTTGGAAGGGACCTTAGTGGTCATCCAGTGGCACCCCCTGCCAGGGGCAGGGACACCTTCCACTGTCCCAGGCTGCTCCAAGCCCTGTCCATCCTGGCCTGGGGACACTGCCAGGGACCCAGGGGCAACCACAGCTGCTCTGGGCATCCTGTAGGTTGCTCAGCCTGTAGGAAAGGTCCAAGTTCCAGCCCTCCCTGTGTTCCTGCAGCATGGCCAGTGTGGGAGAGGCCACCAGGCACTCTGCAAAGTGTGATGGGAGGAGAGGTTGCTCCTGGTCTGCAGCAGCATGCTGCTCTTGCAGTGCTTTTCCTCACCGGGAAAGCTTTTGCAGCTTGTGGACCCATTTCCCTCTGTGGGCTCGCCATTTTCCTGCTCCTTCAGGCTGTTCCTGCCTCTGGCTGGGTTCTGGGGGCAGAGCAGCTCAGGAGCTCTGCCCCCTGACCCTGCAGCCCACCCTCAGCCAGGGCTCTGCCATCCCCTCCAGTTTGGTATGGACCCACAGCTGGGCAGTTCCATCCTCACCCGCTGCAGCACCTTGGGAACAGCACAATTAACAGCAGCTCCTCCCCCGGGCTGAGAGGGAGTTGAGGAGCAACTGTCAGTCCCTCCTGTGATTTCTTTTTCCTCTTCTGTTTGTTTTACCCAGCTGTAATCAATGCTATAAAGGGCAAAGCAGCAGTTTTATTTATTTATCACAGGGAGCTGCACAGCAAATAGTTCAGCACTTGGCAGTTTGCTGACCAATGCTCTTGATAATCAGAATTCTTCAGCCTTTGCAGGGAAGTCCTGTGGAGTGGGATACATCAATAATGCCATGATCACAGAATTTGATGGGAAGCCACCTTTTACAGATTTCATAGCTCTCCATAGCAATAACATTGGCGATTTCATTCTACAGGAGAAAAATTAAAAGGGTGAGTTTTAATTCAAGTTTTTTGGATTAAAAATTATTTTTCGGTGCAAATTGACATAGAATCATAGAATCACAGAGTGGTTTGGGTTGAGAGAGACCTCAAAGATCATGGAACCATGGAATATTTGGGTTGGAAGGGACCTTAAACTCATCCAGTGCCACCCCCTGCCATGGCAGGGACACCTTCCACTGTCCCAGGCTGCTCCAAGCCCTTCCAACCTGGCCTGGGACACTTCCAGGGATCCAGGGGCAATGCTCATAGAAAGTTTTTCATTTTGCAGTTGTTGTGCTTCTAATAGGAAGAATGAAAGCTGTAAGTTTTACTGAGAAACAGAAAATTGTAACTTTGAGTTTTAATCTAAGAAAAGGGGGCCAGAGTTGATACATTTTTCTTTAAGCTTTGTGATTTCAGGGCAAAGCCTTTTCCCTCCCTTTCCAGCTGCTCTCCAGCACTGTCAGGGAGTATTTTCTGATAGGAGAGAGAGGATTCCTCAGCCAAGCCCCACATCCTGCTGTAGGTGCTCTGTCCCTCTCCCAGAGACCTGGGAATTCCATTCCTGAGAGCTGCATTCCAGGGGAGCCTCGTGAATCTCATTTGGCTGGGTCTCTTTTCCCAGCACTTCCTCAAGGGCAACATTTGCTTCCCAGCCCTGCCAGAGCAGTGTGGGCTGCTGGAGATAAGGGTGACAAATTGGCACATGAGGAATAAAATAAACTTGGATCCCTGAATAAACCTGGGTCCTTGAATGCCATATCCAGCCTTTCCTGGCATGAAACACAACCAGGGCTCAGCACCTGGGCAGGTCACAGCTGACCAAGTGTCCTCCTGGAGATGCTGAAAACATTTGCCTTGGTTCCCTCACATGGATGGTTCACCTTGTCCCCTCCATCCTCAGTGCCAGTCCCTGTCCCAAAAGCCTTTCTGCTCAACCACTCACAATTTTCACCTCCTAATTAGCAGTAATTGCTTGATCTCTGGGGTGGCTGAGCTGCAGTTTTCCCTGGACCCCAAATATAAGTTTTTATGCCTCTGTGACTGGGCAGGAGCCTGATGTGGCCCTGTGATGCCCAAATCCAGCAGCTCTGGCAGCTCCAAGCCCAGGCAGGGATTCAGGGCAGGGATCAGCAGGAGTGGGCAGGAACATTCCCAGGCACAGGAAAAATTGTGGACCCATTTCCCTCTGTGGAGTCCCCATTTCCCTGCTCCTCCGGGCCATTCCTGCCTCTGGCTGAGTGCTGGGGGGCAGAGCAGCTCAGGAACTCTGCCCCCTGACCCTGCAGCCCATTGCTGCCAGCAGTGCCCTCTGGAAAGGCTGGATCTCAAAGCCTGCTGTCTCCTGGTTCAAGGAGCCAAACAAAGCCTTGCCCAGGAAGTTTCATGGATCATATCCATAGAAAGAATTCTGAAGCCTCTCACTTTGAGCTGGGCTTTTCCAGCAGGGAGTTACTGGATGTTAGCTGTGTCCTCTCTGCTCAGGGCTGGATTTGGGGTCATCCCAGCAGGATTCAGGACCAGCCCTGTGGCAGAAGGGAGCAGGGGAAATGATGCCTCAAGTTTTAGCTTTTATATTTTTCAGATTCTGTGCTGCTTTAGTCTGTGGGTCTGGGTTTCCTATCAGGGGATGGTGAGCTCTCTGCACAGAGAAGGGAGACAAAACAATTCCTTCTCCAGCTGGGCACCAAGGACAAATGATCCAAACCTCAGGCCCAAGAGCACAAACACCGTGGGCTGGAGAGAGAAAAACAAGCAGGATGGGAGTGCCTGGGCTAAAGCTGGAATGGGACAATGAACTGCAAGGTGCAAATGGAGCAGAGCTGATCCCAGTGAGAGCCCCCGGGAGCACTCGTGCATTTTGGGACCATTTTGGTTCATCTTGGCTGCAGCCCTGGCTGGGCTCTGGTGCTGCCCAAGGTGGATCCATTGAGGCCTTCTAATAAATATTTACTTTATTCTTTAGTTCTGTCCAGTCTCTGTTCTAGGGCAGCCTGCACAAGGCATCGCCTCAGTTTCCCTCAGGCAGGCACTCTGAGGTGTCCCTTGTCACCCCTGTGGCAAAGGAGCTGCTGGCCTTTGCTGGGGCTGTGGCTGTGCAGCTCCCCATTGATCCATGTCCCAGGGATGCTGTTCCCAGCCAGGGGGTTGTCAGGATGGACACAGGAGAAGCACTTGGCAGCCTGCAGGTAAATACTGTCAGAGCAGTGACTCTCTTGAGGCATTCCCAGGGATGGGAACACTTCTGCCACCAGCACAAAGGAGTCCTGGGCTGGGAGAGCAGCCTGTGCCCCAGCAGTCAGGGCTGGGCTCCCAGTTCCATCCAGAGCCACGTGCAGTCCCTTAGGGAGTGCTGGGTGTCCTTGGGGATCAGGGAAAATACGTCCTGCTCCTCCTTCAGCTCTGAGAAATGACCTGGATGTCGCCCCTGGAATGGTCTGCAGAGGGAAGAACCCCAAAATACCAACTGATTTCAGCTGGGGCTCCCTGGGAGTGCAGAGCCAGGGAGCTGTGCCCTGTGCCAGTCCCTGGTGCTGCCAGGACATCACAGGGTGCAGGGTGGCACCTGTGTGCAGTGTCCCAGCCAGGGCTGCTGCTTGGATTGGATAGCAAGGAAAATTCCTTCATGGAAAGGCTTCTCAAGCACTGGCACAGCTGCCCAGAGCAGTGATGGAGTCCCCATTCTGCGTCAAGGGAAATGTATTTCCCTTGGAAATAGGGAACCTATAGGTTGGGTATTAGGAAAGAGTTTTTAGTAGAAAGAGTGATAAAGTTCTGGAATGTTCTGCCCGGGGAGGTGGTGCAGTCACCATCCCTGGGTGTGTTTAACAAAGCCTGGATGTGGCACTGGGTGCCAGGGTTCACTTGAGCTGTTGGGGCTGGGTCGGACTCAGTGATTTTGGAGGTCTCTTCCAACCTGGTCATTCTGTGAATTCCTGGAGGGATTGAAGAGGCCAGTGGCTGTGGCACCTGGGGACACGAATCAGGACATGGTGCTGGTGCTGGGGGGAGGGTTGGAGCCGATGGTCTCAGGTTCCTTTTCCACACTGATTCCATGGTTCTCCCTGGACAGGGAGTGCCCAGAGCTGGTGGTGGCCGTGCCCTGACCTCAGTGGGAAGGTGATGCCTGCTCAGAGCTCCAGCTGGGCACCCCCAGGAGCTGCTGGTGAGAGGAGCTCCCACCCAAGGAGGAGCCGGATTCCAGGGGAGGGTCGAAGCCTGCAGCTCCTGGCTCAGTGCAGGGCTTTGTGCAGCAGCTGCTGGCAGTGAGGTGTGTGTGGATGAGCCTCATCAGCGCTGCCTTACCTGTGCAGTTGAGTGTAATTGTTTGCTGTGCTTAAAAACCAGAGCCAGGGGGAGTTGCCGGGGTATGTGAAATGCAGGAAATAATGGAGCTGGGGGCTGGAGCTGGTGTTTAGAGTAGTGTGAAAAAGCAGAGCTGTGATTTAGGGGAGCAAATAAAACATTTCACCTGGTGCTGCCGTTTTACACAGACAGGCAGGGTCTGAACAGCTGCCTCTGCAAAATGTGAGGTAGAGCCCAGTGGCAGAGGGGGTGGGCTGTGCATGGATTCCCAAATCTGAGCTCCCCAGGAGCACCCCATGGCACGCTGGCATCTCCCACGAGGGCACTGTTAACCTGCTCTGACCAGTGGGAGGGATCCATCCCTGGGGATGGATTTCCTTAAGAAGGCTGGAGGGTCTGGGGGCTGTTGGGAACAGCCCATCACTGTTGTTCCACCATGGTTTGTGCTCACTCCCAGTCCAGCCCAGCACTGAGCCTGGGAAGCTGGGCGTGATTAAAGTGTCTCTTTCAGACAGAAATGCAGTTAAGATGTCAACAGTCAGACTCCCCTGCCCCCTTGTCACTCGTGCCAGTGCTTAATCATTTCCCTGCTATAATTTGTGCCCTTATTCTCATTTGAATTGGTTGGGCTTCAGCTTGCAGCCATTTATTCCTGTTGTGCCTTTAACCTTTTGATTAAAGAGCCCTTTGGTATCCTGTATTGTCTGCAGATGAAGGTTCTTACACACAATAATCACATCACCTTCCCATATCCCTTTTGATAAGCTAAACAGAACAAAGCCTTTAATTTTCCTTTTGTCAAGCATTTTCTCCAGCCCTGAATCACCTTTGGGGCCACTTGCTGTATTTTATAATTTTTTTTTTTTTAATCTGTAGAATTTTGATCTTGAATTGAGCATTTCAGTTTTCAAATTTGAAGTGTCAAAGTCCTGCCAAACCCCAAGCCCTGAGTTTAGAGTCTGACCCATGCCTGGACCTCACCCTGCACAGAGCCCCCTGTGGTTCTTGTCAAGCAGGAAGCCCCAAAGCCTGGGATTTAGGATCTCTGCTCTGGAGCCAGGCTGGGAGAGCTGCAGGTGCTCACCTGGAGAGGAGAAGGCTCCAGGAGAGCTCAGAGCCCCTTGCAGGGCCTAAAGGGGCTCCAGGAGAGCTGGAGAGGCACTGGGGACAAGGGATGGAGGGACAGGACACAGGGAATGGCTCCCACTGCCAGAGGGCAGGGCTGGATGAGACATTGGGAAGGAATTGTTCCCTGTGAGGGTGCTGAGGCCCTGGCACAGGGTGCCCAGAGCAGCTGTGGCTGCCCCTGGATCCCTGGCAGTGTCCAAGGCCAGGCTGGACAGGGCTTGGAGCAGCCTGGGACAGTGGAAGGTGTCCCTGCCATGGCAGGGGTGGCACTGGATGGGCTTTAAGGTTCCTCCAACCCAAACCATTCCAGGATTCCGTCTGTGGTTCACTGTCGCCCTGGTTAGCAAGAGTTTTCTAAAGCCTTCTGAGTTTACATTCTTGTAGAGAACTTTCTCACACAACTTTCTGTAAACAACCTATTGTTTTGCATTCTTTCATAGAGGCAGAGAAATTTGATGTACAGGTAGTTTGTCCAGTGTCGTTGGAGAGGTGGCACGTTCACCCTCCAATCCACTGGCATCTTTTGAGAACTATAAATGACTGGAGTCAGAAAAAATAAATGAGTCTCTTCATCGTGACCAAGGCTGTGGTGTGTCGTTTTTGCTTGTGTCATCTGGTGACAGTTCACCACAGCCATCAGCCTTCAGAGCAGGAGTGTGACACTGCACAGAGCCATTCTCAGCAAGGTGTCTGATCTGGTGCCTCCCCAGACTCTCCAGATGTGTCCCATTAACCCCTTCTGGCAAGGCCAGCTCAGGGTCAGGACAAAGGCAGGTGCACACAGGGTGCACGTGGATCTGAATTTTGTGTCTCCAGGCATTGTCCTGGTGCCTTCCTGACATGACTGCCTTCACTGAGGGCACCTCCAGCTCTCCTTGGGAATTTTGCTTTCTGATCCTCCTGTCAGAACATGCAAAGGAGAAAAAGAGACACCTAAAGTGACTCAGTTTTGTGAAACTTTGCTGGAATTCCCACCACAGCTGTTGGCCACTTCTGGGTTCTTCAGCTTGGTCCATACAGGTGAATAACCCAGGGGAGGGAACTGCAGGAGTGTCTTGGTTTGAAAAGCCAGGTGTCTGGTAAGGTGCCTCCCTTGAAATGGAAAATGCAAACCCCCTCCTTCCAAATTATTATGATTTTGAAATTAAAGGGCTCTCAGCCAAAGATATGGGAGTAGGAATAACAGTTCTTTACTAGGGAAGAAAATAAAAATAAAATAAACAATGCAGTAACACAAACCAACCCTGCCAGAGTGAGAGCAGGCCCTGGCAGGCTGTGGGTCAGGGTGCTGGCAGCAGTCCCATTCCATGGGGGCTCAGCCCTCCTGCAGTGCCAGCTGTGCTTCTGCTGGAGCAGGATCCTGGACAAGGCTGGAGTTTTCCTCTGGAGCTCCAGGGCTGCTGGAGATGGGCCTGGGCTCCCTCTGGGAATGCAGTGGGGAAGAAAGCTGCTCCTCTGGGAATGCAGTGGGCAAAGGCTGCTGTGGGGTTCCAAAGTCAGATTGGATCCAGGTAGGAATGCTTGGCTCCTCCCCTGGGCACAGCATCTCCCCATGGGATGATGGAATTTTCTCAGCCATGCAGGGACACTCAGTGGCCATGGACAGCAGAGATCTCCTGGAGGGAGGATTGGCTGTGGGAGAGAGAAAGAAAAAACTGCCCAGGGAACAGCAGAGAACTGCCCCAGCTCTGACAGATGGGGACAGAACACACAGCCCAGCCACATCCTCCATTTCCAACCCAGGACAAGGAGGCAGCTCTCCCTGTAGCAGATGGAAATCTGGGATATCCTCTTGAACTCCGAGGAGCTGAAGCCATGGAGGATCAAGCTCCTTAATCAAGATTCCTGTCACTGTCTCAGGGCCATTCCAGCAATGGTACATCCTCATTTCTTTGCAGCAACCCTTGCAGTCGACCCAAAGAGGGGTTATATTTGCATAGTCTTCACTTTCTTTTATCTCTCTCATGTTTTTTGAAAGCTTGGATATCTGAAGCACTTAGCTCTGCATTGAGTGTCTCATTAAATTGCAGAACCCTGCTTTTCTAGGCTCTGTTAATTAAGCACTTGATTGAAAGTCTAAATCTGAGGCTTGGGTATTGACTCCAGCTTTGCTAACCTGAGGTGATCTGCTCAGTGTAGTTACAGCTTGCCCAGCCAATTTCTGCATGTCCTTCCCCCTGCTCTCCCCAGGCATCCCAGATTGCTGCAAACCCTGGTCTTTCCACTGCCTTGGCTGGTAAGTCTCTGAGATTTATTTTAGCTCCTGAGCTCTGCTGTCACTGGAGTTTGCTGCTGCAGTTGTTGGTTAATAAAGACTGCCTGGCCATTTAGCAGGCAGCAGTTAATGAGCAGCACAGATTTGGTCTTGGGTGCTCGAGTAGCCTGTTAAGTTTTGTTATTTTATTTTTTAATTCTATAGATATTTCATGTATTTGCGTAACAAGGAGACTCCCTCCAGATGCCAACATGTTTTTCATGCCAGCAATTTAAACTTCAGTATTTTCATCTGTCTGGCATGGAGGTGTTCAGGGCCAGTCTCCCCAGGGACACCCAGGTTTCCAGGTGGGAGTTTCCTGGTGAACCTGAACCTGTGGGCAGTTCTGGGGTGTGGAGAAGGACACTGCAGCCAAAATGCAGCAGCCTGGCTGCTCCTGCACCCCATGTTGCTTTTCCATCAGCTCCTGAGGGAACCCAGCCAGGCAGGAGAGCAGATGGAGGGCAGAGCAAAGGACAGGAGATCTGAGAGGTTCCTGAGCCTGCCCTGTGAGAAGGAGGCAAAGCAATGTTCCCAAAATGAGCTGTCCCAGGCCAAACGGGAGCTGGATTAGCAGAGGATGGCACAGAGCTCCCAGTCTGAGCAGTGGGAGCCTCCCAGGCAGGGTCAGGGAGGTCTTTGCAGCTGGGTCACTCCTTGGGGTTTGTGGCCCATTTTTTTTCAGGGCCAGGCCAGCAGCACACGAGGTGGCAGCGGGGCCAGTCCCTGAGCAAACAGCAGTGCCACTGCATTGACTGTGCAGCCCCTGCTCCCCAGTGCTGCTCACATCCAGTGGGCTTCGTAGCTCACCCTGCTGGGCACCACTTGCTGCTGGCTCTGTCTCCCCTCTCTTTGGAAAGGAATGGATTTCTGGCCTTTGTTGTTCTAGACTCTCCTTGCCTAGCTCATAATTCCTTCCTTTAAATTGCCTCCCACGACTGGTTTGTTCCAGCTGCTCCAATATCTGCTCTGGGTCCTGCATCTCCTGTCTCCCATCCCTGGACACTTCTCCTTCTTGCCCTTCTTCCCTCCCCAAGTCATACCAGAGGGTCCCTCCTGGGTGTGCCCATTGCACCTCTGCAAAGAGGACACTCAGGGTAGGCTGTCATTTAATTGAACTTTCTTCTGAAGCTGTAAGTGGAATAATCCTAAAGCTCAGCTTTGCCTGGAGTCACAGCCTTTGTGATCTGGGAAAGGTTTTCTTTATTAGTTTCTTCATCTAATCAGCGCCTCTGGTTGCTGTCTTTGCTCCTGAGGAATATTTCTGACTTGTTTGGAGGTGGAGGATTGCTGAGACCACATAGCTGCTCTCAGCTCCCTGTCCGTGGCTGTGCATAAGCAGGGAGGCTCAAGAGTGGATTTGGGGGGAACAAAGTTCCTGCTCCCTGCAAAAGTGGCCTTTTTATTTTGTGAAGGAAACACACTTTCTGTCCTTCTCCACCCAATCCCAGAATTTAGAACTCATTTAAAGGGCAAGTGTGTTACAAGGTACAAATCTGCACAGGAGCGTGGCCAAAATAAAAAAGGACCCCCTGAGCAGCCCCTGCTGTGGGTTTGCTGTTCACCTGCTGACCCCTGTACAAACCTTTCCTGGCTGTGCCCTCCCTGCACAGGGTGGCAGTGCCCTGCAGTCACAGGCAGTTCATGAATTACCAGGGGCTGGGGCCACGGCCTGGGCTGCATTTGTGGCCCTGCAGAGGTTAAATGCCTGCCTGGGCCACCTGGAGCTGGGTGCAGATCCCACTGGGAGCTGGCCTGACCGTGGGGTGGTGATGCAGCTGCAGCCCCAGGGGCTGGTTTGAGATGGCACAGGGTTAATTTTCCTCCCAGGAGCTGGTTTGGATTTGTGCTGGGAACAGAGCAGTATTCCAGGGATGTTGTAGCCACACCTCAGCAGGGCTGGCACGGGGGTGAGGTCTGTTCTGCTCCTGGCACGAGGAGTTGGAAGGGGACAGCTGAGCCCAGCTGTCCCCAAGGATATTCCAGGCTGTGTGGGATCATGCTGAGCATGGAAAGCTGGGGGAAGGAGGAAGGAGGTGAAGTTTGGAGTGATGGTGTTTGTCTGCCTGAGTCACTGTTAGGGTGAAGGAGCCCTGAGATGCTCTGGAAGTGTTCATGGCCAGGTTGGACAGGGCTTAGAGAATCCTGGTCTGGTGGAGGTGTCCCTGCCTGTGGCAGGCGTGGAACAAGATGAGCTTTAAGGCCCTTCTCAACCCAAACCATTCATGAATCTGTAGTGATTCTGAAACCTGCCAGCCCATGGGAAGTGTGGGATGGATTCCTTGTTTTGCTTTGCTTGCATGCACAGCTTTTGCTCTCCCTGTTAAACTGCCTTTATCCCAACCCCCTTTCCTCATTTTTACCCTTCCAATTCCAACATCCCACCCAGGGGAAGCAAGGGGGCAGCTCTGTGGGGCTGAGTTGCCAGCTGGGGTTAAACCACAACAGGGTGAAATTCTGAAGACAGTGGCTTGGGATGAACAGAGAAGTGGGACGGAGGTGAATTGGGAGCAGCCAGCTCTGGGGAACCACGCTGTTATTGGTGTGCAGAGCTTGGTTTGCAGTTCAGTGCTGACCACCCACAGCCACAGTGTGTTCAAACTGGCAGCAGCCAAACCCCCTCCAAACCAGCTGCTGGTAAAAAACCCTCTGGAACTCTTGCTGGAAACGTGCAGGAGGAAGTTGCCATCTTGTGGAACCTGGGAGTTTCCAGTGCTGCTGGTTTGGGATGTTTTTGATTTTCTATGGTTTGGTTTTCAAGACCATGTTGGACAAGGCTTGGAGCAGCCTGGTCTGGTGGGAAGCTGTCTCTGCCCATGACAGAAAGGTTAAAACAAAATGATCTTCAATGGTCTCCCTCCCAGCCCAGCCCATCGATGATTTTTGGGGAAACGGGGATTTTTTGGCACAGGTTAGTAGAAGCTCCCAGCAAAGCCCATGGTTTTGGGGCAGTCCTGGCAGGGCTGGCAGCAGTGCTGATGGTGGGTCATGAGCAGGTCACCAGCATAGCTGGAATTTCTGAAGCTCTGCAGGCTGAGGGAGAAATGAATTGTCATCCTGGTCATTACAGGCACATAGCTGTGCAGCCAGGCCTGGCTGAGGAGGATTTCAGGGGCTTGATTCATATGAGGAGGGCTGGGAGGGAGAGGGCTGGGAGTTGTTGGTAGATTTGGATAATCCCCCTTTGCCATCCCGACTGCTGGGCAAATTCAGCACCTCCAAACTGGGGAGGAACCCCATTGTTCCACAGGCAGAGTCTGCCCTTTGTCCTTTGCATGGCTCCAGGTGAGGTTTGCTTGGATCTGGAGGTGGCTCTGCCCAGCTGGACCTGCTCCTGGGAGGCACAGCTCAGCTCTCTCTCTGCAGAGACCAGCTCTCTGCAGGTGTGTGCAAGTCCTTTGGGGACATCCAAAATCAGTGGGAAAGCCTGAGTCACACAGTCCTGCCCCTCCTTGGAGGAAGCACAATCATTCCATTTTTCTCTTTTTGACTGAAAAGACAAGATAGGCTTGGTTCCTCTTTAGGCTCCATGTCAGCACAGCATGGTGGCCAGGGGAGGATGCTCTCTGCAGGCCGTGCTGATCTCCTCCTCCCTGCCTTAAGACCACAGCTCTCAGCTTTTTGGAATATAAATTGTAAACTGAAGAGGGCATTCAATAAAGGCTACATTTCTCCTTCCTGCCTTCCCCATCAGAAGAATTTAATCAAAATCCCTCTGTATTCTGCACAGAGCCCCTGGCTTTATATTTTATACCAGGGAGCTGGTCCAGCAAAACACTTAAGCTGGAGGCGTGTCCTGTGGCATCTAATTAGGCTGCTCTTGGGCTCAGGTTTAAACAAATAATTAACTGAGTGGCTGGACCAGCACCAGGGTACTGAGCACTTCCACAGAAGAAGAAGCACTTCCCCTTCTTCTTGTTGTGGAGCAGAGGGTTTCACGTGGATGGACCCTGGTGATCAGGGACAGGACCCAGGGAATGGCTGGAGCTGTGCCAGGGGAGGCTCAGGCTGGAGATCAGGGAAAGGCTCTTCCCCAGAGGGTGCTGGCAGTGCCCAGGCTCCCCAGGGGATGGGCACGGCCCCGAGGCTGCCAGAGCTCCAGGAGCGTTGGCACAGCGCTGCCAGGGGTGCCCAGGGTGGGGCTGTTGGTGCAGGGTTGGGAGCTGGGCTGGGTGATCCTGTGGGTCCCTCCCAGCTCAGGATATCCCATGGTTTTTCCTGTGATTCCCTCTGCTGGCTCACAGAGAATTCCTTGAGACCCCCTCTACTTCATGGGCTTCAGCCTTCACCCTGAGGGCAAACCTGTGCTTGTGGGAGCAAAGATAAAGCTGCCTTGAGTGGAAAATCAAGAAAATCAGAAATCTGGGAATTCACTCTGTCAAGGAGAGGTTTGGACCAAGCATCACTTGAGCCCATGTCTTATTTTCCTCTGGAGTCCAGGGCTGTGTTTTATTGTGGAAGTTGCAGGAGCTGACATGCTGGGAAGTTTTGAAGAATGGATTTCCTGATTTTTAGTGCATCCTACTGGGCAAGGAATGAATTTAGCAGAACTGGTGCTGTGGTGCTTTGGATCAGATGTGTTATGTGCCAGAGCAGCACCTGGACTCGTAGATGGATAAATCAAAGACCACGTCTGTGGTGCAGAACCTGCAGTCTGGAGCCCAAGTCCCTCCAGAGGCTTGGTGGCAGCAGTTCCCAGGCTTTTCCTGCCTCTCTGGATGACCGTCCAAGGAGGAGCAGCAGGAAGGGGAGGTCAGGGCTCGTGCCAGGCAGTGGTGTGGCTGAGGGCAGAGTGAGGAGGGCAGCAGGCATCTCTGCCAACTTCCCTACCATGTTCCATGGAATCTCAGGATTGTCTGGGTTGGAAGGACATTAAAGCCCATCTCATTCCACCCCCCTGCCATGGACAGGGACCCCTTTCACTCTTCCAGCATGCTCCAAGCCCTATCAAGCCTGTCCTTAAGCACTTCCAGGCATGGGAATGTTTCTCAACTATGTTTCTTCACTTCCTCTATGAAATTACTGGATATATTCAGTATTGCCCTGCACACACTGTCCCCTTCCACAGAGACAGGGATGGAGCTTTGGTTTGCCCTGGGCCAGCAGTTGGGATGCTCATGTGGTTGGTGGTGCCAGCAGCAGTTGTCACGTTTCTCTGAGAGGTTTGGAAGATGACTTGCAGCTGGAATTTTGGGGAGCTGGCAGCTGTGTCACAGCAGCCACCCAAGAGCAGCTTGGGTCCTGCTCATGGCCACCTTCTCCAGATGTCCTTACTGGCATTATTAGGCTTACACAGGGTCTGAAATCATGGGCATGTTCTCGGTGCTTCGGTGCTGTCCCACATCCCACCGCAGAAGGCATTTGGTGACCTGTGTGGGTATTCCAGGCAGGATCCCATATAAAGGGGAATCCTTTATCCAGATTACACTGAACAGCTCTGCCTGCAAAAACCCCTGCATAGTTTGATGAGTCGTGTGGAAGTGTTGTCTTGGTTTGAACAGACAGGTGTTTCCTAAGGAAGGCAGGAGCCTCCCTTGAAATGGAAAATGCAAACCCCCCTCCCTCTGAATTATTGTAATTTTGAAATTAAGGGGCTCTCAGGCAAAGATATGGGAGTATGAATAACAGCTCTTTACTAGGAAAATTAAAAATACAAATGCAATAGTACAAAAAAAGAAAACAAACCACTGCCAGAGTGAGAGCAGGCCCTGGCAGGCTGTGGGTCAGGGTGTGGCAGCAGTCCCATTCCATGGGGGCTCAGCCCTCCTGCAGTGCCAGCTGTGCTTCTGCTGGAGCAGGATCCTGGACAAGGCTGGAGTTTTCCTCTGGAGCTCCAGGGCTGCTGGAGATGGGCCTGGGCTCCCTCTGGGAATGCAGTGGGGCAGAAAGCTGCTCCTCTGGGAATGCAGTGGGCAAAGGCTGCTGTGGGGTTCCAAAGTCAGATTGGATCCAGGTAGGAATGCTTGGCTCCTCCCCTGGGCACAGCATCTCCCCATGGGATGATGGAATTTTCTCAGCCATGCAGGGACACTCAGTGGCCATGGACAGCAGAGATCTCCTGGAGGGAGGATTGGCTGTGGGAGAGATAAAGAAAAAACTGCCCAGTGAACAGCAGAGAACTGCCCCAGCTCTGACAGATGGGGACAGAACACACAGCCCCATTTCCAACCCAAGACAGTGTTCACTGTGCAGGACATTTCTCTTTTTTCTTTAGTAAGTAACAGCATCAAAATCTGTGTTAGCAGGCAGAAAGGGAAAGCTGCTCCCCAGAGCTCTCAGCTGGGACATTCAGCCCCTTGCCTGAGTAAGCAAAATCCCAGCTATCCAAACACAGGCAGCCTTTGGAGTGTCTGGGAAATGCAGAACAAAAGCCTCTTTGCACTCCCAATAAATTGGTCCCATAGGAATTTTGCTTTGAAATTCTAATTGACCCATGGAAGAAAATTATTTCATGGACTTTGAACTCATGAAAAAACTCCATAATTCATCCACAGTTTATTCCTGACACTTAATCAAAAGCAATGTAATGATCTTTCTAACGAACATAATGTGATGTTGTTGAGAATGTGTCTACTCCCCAGTACACAGCACATTTAGGAGTGGAAGGTGTTTATTAGCTTTTTTTTATTACAGTTACCAAGTTTCAGCAGCTTCCAGAATTAGGAACAATTGTTTTGGCATCTTTTAATCACAGATTTTTGTGGATTTGGGGAGTTCCATCTCTTGTGGAATTTCATATCTTTAAAACTTTCTTGTATACAAATGAAAAATAAAATGAAGCATCCAACCCCTGATTAAGACAATCTAGAAAACAGAAATGAATAGAATAGAAAATATTTTTAAAACTCAAACTTATGAGTGACCATTTTAAATCAAATTTGAGTGCACAGATCTTAAATTACAGGACATTCACAGCACACCAGCAAACCCTCCAGAGGTGTCAGAAAACACCTGGAAGTTCAAGGAAGCATTTTCTCTTGTAGCACCCTGAATCCTCACCATCTTCAGAGAGAGAAAAAATGTTTTCACTCAGGAGGGTTCTCAGTGAGATAGAATTTGGGGAGGAAAAAAAAACATTTCCTACTCAAACCTGGCAGACTTACCTTGTTTTTAAGGGCCTTCTAAGTGGGAGGTTCTGTTCTGGAACAAGTAATGTCAGACTTGCCATGGTTATGTATAGCTGGAGTTGTGCAGTGCCTTGGGTTTTGGAGAACTCTTAATTCCTCCAGTCAAACTCCCAGGGCATGTTTCACCCCAAATCATGATAATCTGCTAACCCTGAGAGCACAAGGTGTTCTGGAGAAGGTGCTTTAAAATACAAACCTGTGGCTTTCACTCATCCTGAAAATCGTAGAGGAGCTCTCAGGTGATGTGCCTGTCCCTGATGGACAATATTCCACTGGGGAGCTCAGGAGAGACATCTGGGTTTATTCCTGACACCTTTAAAATCAAATAAAAGCATTAAAGGCACTGCTTGCCTCTAATCCTGAAGCCAGGTTCCTGCGAGTGCACGTGCAGACGTGAGCCTGGAAACCAGGTCAGGAAATAGAAAATGACACTTTCTAAAGAAAAGAAAGTGTGTAAATCTCATAAAGTTTCCTTCCTCTACCCCTGCCTGTAAATCCTGCCAGTGCTGGGAAGCAGCAGGGCTCCCTTCCGGTGTCTAAGCATCTCAAAATGATGAAAATCCCTCAGTGGCAAATCCTAGAATTACTGGGGCAGGGGGAGTGCACATCCACACTGTCATGTGCTGGGTCTGGAGGCACCAGGGGTTTATCCTGCCTGGCAAGGGGGTGTTGGATCAATGGATGTGCCCTGAGCACCCCTGAGGGGAGGACAAACCCACCATTAGTCCTGGGCTATAAATGCAGAGCTGCCCCTTGCCACCCCAGCCTTGGGAAGGTATTTCCTCCTGGGCACGGACACAAGGAGCAGGCTGACCTGGGGAATGCCTTTGGGATGTGGTTTGCTGTCCCTTGGAACACTGATGCAGACTTTCTGCTGTATTTCTTGTCTGGATGTCTTTACCCAGACAAATTAATTCATTTTGAGAGTGTGACTGGTTGAGCAATGGAGCCGTGGAAGATAACAGGGCACAGATGAGCACTGGATCAGACTCAGGCTGGTGTTGGCTGTTCCCAGCAGCAGATCCCCATCTGAGCCCTGCCAGCTTTCACCCAGAGGAAGATTGTCCCCACAAAACCAGCTGGGTCCCTTTCAAAACTCCCTTTGTCTGATCCCATTCATCCTGGATAAAACCCCAACCCAGTTATATTTCCTCTAAATGGAGGCATTTCTCATACACACTCATCCCACTGCAAAGCAGCATCATTATCCATGTGTGGCTGGGCACAAAACCCTCAGATATATTTTGAACATCTGACATTTTTCCAAGAATAAACAGTAGGAGAGTTGGAAAATGTTTGCAAACTTTTCCTTCCCATTTCCTAACCTCCAGGGAGCAAGCAGAAGATATTCTGTCCTTTCAGATGTTAATGAAATTTTGTATTTTCAATGAAAAAAACTAACAAACAGAAACATTTCTCTCCCCAGCTGATGCTGTGACTTTGTCCCTTCGTTCTCCCATCACAGTCACTTTGTTCCTTTCATTTTGTTGAGAAGTCTGTCCTTTTGTCACACTGGGTGGGTGGAGTGGCTGAACTGCTTTCAACAGAAGGTGATAAAGTTTATTCTGATCTTTCCAGGACCAAGTGAGTCCATAGGGGAGGTGCCCAAGAGAGGAGTGGAGTCAGAAGCTCTGGGCTGGGCTGGGGACACTGACACAGGACCTGTCCTCTCTTTATGCCTCATTTGCATCTTGGCCTCACGTCCCTTATTCTGGCTCCCAAAATCACCATAGTCAATGACCAACAATAAACTGGAGTGTGAAAAATTTTCATTCAAACTGTAAAGAGGAAGCATTGCTGGACATGTTCGTCTGCCTCCTCGGCGGTGAGCAGAAAGGAAATTGGATTTATCATCATTTTATCATCATTTCCATGTGGGTGTTGGCTCTTGGGGAAACAGTGGGCTTGGCAGTGCTGGGGAAGCATTTGGACTCGATGATCTTGATGCCTTGAGCAGCTGGAACAGAGGCTAGACAGAGTTAAGGGGAATAAAAAGGATTTTATTGAAGAGCCTTCAAAGGCCACAGCCCGGCAGTACCAGAGCCACAGCTTTGGCTCTGCCCAGATGGCTCCAAGATGGAAGCAAAAGAGAGCTTGGTCATGAGATCTCACAGTTTTATAAGTTCTTCTCCATTTGCATATTGGAGTTCATTGTCCCATTCCAGCTCCAGCCCATGCAGTCCCATCCTGCTTGTTTTTCTCTCTCCAGCCCACGTTGTTTGTGCTCTGGGGCTGAGATTTGGATCATTTGTCCTTGGTGCCCAGCTGGAGAAGGAATTCTGTTGTGTCCCTACTCTGAAGAGATCTCACCATCCCCTTACCTGAAACCCAGACCTACACACCAAAGCAGCACAGAATCGAAAAAAAAAAAAGAAAAAACAAAAACTAAAACCTGAGATATCAGTCTTAGAGGGTTTTCCAAATCAAATGATTCCATCATGGGGTTGGGTCCAGGCAGGGTGCTGGTGGCTGTGCATTCCCAAGTGGAGCAGCTGGGCTGTTCCCATGGTGTCACCACTTTGGGATCAGGTTGCAGGAGTCAAAGCAAGCCCTTGGAGAAATAAATCAGGGCTGCTATGGGAAGGGATTATTGAGCATTATTTTGTTATTATTGCTGCTGCTTGTCTGGTTCCTGTAGCTGCTGCAGGGTGGGAATGAGCAGCAGCCCAGGGCAGGTTGGGTGTGCTGTCCCTGGAACCACCCATGGGAAGAGCCACAGGCTCTGTGCCAAAATCCCAGCCATGATCCCGCTCCTTTT
Source organism: Vidua macroura (assembly GCF_024509145.1). Taxonomy (NCBI): domain Eukaryota; kingdom Metazoa; phylum Chordata; class Aves; order Passeriformes; family Viduidae; genus Vidua; species Vidua macroura. The sequence continues at coordinate 2,860,640 of NC_071587.1, forward strand.
CCAGCCCCTAAGGGATGTGTGTTTGCAGGTGTCACCCCACTGGAGGACAGTGACCTCAGCCTGTGCTACTGGAGGGAAAACCAGAGCACAGAGCTCCTGAGGGACAACCCCAGATCCCTGGGGAGGGCAGAGGCAGAAGCTGAGTCAAGTCTGTGTCTCATGGATCTCAAGTCAGTCCTTTATTCATTTCATTCCACTGGGCATGGAATCATACCATGGAATCCCAGAGTGGGTTGGGTTGGAAGGGACCTCAAAGCCCATCCCAATCCCTCCCTGCCATGGGCAGGGACACCTTCCACTGTCCCAGGCTGCTCCAAGCCCCAGTGTCCAGCCTGACCTTGGACACTTCAGGGATCCAGGGGCAGCCACAGCTGCTCTGGGCACCCTGTGCCAGGGCCTGCCCACCCTCACAGGGACATCAAACACTTCACCTAAATCTGTTCTTCAGTTTAAAACTGTTCCCTGTGCCCTAGCACTCTGCCTGGGTAAAGAGAGTGCTCACTTGCTGCTCACTGGCAGGGGCTCTGAGCTCTCCCTGGAGCCTTCTCTTCTCCAGGTGAGCACCCCCAGCTCTCCCAGCCTGGCTCAGAGCAGAGGGGCTCCAGCCCTTGGTGCATCTTTGTGGCCTCCTCTGGACTCTCTCCAGCAGCTCCATGTCCTTGTCCCCTGGACCTGCACATGGTGAGGTTTCCCAAGGGCAGAGACTCAGCTGCAGCCCTTGGGTGTAACTCAAGGCTTTAGGCTGTTTTGGCCTTGGAAGAGTTTTGTCCAAGATTATGGCTGGGATTCTGGGGAGATCTGAGGCAGTTTTTGGAAGCAGGATCCTTTAATCCAGCAGTAAACAGTGCATGCCTGCTGCAGGTGGTGTCTAACCCATTAGAGAGAGATCCCCTCACTGCTTATTTACCTCTGTCAGAGCTTATGGAAGAAAAATAAATGCTGTGGGGTTAGTCCCCTAATGAATAGACCCGTGTGTGCATGCATGTAGTGCAGCATCTTACAAGTCCATCTCAGTAGTTTTTAGGCCTGAGAATGAAAGTTATAATGAGGAAAATATTGATTTCCCATAAAAGGGCTTTAATCAAATGCCCTGACACCCCAAGGGGGACAGAGCTCTGCTACAACACCAAATTGCACTTCATACACCATCTATTTCTCAAACACGGTATAAATGAGCCTGCCCAGTGGATATATGAGAGTTCCAGATGTCGTACATCACAGGAACAGGGAGAGCTGTGAGGAGAGCCAGTGCAGCCTGGCTTGGGAGGGGAATGGTCTGGCAAACCTGCTGAGTAGCTGTGGGCACAGCAGGCTGCTTCTTCCCCAGGGCAGGTCCTGCAGCCAGATGAGGTCTAACAGAAGGGTGCTTGCTCAGGACTTCAGAGTTTGTCCCTAAGTGAGGGCATTTGGTTTTTCCTTGGGGCTCTGAGGTCTCCCTGGAGCCTTCTCCCCTCCAGGTGAACACCCCCAGCTCTCCCAGCAGAGGGGCTCCAGCCCTCAGAGCATGTCTGTGGTCTCCTCTGGACTCCCTCCAGCAACTCCACATCCCTCTGATGATGAACTTGGAATTAAAAAACCTCTCAGGGTCTGGGTTTTGCTTTGTGCCAGCACAGAGGCAGAAGGAAGTTCCTTGCTGCTCAGATCAGCAAACTTGAAAGGAGCTTCAAGGTGTTGACCCCAAGGTTCACACTTTCTCTTGAGGAAAATAACAGAGTAGTGGAGACCCAGATGAAAGCTTTGCCTTCAGGAGCCAGTTCAGGCATTTCTGGGAGCCAGTCAGTCTCAGCAACCTGCATGATTAGCTTTAGTTTTCATTGCTTCCATATTTCCTCCCCACCATCCTCTTCTGCCTCACCTCACCCTGCAGTTGGGAAGTTCTTTATTTATGTTCTGGCTTAAATCAAATCACCTTGGCTGTGTAGCAGGGAGCCAGGGAATCTGTATTCTGGAGGTGCATTGCATTGCTTCCTGAGTGCTTATTTTTCCATCCTGGAGGAGGGGAGGCTGTGCAGTGTCTGTGCCTCGTTGTCCTGCCAGGAGCATCCTCCCGACCCAATCACTCCCTCCAAATGGAGCTGGGTGCCAGGGTTCTTCCAGGAGTTATCTGAACCACTGTTGATTTGATTAGAGCAGTTTGTCCTTCCCTGCCACACATAATTCCTGTGCTGATGGCTCATTTTTCCTGGCTGTAAGTGCAATTGCAGCAAACACATCAGTTGTCTGGCTCTGCCCCGCTGATGGATCGCGCTGCTCCCTCGCGCTGCCCGCGCCCGCTGCCTTCACTGCTGCTCCACAAGAAATCCCTCCCTACACCCAGTGCTCTGTAAACCCCCCCGAGCCTGGCAAGTTTGGGAAGTGCTCTGTCAAGTCACAGTGTCCCGGTTACTGGAGCCTCCTCTCTGAATCACCAGCTTTTGCGTGCTCAGGCTGGGGGAGGCTGAGCCCTGCTGGCTCCAGGCGGGATCCATGGGCACACCCTGGGCACACAGAGGGGCAGAGAGGCACAAAAGGCACCAAAGCCACCCCCGTGGGCCCCAGGGCCACCAGCAGGTCCTGTGAGGCAGCCAGAGGCTGCCTGGAAAGCCAGAGAAGCACAGAACCGTTTTAGTTTGGAGAAGTCCTCTGAGAGCAGGGAGTCCAACCATGCCCCCAGTACTGCCAAGGACTCCATGGACCCACATCCCCAAGTGCCACATCCACAGGGCTTTTGAACACCTCCAGGGACAGGGACTCCACCACGGCCCTGGGCAGTCTGTCCAGTGCTTGACCACCCTTTCAGTGATGAAATTTTCCCTAATCTCAAACTGAAATTTTCCCGGGCCCAGCCTGAGGCCGTTCCCTCTCCTCTTGTCCCTGGAGTCCCCCCGGCTGTCCCCTCCCGTCAGGAGTTGTGCAGAGCCACAAGGTCCCTGCTGAGCCTCCTTTTCTCCAGGCTGAGCCCCTTTCCAGCTCCCTCAGCCCCTCCTGGTGCTCCAGACCCCTTCCCTTCCCTTCCCTTCCCTTCCCTTCCCTTCCCTTCCCTTCCCTTCCCTTCCCTTCCCTTCCCTTCCCTTCCCTTCCCTTCCCTTCCCTTCCCTTCCCTTCCCTTCCCTTCCCTTCCCTTCCCTTCCCTTCCCTTCCCTTCCCTTCCCTTCCCTTCCCTTCCCTTCCCTTCCCTTCCCTTCCCTTCCCTTCCCTTCCCTGGATGTGCTCCAGCCCCTCAGTGTCTTTGTCACGAGTGATTATTGATTTTTCTGCAGGAGTGAACCACGGACCAGATCAGGAAATACAGCCCCTCTCTGCAAGGCACAGAGCAAGTGATCTGAGGGACAAACTGGCTCCAAAGACCTTATGATCATTATCCGACTGTTGGGACCTGGAAACTCCAGTGGGGCATCCTTGCTTCCCCCTTCTCAACTTTCTGGGTGAAATTTTGGAATTTAATTGAGGTGCCAGAAATTACTGAATTCCATTAAGAGTCCTGATCTGCCTTAATTTAACCTTGCACAGGGGTTTTGGAGTATAAGTAGATTAACAGGTTTAATACTCCAGTTCATACCCTCTGGCATGGCCCTGGTTTTGTTATGGTTTATGGCATTGCAGGGGAGGCTGAACTACATAAAAATGTGTGTCAGAATTTACACTCTCAGACTGTCAGCCATTCACAAGTGTCACAAGGTTAATTATAGAGACCCAAACCCTTCTCACTTTCGCCTTCCCTTCAGATGTCATGTTTACTCCCTACTCTGCATTGAAGTGTCTGGACTTAGGGTGGATTTTACGAGTAGGAATAATGTGTGACTCCAGGAAAATGTGTGACTCCAGCTCTGCTCTCTTCTGTGAGAGATAAGATACACCAAAAATCATCCAAAATGCCTTTTTGCCTGGCCATTACACACCATCCATCGTCCTCCTGGGACCTTTGGGACCCTGGGCAGAGGAGCCCCTGGCATAAGTGACCACCTGCAAGGGTGGGCAGGTCCTGGCACAGGGTGCCCAGAGCAGCTGTGGCTGCCCCTTGATCCCTGGCAGTGTTCAAGGCCAGGCTGGACGGGGCTTGGAGCCACCTGGGACAATGGAAGGTGTCCCTGCCCATGGCAGGGGGTGGGACTGGGTGAGCTTTAAGGTCCCTTCCAACCCAAACCACTCTGGAATGCTGTGGTAAGTGAAGTGTAAGCAGAGCAGATGCCTCCAGAGGCAGGGGCCTCTCCAAACTGTCCCTCAGTGTTGCACACAGGGGTCTCCCTGCGAGTCCTTTCCATGCTGGGCTCTCAGAGGGTTTCTGGATGTGGTGCAGCACAGTCATGGTGGGCATTTAGAGATAGTCTCTACAAACCCACAAAGATGGTCAAAGGCCTGGAAGGGCACAGGAGGAGTGGCTGAGGGCACTTGGTTTGTCCAACCTGGAGTAGCAGAGTCTGAGGGGCTGCAGCTCCAACCTCTGATCTCTGTGACAGTGACAGGGAGCAGCTGGAGCTGTGCCAGGGCAGGCTCAGGCTGGAGATCAGGGAAAGGCTCTTCCCCAGAGGGTGCTGGCACTGCCCAGGCTCCCCAGGGGATGGGCACGGCCCCGAGGCTGCCAGAGCTCCAGGAGCGTTGGCACAGTGCTGCCAGGGGTGCCCAGGGTGGGGCTGTTGGGGTGTCTGTGCAGGGATGGGGCTGGGCTGGGTGATCCTCTGGGTCCCTCCCAGCTCAGGACATTCTGTGTTCTATGAGAATGAGGCTTTCACTGCAGGCACACACTGCCTGGATTCCTGGTGCTACAGAATTACCTGGGATACACAAATCAGCAGGGACAGAGGATGGAGAAAACCACTCTTGAAAGGGCCAGCACAGAAAGGAACCTCCCCTGGCAATTACTTCTGCAGGAATTGCATTCATGGCCAAGGAGAAACCTGCAGAAACAAGCCTGGGGAGCTTTTAGCCAAGTGTCTGGGAGCTGTTGGCCAAAGCCAGGACCCTGCAGCCTTTGCAGCATACCCATCCTGCCCTGCCCTTCTCTCTGCCTGGAGAGAATGGAGAGGGAAGAATGTAATCTGTAAACCCCTCTCTGGAAAGCCTCCAAGAGCTCTTTCCACCCCTTCCTTCTTACATGCTCAGTTAAGTTTTGGGTTAAGCAGGGCTGGATGCTGAACTGGCCCAAGCTGCCAGTGAGTGTGGGAATAGCACAGCCCTCCCAGGGCAGGGATGGAGGTGAAAACAAGGAAGGAGCCCAGCAGGTGTTACCAGTGCTTAACTAAAACACTGCCCACGTGTCTGTGAAAATAAAATATCTGCACTTTACTGCTCCTGCAAGTGCTCCACCAGGACGTTTTGGGAGTAGTGCTCAGCCTACCCCAAAATACAGTTTTTAGTCAATGAACTACTCACATGGAAATGTGCTTCCCAACTCTGCTCTAGCAGTGCTTTGTTCACTCTGTTCATAAAGCCATGTCCTCTGGCCTCCTGCCACCCCCTTCACTCTCCTGACCTCTCTTGTAAAGAAGAGATGCTTTTTGTCTGTGCTGTATAAAATATACATTGGGACTTCCACGTGGGATGGGCCAACCATTTTACTGGTCAAATAACCTTCCCTCACAATAAAATCTTCCTACCTTCCTGTGGGAGAAAATCCTCACTCCATTCATTTTTAAACATTCCTTGTAAATTAAGACCTTGGTATTTCCTAAAGCCCCTCACTTCCCTGCCTCATCATTTATAAGCTTCTAATCCCTTTAATCTCTCTAGTCAGAAGGCGTCCAGGCAGCAGGGAGCTTTGTAAAGGTGTGGAAATCTCCCCAAATTCCAGTGTAATGCCCTCCTGCTCTGCCATGGCACCTTCCTGACTGTGGCAGGGAGAGCAGGGAAGGGCACTGCCCAGAGGGTGGGATGATGATTTCATGAGCTGAAAGCTGATTAAGAAGAAAGGAGTCGCTTTCTAAACCCTGTCCTCTCCCACCTCCTGGGAGTTTTACCCCTCTCCACCACGTTCTGGAGGGACCATGCCCCTCTTTGGCTGTCTGGCACCAGCCCAGGGCCAGGACACTGCTGCTGAGCTGCCCTTGGCACGGCACAAACTCCTCCTGAGGAGCTCAGGGCACAACCTGTGCAGAGCTTCAGTGGCCACGTTTGAGCTTGGCTGAGGTTTTTCCACCTGTACCTGTTTAATGCTTGTATTTTCCCATCTCCTCCTCATTGAGCTCCATTGCATTTCCCAGAAGCTGTAGCTGATGATTTAAACAGAGTGAATGGTGCAATTTCCAGAAAAGTACTGTTCCTGAAGAGTAGAAATGAAATGTGATGGTGGCATGAATTGTGTCATCCTTGGCTTATCCATGGAGCTTCTGCAGAAGTCCACTCAGTCCTTTGGTTTGACAGCATTAGATTCATAAAATCATGGAATGGTTTGGGTTGAAAGGCACCTTAAAGATCATCTCATTCTACCCCTGCTATGGGCAGGGACACCTTCCACTGTCCCAGGTTGCTCCAATCCCCATCCAGCCTGGCCTTGGACACTTCCAGGGATCCAGGGGCAGCCACAGCTGCTCTGGACACCCTTTCAAAGAGAATGAAAGTAGGTCCTGAACATCCTTTAAAGGGGAAACCTGTAGTTTAACAGCCAAAGGCTTATTCTTAGATATTTTAGATGAAGAGTTAGAACTACCTCAAGCTTTAGCAAGGCAACTGGAGCCCCTGCTTCTGCCAGGATGTCCTGGTGCTCGCAAAGGGAGAACTCCTCTGGATGTGAAGCTGGAGAGAGACAGCACCATGTGCATGAGCTGTCATGTGTCTGATAAATTGCTGAATAAATTTATTAAGTCAAATTATCCCTTAATCTGACCATGTGTGTAAATCAGGCCCCGGGACTGCCCTGAATTCCATATTAAATGAACATGTAAGAGGTAGCAGGTTTTTTAGGAAGATTATCTGCCTCGCTTTAAAAGCAACAGCGGATCTGTCAGAGCAAGGAGCCTCTCAGGCTGATTACCCCCAGCATTAAGTGTTTGTACCTGGTTCATAATCTGACTTTGGGCTCATCCTCCAGCTGCTGGGTGCTGTCATGGCTCCGTTGCAGCACCTGCAGCCCTCAGCCAGGTCTCAGAGTAAATGTTCAGCTCCCAGAGTGAAAACACACGTCCCAAGTTAAACATCTTAAAGAAGTCTCAGTTTATTGAAACCTCTTTATGTCTATAAACCCAGCTTGGGATCTTGCTGTAGAGCAGTCCCTCTCCACTGGACAAGATGTGTATTGGATGTGGGGGGGTGATTGGCACTAATGACCCTACAGGCCTTATCTATAGCAGATCTCACTGCCAGCATTGGCATTTCCAGGCTGCTTTTCAGGTGATTCACAGCCACGAGCAAACCTTCATGGCTTCCTCTTGAACCCAAAGAGCAACTCAGTGGACTGTGGCACGGGAAGGTGAAAGATCAGAGTGAAAGGAAGAGAATTTTTCCCATTTAAGTTGTTCCTATGGGTGTTCCAAAGGGGAGGTTTTCATTTCCTTGTAGGAATGTTCTTCATGCAGAGCCCTCCCAGTTAGAAATGTCCTCCTGAACTGGCAGCCAGGCTCTGTGTGAGCCACAGAGACAAGGAATTAAATAACTCTGGAGGAGGTGACTGCAGGGATATTTCCTCCTCTGTGCTCAGGAGTGAGGGGCCCTCTGGGCAGGGAGACAAACACAACTTTAGGAGTTCTTCTCTCACCCTCTTAAGTAGTTTGGTTTTTTAACAACAACAAAAAAGAACATTTTTAAAATAAACACTCTTTTCTCTTTATTCCTGCCATGTCTGAGAGACATGGCTTAGGGGTGAGTTTGGCAGTGCTGGGATAACAGCTGGACTGAACAATCTCAGAGGATATTCCAACCCAAATAATCCTAAGATTCTGCAGTGTTTGGGATACATTTGCTGTTCTCCACTGCAGAGGCATCGTGGGAGTTGTGGTTGACAAAATCAAAGTGAGCTTCACAAAATCCCATGGTGCCAGGAGAAAGTGCTGGTCACCAGTGGGCTCCCAGTGCAGCCACGAAATGGTTGCCAGGTGCTGCCATTACAGACCCCACCTGCCAAGAGCCAAGCAGCTGTCACTGGTTTAACAAAACAAAAGCCATGTGGATGGAGTGGGCTTAGGAAAACCCTTCAAAATGGAATTTTGTTCATTTTTCAGTTTCTAGTGCTGGCAGTGTGCAGTAATGGGGTCCTAAGCACGTGTGGCACAGAGGTGTTGGCGTGGCTCAGACTCTTGTATAAAATAGAAATGCATAACATAAAACCTTTGCCAGGACCAGAGTGTGACCAGGAGTGGCACGGGTTTCGTGGCTGTCCTGGCTGTGGGTGCACCAGGGGGTGACTCCATGCACAACAGCACCCTGGCTAGGTGGGGGATGAGGGAAAGGCTGAAATCCCACTGCAGTGAACCAAGAAATTCCAGAAACCAGTCTGAATTCCCCATTCAACTTCATCAGCTTCAGCTCATCAGCGAGCCAGGGCTGGGCCCTGGTGTTTGTGTGCAGGAACAGGGGCACAGATCACAGCAGCTCATTTAGCACTTGCAGATGAGCACTCAGCAGAGGAAATGAGTTTGGGTTGGCTGCTCAGGCTTTATCCATGAGGGTCAGTCACAGATTCCCTGGGGGGGTTCATCATCCATCACACAGAACAAGCCCTGGGCATCTGAGAGCTGAGGCTGAGCCTTCAGCACAGGAAGAAAACACTCTGGAGCAGGAGCAGTGTGGGGTCTGCATCCCTGGGGGAGGGAAATCACAGAGGCAAACTCATCCAAGCAGGGCAGGGGGCACTCAAGGTTATGAAAATGAAATCATTCTTCTGCTGCTGCTTTCCCAGCAACTGCTACTGTTGAAATGAATAATTGTGGAGCAGCTGTGTCCAGACAGATCTGTTCCTGCTCACAGCTCTTTGTGACAGCCAGAGATCCCTGCACAGCCAGGAAAGCAAGCAGAGCTGGAAGTCACCCTGGCTTGGGTGAGCCCCAAGGGGTCTGGGCATCCGGGGTGGAAGGCACAGTCCCAGGCAGCCAGGCTTGCTGATAAAAGGTCTGTTTTGCCTGGGTTAGATTGGAGAAAATAGGGTAACAGGATGAATTCCTGCCTGCTTCCCTGTGAGGGTGAATGAGCTTTCGGGCATGAGGATGTCAGGCACACACACAGGGCACACAAGAGCTGGTTTTGTCATCTCTGCTGCTGTCACAGCCAGGGTTGGGTGTTGGCCACTGCCAGATGCAAGCCAGAGCTCCTGACACTGGTCTGGTGCAGCCCCACAACTGCAGTGCCACATCCCTGCTCTGCTGTGGCTCCCCCAGCACACCTCAGAGGCCTCTGGCAGAGGAGATTCTGGAGAGAAGCTTGTCTCAGAGGTTTTATGGCAGGTTTTGGTTTTTGTGCCTGGAAAAGCAAGGTTTGCCATTGTGAGTGCCCCCTCCACCAGGCCCAACACACGAAAGGCAAACAGGAAATGTCCATGGGCCTTACCCTCTCCCAGAGGAGGTGGAGTGTGATGAGGGCCAAATTGCCATTTAACGTGATCGAATTGATTTAATAAGCTGTTGTGTTAACAAGAAGCTCTCCCGTGTCCCCAGGCTGTTTGAGATGTGATGTGTGCCCTGCCCCAGTGGCACTGGGAGGGGCTGGGAGGCTCCAGCTTCATGTGGAACCCCCACACTGGGGCTGGGTTAGAGAAAGGATCTGCAGAGCCCTGGAGAGCTTCTACCTTCCTGCCAGGACTCGGGGGCCAGCACCCTGTGGTGTCTGGGGCCTGATGTGAGTGGGAGCAGGAGGAGGACCTGCCTGGTGTGAGGAAGATCCGAGCATCCCCTGTGGGTGAGGAGCTGCAGGCTCCCCACAGAGCCTGCCCTGCCATGGAATTTGGGCTTTGCCAGGATGATCTGTGAGGAGCCACCTCCATCCCAGAGCAGAGGCAGCAAGGTCCTGCAGCCCCAGCACTGTGTACAGCACCAGCTGCTCTCCCAGCAAGCTCTGCACACTCCTCCTCCTCCTCCTCATCATCATCAGGAGCAGTTCCCTGCATGGGGGATGCTCCCAGTGGCCCAGCCCTGAGCCCCTGCAGCCCTTCAGCCACATCTCCTGCCTGGGACACGCTCCATCACCTCCCCAAAGCTGGGCCCAGGCCTTGGCTAACACTGATAAAGCCACATGGCCCTGGTCCCTGAGCTGTGGCAGGGCTCTGCCAGCTCTGAGGAATGGTCCCAGCAGCTGTGAGGACATTTCTGTAGCTCTTTGTTTCTGGATTCCAAGGGTCCCTGGTAATTGGAACATGGCAACTCCTCACACATAACAGATGAGGTGCTGGTGGATGGGATTTGTCATTGCTTCACTCCCCTACAGCAGGGAGGGCTCAGAAGTCACTGACAAATCTGTTGATGACTTTTAAACTTCATTTACAGAAAAGAATGACCATAATCAACAAACAATGATGGGCTACTAATCTCGCTGTTTTATTAAAAGAGGGTCTGTGTCTTCAGCCCCTTCTGTGGGAGCTGAATGCTGTCCCCAGGAAGGGCTGGCAGGGAGTGAAGGGGTGAAAGCAGCATCAGCAGAGTCCCAAGAGCCCTCCCAGCCTGACCCATCATCCTGGCATGCATGGCTGATGGAGCAGGAGAGCAGCAGATGATGTGCTTTGATCTCAGCTTTGGCCCAGAGCCCGCTGCCATGGGAGGGAAATCCCCAGACCATCAGTCCCCCAGGGGAGCACAGCACCCTCTGCAAAGCCAGCCTTGGCTTTAGTCCTGGCGTCATGGACTGCTGGAGAGGCAAAAGCCAGTGGATGGGGAGCAGGATTTGTTATTTTTCACGAGGAAAAGGAATGGCTGCCACCATAGGCCTTGCTATAGTTGGCTCCTCGAGCAGCCCAGGTCTCCCTGTCCCACCTGAGATGTTTTCCCTGGAGAGAAGGTGCCTCCCCAATCTCTGTGGAGCCTCAGAGGTGGCATTTAGACAACCAAACCTCAGCAAATCCAACCAGAAGTTAAGTGGGAGCCACATCCCAGCCACTCCACAGAGATTTGTGTCTTAATTGTTCATGTCATTCTGCATATTGTAGGTGTCTGAAATAATTGTGAAAGGCAATCAGGTGGTAATTAACTCAGAGAGAAGAAAGGAGCGTGGCAAAACCCTCAGCTGGTAAAGGTTCTCAGTGAGGCTCCCTGAGGCTCCTCATCCCCTGTCCTGTGTGCAGGAACAGGGGCATAGATCACAGCAGCTCATTTAGCACTTGCAGATGAGCACTCAGCAGGGGAAATGAGTTTGGGTTGGCTGCTCAGGGTTTATCCATGAGGGTCAGTCACAGATTCCCAGGGGGGTTCATCATCCAGGGAATGGATGATGAACAGGAACAAGCAGCAACAAGCCCTGGGCTTGTTATGTCCCATTAGTAATGGGACTTTGGCTTTACCAGGATGGTCTGTGGGGAGCCACCTCCATCCCAGAGCAGAGCCAGCAAGGTCCTGTCTCAGGGTCTGGATGTCGAGGTGACCCCGAGAATGTAAGAGTCCTTGTTTCCCAGCCCAGGCAGCCAAAGAGCAACTCTGAAATGTGTAGGGTCGGCTTCTCAAGGTTGTTTATTTTCTCTTATCTAGAACATTCTTTCTCTGCCCTGCTGAGCTCTGTCCAGCAGCTCGGCCATGGCATTCTGTCTGCCCTCAGGGCAGTGTTCACATTTTATACCAAAAACTACATGTGCCATGGTTACAGTAACGTGCCAATATCTGTCATCTATGTTGGACAGTGTGTCTCTACCTTAAACCAATAGAAAAGTGTCACCATCACAGCAAGACAGGGAGGGCAAGAAGAAGAAGAAGAAAGCCAGGACAGAGAAGAAGGCCCAAATTCCTCCATTTTGTACCCCCTGAATCCCATTCTAAAAAGCCCCAAATTCTACTTTTCCACCCTGTGTTAATCCAAATATCACACTGTTCAAACCCTTGTGACTTGTAATTCCTCACACAGAGTTGGCAGTTTTCCACAGGCTAAAATCGAAGCCACAGGTGTTTTTTACTTCATGCCAAAGTCTCTGAGCCCCCTGCCAGGGTCTCGAGACCTCCAGGGCAGCCAGAGGGATGTCCTGGACTCCAGCAGTCCTGCACCCCCAGCACTTTGTGCAGCACCAGCTGCTCCCCCAGCAAGCTCTGCACACTCCTCCTCATCATCATCAGGATCATCCTGGATGGGGGATGCCACAAGCCCAATCTCTGGGAGCAGCTGTGTGGCTTTGGTGGTGCCCATGATGGGAAGTCCTTCAGCAGGTGGGAGGACAACTTTTTTTTAATGTATTTCCCTGCAGGAGAACATGGACAGGCATTTTGAAGGCTCAGTCTGCTCTGGGTCTCTGGGACCCCTTTGATCTGGCTGGGGCCTGTCCTGCTATCCTCAGCTCAGGATTTTGCCAGGTCTCCTGATGGCTGGGGCTGTGCCGAAATCCCCAGGCACAGGAAATCCCTGATTTCTGCTCAGTCACTCAGAAGGAGCAGCCATAGCCCTCCTGGCTTGGCAGAGGTGACCTGGGGGATGAGCAGCACCAGTTTGGCTGGGAAGAGCAGCTCTGGAGTGCTACAGCAGCTGTGGCAGCACAGTGCAGCACCTCTGCTGAGGAGATGAGGTTAATGGTTGGACTTGGATCACCTTGGAAGTCTTTTTCTACCATAATGATTTAAAACACCAGTGGAGCTCAAAGAGGGGATTCCATCAGTGAAGCTGCACCTCCAGCAGCTCCTCTTTGGCAGCTGGGTGGCGCTGGAGTGGGTTAAATTTAATTAATTGGCAGCTTTCCTGGAGCCCAGATTTTCCCTCTAGTTCAGCATTTCCCTGTGGTGAGAGATCCACTTGTCCTTCCCACAGGAACATGGGACATGTTCCTGTCATGGCCTGGGGACAGGGGGATGTGGTCCAGCCCTGGAGCCTGGGAGAGCTCCTGCCATGGCCACAGGGGTTTGTGTGAGGAGGAGAGCCCCGGGCTCATGGATGGGGGCAGGGGATGCTGAAAGCAGCAGCAGCAGTGCCAGCTCATTACCAGCTAAGAAACTTCCAAACTTGGTTTTCCCCATTAATAAAGAAATCATTTGCTGTTAAAACAACAGTTGGGCTGGTGGGGGGTGTTCATTAAGGAGCATCAGCGTGTGAGTGTGGGGATGGAAACATTGTGTTTTTCTGTTAGGCTGGGAATGATAAAGAATTAAAGAATAATTCTCAAGAAATTAGTCATGGCCAGCCATTAATGAGCATCTCAGTAACACACTAATGAGCTGGCTTCAGCTGCCTGTAAAAAAGGCTTTTAATTAGATTAGTGCATGTAGCATTGTCCAGTGCCTGGTAGGTAATCATCAGGTTTTGCACTGGTGGGATTACAGATGACATTCTATTTAATTGCTGCTTCCTTTTCATTTTCTTCCTCTTTTTGGTTTTGTGTTTTCTTTTCTTTTGAAGATTCTTTCCTCCAAAGAATTTTGTTTCTCTTCTCAAACAGAACCTAAATGTTGTCCATGGAATTCTGCATCTGAAAGGGCTGCCAGACTGGGCTTATCTGATTCAATTGACCTTTAAAATTTATTTTGCTGCTGTCAAAAAGAATGTTGGTCTGTTCAGGAGAGATTTCTGAGATGATTGGAAGCAGAGACTGCTGAAAACTCCACTTGTTGCATATTCTGCAATCAAAGGATGCTCCTATTTGGGGAGGGAGGGCTTCTTGGAGAAAAGTGCCTTAAGTTAAAATATGTTTTCATGGAGAAAATGCTTTCAAAGACAAAATTTCAGCCTTGTCAAGTGGAGATGGTGGCTGCCCCATCCCTGGGAATATTCAAGGCTGGGTTGGACAGGGCTTGGAGCAAACTGGAACAGTGGAAGGTGTCCCTGCCCATGGGAGGGGGTGGAACAACGCAATCTTTGAAGGTCCCTTCCAACCTAAACTATTCCATGATTCTTTGGGGTAAAACTGTCTCCAAAGCAGGTGCAGATTATTGTAAATGCAGGTGAACCCGGTGGGAAGAAATGCTGATGTGTGACCCCAGTTCAGAAGCTGAATGATTTCTTTATTATAACTATGCTCTAATACATTAATTTACTATTTAAAGGAGATACTAAAACTACAAACCTACTTCTCTAACTACCATATCTAACTCTCACAACTCGTGACCCTCTCTGAGAGCCCAGCCACAGGTGGGTTGGATTGGCCACCAGGCTCAAACAATCCTCACCAGAATCCAACCAAGCAATGACCCCAGGTAAACAATTCTCCAAACACATTCCACATGGGAAACACAAGGAGCAGAAATAGAAATTGTTTTCTCTTTCTTTCTCTCTGTGCTCCTCTATGAAAAAATCCTGAGAGAGAGAGAGGAATGTGCTGCCACAGCAGAGGAGCAGCTCTAGGGTGACCCCAGCCCTGTGAGGTGAGGGCACACCTCGAGGGCTGTGTCCAGCTCTGGCCCCTCAGTTTGGGAAGGACATTGCGATGCTCGAGCACATCCAGAGGAGGCAACGAGGCTGGAGAGGGGCTGGGAACACAAACCCTGTGAGGAACCACTGAGGGAGCTGGGGGTGCTCAGCCTGGAGAAAAGGAGACTCAGGGGTGACCTCAGCACTCTCACAGCTCCTGAAAGGTGGCTGTGCTCAGCTGGGGCTGGGCTCTTTCTCCAGCAGCACTGACAGAACCAGAGCACACAGCCTCAAGCTGCACCAAGGGGAATTCAGGTTGGATATTAGGAAAGAGTTTTTAGTAGAAAGGGTGGTAAAGTTCTGGAATGTTCTGCCCGGGGAGGTGGTGCAGTCACCATCCCTGGGTGTGTTTAACAAAGCCTGGATGTGGCACTGGGTGCCAGGGTTGAGTTGAGCTGTTGGGGCTGGGTCGGACTCAGTGATTTTGGAGGTCTCTTCCAACCTGGTCATTCTGTGAATTCTGTGAGTTCTGTGCAGATTTGGGGAAGCCCCAGATGTGTGGACACAAGGCAGGGTGAGGAGCAGGCGCTGCTTGGACAGCTCCCACTGTCCAGCTCTAGGTCATCCTTTATCACACTTATTAGGAAGGATTTAATGCTGTAATGAATAGATTTTTAAGCTTCTACAGGCATAAATAATATATAGGACAGATGGTAACGAGCCACAGCTATAAACTGAGTGCTGACCTTATAGACTTTGTGACTATTGTACCTTTAACAGCTGATTAAATACTTATTTTAACAGCTATTGATTATTTATGGCTCTGCTACAGTGGATTTCAGAAATTTAAACCAGAGCCAGCTTTTCAAAGGATTGGCAGGATTTCTGCATTTTGAAATGACTTGTTTTAATTAAAAATTAAAAAAAGGAGGCTCTTTGCACAGCAGGGTGGAGAGCTGAAGGAGGACTGGGGGGAGCCACTTCTGCCCCCAGCCCTGCATCAGCCAGGGCTGACCAGCTTTTTTTTTTTGTTGTTTTTTAATTTTTTATGAGATTATAATTAATATTTGTTTATTTTAGTATAGAGGTTTTTGTTTAATATTAATTTGATTTTTTTTCTATAGCTTTATGTGTGATAGGGAAAAGGTTTTTTTAATAGTTTATAAGAGGATTTTAGTTTTAAAATTAAGGTGGCTTTTTATTTGGGATTTAATTTTTTTATTGAGTATGATGTTTTTAGGTTGTTTTTTATATGTTTGTGGGGTTCTTTTGGGGAAAGAGTTTAGCTTTGGG
The DNA here is from genome assembly GCF_024509145.1 of Vidua macroura. Lineage (NCBI taxonomy): Eukaryota > Metazoa > Chordata > Aves > Passeriformes > Viduidae > Vidua > Vidua macroura. The sequence continues at coordinate 2,876,297 of NC_071587.1, forward strand.
GGTTTTTTTGGGGGGGGTTGGGTTTTTTTTTTTGTTTTGTTTTTGTTGGGGTTTTTTGGGGTTTTTTTGGGGGTTTTGTTTTTTTGCAGTTTTTTTTTTTTTTGGTAGTTGATGGGGGGGCCAGCAAGCACTTTGGGAAGGCGGTTTGGTTTTTTTTGATAGAGTAGTTTGGTTTGGTTGAGATAGGGGTTGGGTTTGGTTGTATTATTTGTTTTGTTGGTTGGAAGAGAAAGAGAGGCTTTCTTTGCGATTTTTGTTTTTAATATGTGTTTTTTATAGAGGTGTGTCTCGTTTTTTAGTGGTTTTATAGCTTATTAGTTATAAAAAGTTTTTATATTATTTGTTTTAATTTATTATGTTAAATTATGATATTTTATTTTTGGGTTTTGTGAAATATATATATATATTTTGGTTTTGTGAAATATATTTCATAAACCCAATTTTTTTTTTTTGGTTTTGTGAAATATATATTTTTTTGTTTTTTGAAATATATCTATTTTGTGAAACATACACTTGTATCCCCAGATTTGTGGGGCCATCACTGCAGAGAAGAGGGGTTAGAGGAGCTGCTCCTGCCGTTGGCACAGAGGCAGCAGCACAGGTGGCAGCAGCCCAGCTGCCAGGCCAGGCTGCTCCCCGTGCGTCAGGCTGGCGTGAGCAGGGCAGGATCAGGGGCTGGAGCCAGCCCTCCTGCAGAGCCACATCTGCCAGGGCAGCCAGGATTATTGCTGGCATCCTGCAGGACACGTGCCCTGCTGAGCCAGAGCTGGCCCTTGGCTCTGCCCCTGTGTGTCCGGAGCGAGCCTGGGCTGGTGCTGCCTCCGCCCGTGCGTGGGGAAGGGGCACGGACACACTGCACCAATTCAGGCTGAACAGAGGGTTTCTTTATTCCAGCTCTGGACACGTGGGGAGTTGTTGTTATTGGACAATAAATGAGGACACAGAAGCTTGGTTAAGTTCAAAAGAGAAAAAGACCCAGTTTTATTCAAATATCTGGTGTTTATAGAATTCCAAAGGTGACCGTGGATTGGAGGATGGAATTGCCACCTCTCCAACCACACTGGTCTAAAGATCAATCAATCATTTCTCTCCACCCACAGAGAAATATGTAAACTATTCTATTATACATGAAATTGTGTGGGAACTCTGACTCTCAAATATGTAAACATTATCAGAAGGCTAAAGAAGTTTTATGAGAACTTTAAAACTTTCAAAAGAACTATAGAAGAAAACTTAACGCTTTTAAAAATGAGGGTAACAGGGAATGACCTCCCAAAGCCCTGTGTGAAGGGTCACAAACTCCTGCTCTGTTTATCCAAGAAGGTTTTGCATATTCAGATATTTTCCAGGATGGTTTCTACGATGCCTATTACATAAACATTAGCTCTCACCCCATATTATAATTAGCTGAATGTCCATTATGGCTGTGCAATTGTCCTCTTTAATTGGGTCTGTGGGCTTCTGGGGAGGAAGTAAGGCCTCTTCCTCATGGTAAACTCTTCACCTGTGTCAAGCTGGCAGGGCTCCTTGGCCTGCTGGTCACAGTCCAGAAGCCAGTGGTGTTTCTGGCTCCTGCACTCTTACAATACTTCATGTGTTACCTGTCCTTCCCAGCCTTGTTTCAGTTATCCCCACCTGGTATCAATTAGTGTCCTTGTCGAGCTCTAATCACAGTACAAGATCTTTGCTAACTGCATTTCTAACTTAACCCCTTGACCCACCATCACCCACCCCATAAACTGAGTGGGGCAGGCAGTGGGGTCACGTTAGAAACGGGGATGGGAGCCCCAGTTCCCTGGGTGCTCTGCCATGATCAGGGGTGCAGAGGCATCACAGCCTGTGACCCTGGGGGCTGTCCCCAGCCTGAGGAGTGACAGCTGACCCTGCAGGTCAGGTGGGAACAGCATTTCATTCTTCCAGGGTGGCAGCTGGGCTGAACCTGAGCCTGCCGTGTCCTCGGGCAGGACGTGGACCTCGCTTTTCCAGGAGGTACCTGGGGGTCAGTGGGGATGCACAGGGGCTGCAGGGCTGCATTGGTGCCTTCTGCATCTCTGCTCCAGCCACACAGTCCTGGTGGGGTGGGCTGGCCATCGAGAGGGGGTAGGGGACAGCCAGGGGTCCCCAGCAGGGGCTTGGTGCACCTCCACAGCATCAGTGTGCTGATGGCCTCAGGTAGTGCCACAGGAGGTTTTGCTTGGATGTTAGGAAAAATTTCCTCATGAAAAGCATTGTTAAGCACTGGCACAGGCTGCCCAGGGCAGGGGTAGAGTCACCATCCCTGGAAGGGATCAAAAAGCCTGGGGCTGTGGCACTTGGGGATAGGGTTTGGGTGGTGCTGGGTGGACGCTGGGACCTGATGATCTCAGAGGTATTTTCCAACCTTAATGATTCCATGATGTGGAAGGTGGAGCCCTGGGAAGTGTTGGGAGAAATTCATAGGCCCTGTAGAAGGAGACCCGTGTTGGATGGGAGAGGGGACAGCCCAGAATGGCTCTCGAGGGACCCCAGAACCTGCTCTGCCTGCAGTGAAAGGATCCTCCCCTACTGGGATGTGCTTGGTTGCACTTACAGGAGGAACAAGGTTTGCAAAGGGACCCCACAGCTTCAGTCTGGCTCCTGCTGAGCTCACCTCCACCTTTCCAGCCCTGCCATCTCTCGGCACAGCAAATATTCCCCTAAATACAGCCCTGGGCCAGCAGAACTAGTCTAATAATTGTGCCATCTTCGTCTACCCCCTTTTTTAATAACTTCCCAGTCCTTTAACACTCATGTTTGGGAGGATTGAAGCTGTTTTCCCCAGCAAACCCAAGCACTGGTTTCCTCCCAGTTGATTCTGTTTATTGGAGCTCCCAGCAGTGAGCAGGATCTCCCTGCTCTCTGTGGGGAGGGCTGAGCCCTCCAGGTCTCTGTGCAGGACTTGCTGGGGACTCAGGAGTTATTGAAAAGAGTGCAGGGTTTGTGTTGGTTATTAAACCAACACTTCTGAGCTGGCTCTCACGTTTGGGCGCTCTCTAGGAAATGGCTCAGGGCTCCCCAGGGAGGGGTGGTTGGCACTGGGGGTGGCAGGGACCCTGCTGCCCAGGGCTTGTGCAGCTCTGTGCTGCCCATGGAGCTGGGCAGGGCAATCCCCTGTCTCAAAACTGCCTTTTTTCAGCTTAAAGGGAAAAAAACCCAAACAGGAGCAGGTTGGCTAGAGAAGCTGTGGCTGCCCCTGGATCCTTGGAAGTGTTCCAGGCCAGGCTGGACAGGGCTTGGAGCAGCCTGGGACAGTGGAAGGTGTCCCTACCCATGGCAGGGAGTGGGACAGAATGATTTTTCAGGTCCCTTCCAGCCCAACCATTCGTGATCCTGTGGTTCTCCTAAACCCCTCAGAGCCAAGAAGAAGCCTGATGGCTTGCCCAACGTGAGATCCTCCCCATGGGACAGCCATGACAATCTGTTTGTGCTGGGGAATGCTAACTGCCCAGGTCTTCCCTAAAACTCATCTTTCTAGCTGCTTGCAGAAAGAAAGCGCAAATCACTCCTGTGGTGGATTTTTGTCTTCCCATGTAATGCTGCTGATTCAGCCTTTAAGTTCATAGAAACAGAATGGTTTGGGTTGGAAGGGACCTGAAAAATCATCTTGTTCCCACCCCCTGCCATGGCAGGGACACCTTCCACTGTCCCAGGCTGCTCCAAGCCCCATCCAGCCTGGCCTTGGACACTGCCAGGGATCCAGGGGCAGCCACAGCTGCTCTGGGCACCCTGTGCCAGGGCCTGCCCACCCTCCCATGGAACAATTTCTTCCTAATGTCTAACCAAACTGACCCTCTTTCAGTTCAAAACCATTCCCCTGTATCCTGTCTCAGTAGACCCTACTCAGAGTTTTGTCCCCATCAAGTACCAAAATTTTCTGTGTTGCTCCCTTGCAAGTAGCAAGAAAGATGTTTGGACATGAAAGGTTTGGGATGAAAGCAGCAAGGGCAACCTCCAAAAAAACAGTGAGGTCAGGGCTGGGGATGACCCTGCACAGGAGTATCTGAGATGGTTAAAAACACCTGAACAAGGTGCACCCCACTCACACTGGAGTTCCACAGCCTGGACCATCCATCCATGCTGGCAAGACACAGATTGCTGGTGCTTTTTCCAGTACCCCAAATGCCAAATTTGCCCCAAACCTGGCAGGGACCAGGTTTGTCCCTGTGCCCCGTGCTGGGGGTCCCTGCAGGATGTCTGCATTTGTCAAACCTCCAAGCTGGAAAAACGTGTCAAGGTGTTCCTGGTGGAGATGTGGGCAGGATAGAAAACCCCACGATAGAAAACCCAGGATAGAAATCACCCTCTCCCCTGCTGTGAGCAAATGTGATGAGAGGGACAGAAGAGCCAGGCTGCTGCTGTCACACTGACACAAAGAGCTCCTGCAGGACACAGGGGGGGCTGGGTTTGCTTTTTGCTCTCCCTTCTCCTGCCGTGACAGTCGTCACTCAGCCGGAGCCCCTGGGGTTTGCAGCCACCTGGCTCTCAATTAACCGGCTAATCTGGGAAACAGAGCAGGGAGGGGACAGCTGATCAGCACTCCAGTCTGCTCCTGGCTGGAATAGCAGGATTTTTAAGGGATTCCTGCACTGTTGGCAGCAGGGGGACAGTGTGTGATGTTGCTGCCAGGTGTGCTGTCACAGGAGGAGAGGAGAAGCAAAGGCAGGGAGAGGAGTTTGCTGGCATCCACCCCCTCCCTGCATGGGCAGTGGGCATGTGCAGGTGGGCACGGCCTGTCCTGGGGTGTGGGAGCTCACTGGGAACCCCCACTGAGGAGTGGTCCTCACCTATTGTAAATGCAGGTGAACCCAGTGGGAAGAAATGCTGATGTGTGACTCCAGTTCAGAAGGCTGAATGATTTCTTTATTATAACTATGCTATAATACATTAATTTACTATTTAAAGGAGATACTAAAACTACAAACCTACTTCTCTAACTACCATATCTAACTCTCACAACTCGTGACCCTCTCTGAGAGCCCAGCCACAGGTGGGTTGGATTGGCCATCAGGCTCAAACAATCCTCACCAGAATCCAACCAAGCAATCACCCCAGGTAAACAATTCTCCAAACACATTCCACATGGGAAAAACCAGGAGCAGAAATAGAAATTGTTTTCTCTTTCTTTCCTCTGTGCTCCTCTATGAAAAAATCCTGAAGAAAGAAGGATGTGCCTGCGACACTCACCACCCCTAAAAATGGCACAGGGGATCCTTGAATTTCTGGGGTGCAAGGCTCAGTTAATCCCTGCTGTATTTTCTTCTCACCTGGCGGTGGCACGCAGGTGCCCTTGTGCCCAGGGGGATGAACCCCTGGAGAACCTTGGGTAAATGCCAGGCTCCAGGGCTGTGTGGAGGCTCAGGTTGCAGGGCTGGTGGTCAGAGGGTGCTGGACAGCCCAGCCTGGGTGCAGATGGACGTCCCCAGCTGCTCCTGGGGTCACCGTGGTGTGGCCTCAGTGCTGTCCCCTGGGGACATCCCTGTGCAGAGGGGATGGCACAGGCAGGAGGGAGGGAAGGCAGGAAGCAAGGAAAGGGGGAAGGGAGTAGGTTTAGATTGGATATTTGGAAAAAATTGTTCCCTGTGAGGGTGGGCAGACCCTGGTACAGGGTGCCCAGAGTAACTGTGGCTGCCCCTGGATCCCTGGAAGTGTCCAAGGCCAGGTTGGACAGGGCTTGGAGCAGCCTGGGACAGTGGAAGATGTCCCTGCCCATGGCAGGGTTGGAATGAAATGGGCTTTGAGGTCCCTTCCACTTCCGGGGATTCTGTGATTCTAGGAAGGGTAGAAGGAAGGAAGGAAGTATGGAAGGAGAAGTCTTACTCCTGGCAATCTCATCCTTTAATCTCCTTGTGTCTTTGGGGGCATTTGGGACTGGGAGTGCCACTGCAATATCTCTGGAGGCTTTGGTGAGGCTGGGGGCACACTCCCCTCCACCCCAGACCTCTCCTGTCTGGACTTCAGTTTCCCTTGCAGAAAACAAGGATAATCCTAATACTCTGTCCTTGATGTTCTCTGGGGTGCTGGAAGTGAGAAACCCCTTTACACCTTCGTTTATTCATGTCCAAGTATTATTCTTTGTTGCCTTTTGTCTTTTGTCTTTTCCAATTCTAGTTCATCTTGTGGCAGTTGTGGGATGGGGGGTGAAAGGTGAAATCAGAGCTGTGGAAATGCTCCTGCTGATGCCAGCAGAGGTTATTGGAATGTCTTGGAATTACCAGGAAAATGTGTGTGTGCTGTGTGGGTGTTTCTGAGCAGACACATCTGCTCTGACTCAGCCCTGCTGGGTGTTCCATGGTGGCTGGAGAGGCTGCTCTCCCCCCGAGCTGTGGAGCTGTGCTGTTTCCCAGCTGATGGTTCTGCTGGATCTCACCTGGACACACATTCCCTGCTGGAATGCAGGGAAGGGAGTATGAAACAGCCATGGTTGAAATGCCCTTTCCAGTTGTTAGAGTAAGGAGGCCAGTAAGTGGTGCCAAGTGGCTGCTGTGTTTAAGAAGAAATCCCAGATGGGTGGGACAGAGGAGAAAGGCAGCTGATTTCTCCAGGGGATGCCTGGCTCGTGTGTGGCAGCAGCAGAGCACCGTGCACAGGCTGCTGGCACAGCAGGGCCCAGGGGGTTGTGAGACACCAGTGATGGGGCCAAACCCTCTGAGCATTCCCCAGCCTTGGCCTTCCCTTGTCCCTGCTGCCAAATCCCTGCTGCCTGCCCGGGCAGGGCCAGCAGAGCGTGGGCAGATGGCCCTGGAGAGCTCCCATCTGCAGAGACACAGGGGTCCCACTGCCCAGCCCTCCCAGCAGCGTGGCCATCACCCTGCCTGACCTTGGCTTGGCCATCTGGCAGCCCTGTCCCATGTCCCATCAGCCCAGACCTGCCGTGTCCCGAGGTGGCCCCGGGGCCACTGGGAATTCCAAGGGATGAGCTCCTTGCTCTGTCACTGGGCCCTGCAATGTGGGGTGTCCTACCCTTAGGCAAGGCTTTATAAAGCCTAAGTGAATTCCTAAGTGGAAGTTGCTTATCCAGCTCTATGGGATTGTTGGGATGCAGCCTCCCAGGTGGGCAGGAGAGGACACAGAACAGGGACCAAGCACAGCACAGCTGCAGGAAGGTCACAGGAGCCAGACAAGGAGGGTGTCAGGTGGGGATGGGCAGCAGGGACCCAGGAGAGGCACAGGTTCCCCTTTTCCAACGCCCCCAAACTCCATGGCAGCCAAAATCTTCATCTTGGGAGATGCCTTAGGGGATTTCCTTCTCCAAGTGAAGATCCACCTTCCTGCCCACACCTCACCTTCATGCAGGTCTTTTTTTTTAATAGCAAACTAGGCCACAAACCTAGGACACAAATCCACGTGGGGAAGGGTCCACTGACAGCTGCAGAGCTGGCTCATGTGGTACCTGCTGAGAGCCCATCAAATTTGGAGAAAAACAAAAGTTTTATACCCCCACTCTCCCCACATCCCACCTGAATCCCAGCCTGTTCCAGCCCAGGCAGAGGCAGCTTAACCCACATCCCTCCTACACAGGCTTAAGGAGCTCAGCCCCTGATGGATTTGGGGTTTGCAGCTGCAAACAGCTGGGCAGAGCTTCAGGCTCATGCAAATAATACCTGACTGGGCTGATTAGTGCTTGGGGAGGCTTTGGGCTTTGCCTGATTTGGGACTGGGGGGTAGCAGCAGAGAAGCTCTGCAGTGCTGGGGTGTGAAAGCAGAGCCAGGAGTATTTGATGTGCATGCTGTGTCTGATTTTGAGGAAGGGAACGTTCCTCAGCAGGGACAGACCTGGAAATGGTTCGGCCAAACTTGACCAAGCTACTTTTCTCCTGTGGCAAAGTGACGTGGTTGGTGTCTGCCCTGACTTCAGGAAGGCTTTGGACACAGTCCTGCAGCATCCTGGCATCCAGGTGGGCACTGCAGGCTGGATGGTGGGTCCCAAGGATGGGGAGAAGGGCTCAGACTCTGCCCAGGGACCAGGGGAATTTCTCAGAGGTCTGCAGGAAAGGAGGGCCATGGGTGGGTAGAAAATTGGTTGGAGACTTGCCCTGACTCCAGCAGATGAGGATGGAAAAGTGGAAGGGGAAGCAGCTTAGAGGGACCAAAGGTGTCCCCATGGCAATGGCCTGGGGTGGGAGAAAGAGGTGCCAGGGCAGGTTGGCTCTGAAACAAGAAAATACAGGCTTCAGGAGCTCCAGGAGTCACCAGGTGTAAAGCCACGTGCTGGAGTCACCATGGGACAATGCTCGGTCCCCAGGGAAAGGAGGGCTCACAGCAGGTCTGATGTGTCCTCAGGGCAGCAAGGCCAGCCAGGGCCACCTGGCTGCAGATACCCCACAAGTGTGCAGGCTCTCTGAAGGTCCTGCACAGCCTCAGGCACATTCAGGATGGAGATTCCCTGGGCACTGGCACCTGGAGCAGCCTCCAGCTGGGCTTTGTGCAGATACTCAGGATTTCTGAAATGAGTCCTTGAGGCTTAAGCTGGGTACCTAGAGTGACCAAAGAGCTGGGAAAAGCCTCCCCATTTCTCCCCATCTGCACCAGTTTCCTTTGGGAACCTCTTCCAGGTGGCACTGCAAAAATAAATTCAAATAGAGAGCATTAAACAAGGGCTGATATAGGGGTGGAAGTTGGAGCACCACTTGCCAAAGGTTGAGAATTGAATTCACTTAGATATCTTTGAAAGTCCTGATCTTTGGCTATTTTTCCCAGTGTTTTTAGGAAAACTCTGCTGCGGGGATTGCTGGACTCCAGGACGGTTTGGGTGGGTGGTAACGAAGGATCTCTGAGGCCCGGTCTTTAGAGCATAGGGTTTATTATAAAGGATGAAGGGCCCTGCTTAGAGTTGCTAGCCGCAACTCGTGGCAGGCCCGGGGAGAGCGGGGGGAGAGAGAGGGATGGTGCCAGGTGGGTGTCCCAGCAGGAAGGTCCGAGAGAGAGAGCGTCCGGTCCCTCGGCCACACCTTATCAGGGGGCTTCAAGGTGGGCTGGGACAGGACTTGGGCCAATGGGGTTACAGATACCTGATACTTCAGGGGAGGGTTACAGGTATGGGATGAACCATACATTGGGGGGTGAGACAGGACATTCCATTTGACCTTAGGTTCTATCAGAAAAGGGGGATTGCATTATTGTTTTCGGGATGCTCAGTAATGAAGGTTTGGTATTTCAAACCTCGTTTTCATCTCGATATCTGTATTCTCTGATTCTTTTGCCAGGCCCTCATATTTATAGGGCCTTGCTATTTCATCTTCCCCAACACTCTGCCTGCCAGGAATTGGTTTTAAAGTAATAAAACAAAAGTATCTGGCTCTTTTAATCTGTTAGTGTGAAAGGGAAAATACAACAAGCCAGACTCAGACTAAGTCTAACTTTTTTTTTTTTTTTTTTTTTTTTTTTTATGATTGGATTTAGCAGGCAGATTATTTCCAGCCTCAGTGGCAGGTTAATGGAGTGGCAGGGGCTGGAGCCAGAGATTTATTGTGGAGCCACATCCTCACAGAGAGGCTCAGACTTGCCAGGTGTCTCCAGTGCTCTGTGTGGCCTGGTTTTAAATGGTGACAGGGATGGAGTGTCCAGCTCTTTGTGCTCCCCTGGAAGGTGGAGATGTGTCCCTGGCAGCTGGGCACAGAGCCCATTGCTGGGGGATTGCTCCAGCACCCTGTGGCTCCTGGCTCAGGCTGCAAACCCCCTCTGCCTGTGGGGATGGGGCAGTCTCCTCCCATGCCCCTGTCCTGGACTGGAATTTCAGATGTTGGGATTTAGAGTGGTGCTGGTGAGCCCTAACACTGATGCTTGTCTGTGTGGGCACCCTGGGCAGAGTGGGACTGTGGCAGGAGCAGATCCTGAGGGGCTGGGAGCTCAGATGGGAAGACATTTGTTGGATTATGCCCTTTTCTGACCCAGAGATGGAGCAACTGAGAGGCATTTTAAAAACTTTGATTTTATTTTTGGTCTCATGAGAAGGGTGAGATAATACAGATGTTATAATTTATGTCATTACAATCAGAAATTAACTATTTCTTAATTATAATACACTATAAGCATTTCTTGGCCTATCAGCTTTAGCTACTTCTGTCAAGTTTTAAGAATTTTCTACAAATCCATTTCCCACAAACATGCAGACATCCCTGAGGAGCCAAAACAGGGCTCCCCTGGTGCAGGGTGAGGTGGGTGTGATGGTGTTCTCCCCTCTAACAGAGGAGAGAGAAGCAACCAGAGACTGTGTGTCCTGTGAGGAATCTCTGTGCAGGAGAGCACAAAGAAGAAGCAGGACTGGGGTTTTGGAAAGTCTTGGATGCAACCCCAAAATATTGCGGCCTTTTGGCAGGCTCAGCCTGCCAGAGCAGCACTGTAGGAAAAGGAACTCCATGGCTTAGGGCTCAGCAAAGCTGGCACATCCCACACTGCCCTGGCAGTGCCTCGGGCAGGCTGGGCTGGGGCAGCAGAGCCTGCCAGGGCTTGGGGACCGGGGGGACAGGGCCCACAGGGGCTGCACCAGTGCGGGCAGGCACTCCTGATTAGCAATACCAGGCAGTAATTAAAGCACAGATGCTCAAATGCACATTTGCTGTTCAGGTCCAGGCTCAGAAGTGGCCCCACAAATGTGGTGGAGAGGCAGCACATGCAAACAATCACCCCTCACTTATGAACAGTTGCATTTGGAACCTGAGGCAGTAGAAATGTTTGATTGCTAAAGGCCAACAAAGCAGAGGCAATGCATCAGGAGGTGGAAGCATGGTGTTCCTTGAAGCCTTCCTGCTTTCCAGCCTTTCACTCTGGTTGTCCCTGCTTTATTCTGAAAGGTGTAATGTCACCAGCTGTCCCCACCTCGGACCAGGCTGTTCAGACTTGGGCTTGGAGCCCAGAGAGCCAAGACCCCAAAACCAGGCAGTACCAGGAGAGGTGCTGGGGACCACCAGGCAGAGGACACCATGCCCTGTGGTAGCAGCACAACCCCTGTGCCAGGCTTGGGGACCTCCAGAAGTTGTGGACACCCTGGTGGTGTTGCCCTTGGGAATGGGAACACCTGTGGTTGCTGCTGGAGGGGGCTGGGGAAGAGCAGCACCTCCATGTGCATCACAAAACACCTTGCACAGCTCCTGGGTCAATCCCACACCCTGTGTGTGCAGCAGAGCAGGGATCCCAAACATCCCTCTGGCTCTGGAAGGTGGGAACCAAGCTGATCTCTCTGCACAGCTGTGGGTTTTGCAGGAGTTGGAGCAGACAGGCCACACTGCCTTGGGTTTCACACGACTTCCAGCCCTGTCCCTTGTGTTCAGAGGGCAAACCCGTTCCCAGTGCTGCCCGAGGAGGAGCCTGCCTTGCAGCCACGGGAAGGGGTTGGCTTGGCTCCCAGCTGATGTGATGTGATTTCCAGGCTAACAGTGACACCTCGTGTTTGCACAAAATCCAGCCCAAATCCCGGCGTGCAGGCAGCGCAGTGCAGGTGCCAGCAGGAGCACGTGGGCTGATCACTGCTTACATCTCTTCTTTATATCCAGAAATCCCAAGTCCCCTTCCAGGTGCGAGTGTGGCCTCACAGGGACAAACCCATCCCTGTGCATGGTGAGGGCTGGGCTGGGAAGTGTTGGCAGGGGAAAGCCTGGAAAAGCGGGCATGAACCAAGGTGCTGGATGCAGACTGCTTCAGAAAGAGTTGTTTGAATTGTGATTTAGCCTAGAGGGGTAAAAGCTTTGATATGACAGCATTAAAGCTTTTACTTAGATGTGAAATGGATTTAAATCTTGGTTTCTCCCCTAAAAGCAACCTTAGAATCACAGAATACCCTGAGTTGGAAGGGACTCACAAGCCATCATTAAAGTTCAGCTCCTGGCCCTGCACAGAACCAACCAGGTGTCAACCTGATCAGTTAATTTCCAGCAAGAATTTAGGATTGACTGTGCCAGTGATCTCCCAACACTCAGGGGCTCCCAGAGATGGGATCTGCCCCACTGTAACCAGTAGAAATTGAGGAGCTGCTTCCTCCACTGAGAGCTTTGCCCCACACCCGTTTTTCTGTGAATTCCTTCTCACACCCTCCTGACTCCCCACCTATCCTTGCAGGCATCCAAGATGTCCTTGAAGGTGCAGACCAGCAACATCACCAACAAGAATGACCCCAAGTCCATCAACTCGCGGGTGTTCATCGGCAACCTCAACACGGCGGTGGTCAAGAAGTCAGATGTGGAGACCATCTTCTCCAAGTACGGGCGCGTGGTCGGCTGCTCCGTGCACAAGGGCTACGCCTTCGTGCAGTACTCCAACGAGCGGCACGCGCGCGCCGCCGTGCTGGGCGAGAACGGCCGCGTGCTGGCCGGCCAGAGCCTGGGTGAGTCCCCTCGCCGGCCCCGCCGTGGCCAGCAGCCTGCTGCCTGGGCTGTGCCGTGTCCTTTTCCCCCAGCAGCCTGCTGCCTGGGCTGTGCCGTGTCCTTTTCCCCCAGCAGCCTGCTGGGTGGGCTGTGCCGTGTCCTTTTCCCCCAGCAGCCTGCTGGGTGGGCTGTGCCGTGTCCTTTTCCCCCAGCAGCCTGCTGCCTGGGCTGTGCCGTGTCCTTTTCCCCCAGCAGCCTGCTGGGTGGGCTGTGCCGTGTTCTTTTCCCCCAGCAGCCTGCTGGGTGGGCTGTGCTGTGGCATTTTTCCCCAGTAGCTGTCACAGTTGAGTCAGAGATGACCCAGACTCAAATCAAAAGGCAAAGGGCTAAAAGCAGCCCGTTTTGTCAATTCTCTTCTTTTATATCTTGGTTTGCTACAGGTGAGACCTGATTGGTCATTTAATCAACACATTTCACATGATTGGCTAATTAAGAAGACATCCATATGTAAACAACTTTAGGAGAAAAACAACTTGTTAAAAACCACCACCTGTGGGTTGTTTACAATTCTTTCTCTCCAGCTCCCTAATATTTCCCAGACCAATTCATGGGAAAGCTTATCTAGCTTTCTCTCTCTCTGACCAGACTATCACATCCACAAGTAGCCTGCTGGGTGGGCTGTGCTGTGGCGTTTTCCCCCATTTTTGGAAATTAAACTCGAGAAAATTTTAGCAAGGAATTAATATTTTGGGGGTTGGTCTCTCTCTCCAAGCAGCAGCTGACAGGACAAGAGGATTGAATTCTGTTAGTAAGTTTGTGGACACTAAGCTGGGAGCATGTGTCCATCTGTTGGAAGGTAGGAGAGCTCTGCAGAGAGACCTGGAACAGTTGGATGGATGGGCAGAGTCTAACAGGATGAAGTTTAATCAGTCCAAGTGCCCAGTCCTGCATTTTGGCCACAATAGCCCCTGCAATGCTATGGGCTGGGGACGGTGTGGCTGGACAGTGCCCAGGCAGAAAGGGATGTGGGGCTGTTGGTTGACAGGCGGCTGAACATGAGCCAGCAGTGTGCCCTGGTGGCCAGGAAGGACAACAGCATCCTGGCCTGGATCAGGAATTGTGTGACCAGCAGGAGCAGGGAGGTCATTCTGCTCCTGTGCTCAGCACTGGTGAGGGCACACCTCGAGGGCTGTGTCCAGCTCTGGCCCCTCAGTTTAGGAAGGATGTTGAGATGCTCGAGCACGTCCAGAGGAGGCAACGAGGCTGGAGAGGGGCTGGGAACACAAACCCTGTGAGGAACCACTGAGGGAGCTGGGGGTGCTCAGCCTGGAGAAAAGGAGACTCAGGGCTGACCTCAGCACTCTCACAGCTCCTGAAAGGTGGCTGTGCTCAGCTGGGGCTGGGCTCTTTCTCCAGGCAGCACTGACAGAACCAGAGCACACAGCCCCAAACTGCACCAAGGGAAATTCAGGTTGGATATTAGGAAAGAGTTTTTAGTAGAAAGGGTGATAAAATTCTGGAATGTTCTGCCCGGGAGGTGGTGCAGTCACCATCCCTGGGTGTGTTTAACAAAGCCTGGGTGTGGCACTGGGTGCCAGGGTTTAGTTGAGCTGTTGGGACTGGGTTGGACTCAGTGATCTTGGAGGTCTCTTCCAGCCTGGTCATTCTGTGAATTCTGTGTATAGAAGAGCTGATTTTTATTTGAAGGATTTCAGGGGCAGTCATGGAAAGATGTCCACAAAAGCCCACCCCCACAGGGGTGAGTACATTTTTATAGGTTTTAGGAAATTAGTATAATTGATAAAAAGCACCAGTTAGGAGCACAAGAGGTGAGGCAATCCTCCCTCAGGTCAAGCCCCTTCTCTGGAGTCCCCCCTCAGCACTGGCTGTTCTCTGTCCATGAAATGGATCTCCAAGAGTTGTTCATGGCCTTGGCTCCCAGGAAGAACCAAGACAGCACTGGGGTCCTGTACCCCTCAGGGCTTGGAGCTCTGGAATTTGTTTGGTTTTCTGTCTAGGAAAAGGCCATGGAAAATTACTGGGGGGAAAATGAGCCATTAATACAAGAGGCTACAGAGCTACAAATACATGTGTGAAGAGTACAGAGAACATATCAAAGAACAAAAAAGGCAAAACCCAAACAGCATCAGTTCCATAAGGGATGGCTAGTGCCCAGTCAGACTGGGATGTTGGATCTGCAGAGAGGGTCAGAGATGAGCCAGTGATGACCCAGCAGGGCCAGAGTGACAAGGCAGGGTCAGCAAGATTCCTGGCCAGGCACAGAGCTGGAGACCAGCATTCCAGCAGCACCCCCAGGCAGGGGCTGAAGGCTCCCAGCTCCTGTAGGATGGGATCAGAGGCACATGTGACATTGTGGCCCAAAACCTCAGCTCTGGGCTGTGACTGTAGGAGGCAAACAGCGAAACTACAGTTCTGGGTCATCCCATGGCCTTGTCCTGGAACTGCTGGGGAAGAATAAGGGTGGGGAAAGATATTGCCTGGTACCAAAGACATGGATAGGACAAGGGGGAATGGCTTCCCACTGCCAGGGGGCAGGGATGGATGGGATATTGGGAAGGAATTGTTCCCTGTGAGGGTGCTGAGACCCTGGCACAGGGTGCCCAGAGCAGCTGTGGCTGCCCCTGGATCCCTGGAAGCATCCAAGGCCAGGTGGGATGGGGCTTGGAGCACCTTGGGACAGTGGAAGGTGTCCCTGCCATGGCAGGGGGTAGGATGGGATGGTTTTTAAGGTCCCTTCCAACCCAAACTATTCTGTGATTCAGTGATTCCCTTCCAGGATCAGGCCTTAGCCTGTCAGGAGAGCTGATCTCCAGACCAGCCCAGCCTAACTTCAGCCAGCAGATGTTAAACAAGAGAACTTCCCCCACATCTGCACTGCTGTGGCATGAGAATTAACAAGCAAATCCCCCCAGCTGCATCTTTGCTTTTTCAGATTGCTCTGAGGTGTCACCAGCTCCAAGCTGAGAATTGGAACTGGGGAGAGGATTTTTAATGAAAAATTGTGATTTCCAAGCCTGCTGCAGGCAGTGGGCACCCAGGAAAGCAATTTGCAGCCCATTCCCACCCTGCTGCTGGCACAGCAGCTTGACATAGGAGGTCATGCTGAGGCCATGCTGCTTCCTCTGAGTTTTATCCAGATACCAGAAACTTCTGCTCACTTCTCTTGAGCTCCAGAGAGCAGAGCTGCAGACCTGGCAGAGCTCAGCATGCCAGGAATGCTTTCAGCCCAGATGTTGCCCACATGTGCAGCCTCAGATAGGATGGAGAGGGCAGTGGGGAACCCAGGAGCTCCTTGTTATGCTCCAGAGAAGATGTGGCCAAGAGACAGGGAGCACCTGCTCACTTAGCTGAAGAGAGAGATGAAAGGTTTGCTGTGAGAAAAACCTCCTCTCAGAAAACCTCTGATCTCTGCTGGTCCCAAGGGCCTGGAATTCCAGAAGGAGGCAAAAGGACTGTGTGATAGCTGGGTGTCCTGTTCATGTCCTGGACAAGGTGCAAACTCAGCTGCCTTTGATCTGCCTGCCCCTCATGGGCCAGGCTGAGCACAGGAGAGCTCCTCGGGCTGTTCCTGGGAGCAGTGAGCTCTGGGATGCTCCTGGGAGCAGTGAGCTCTGGGATGTTCCTGGGAGCAGTGAGCTCTGGGATGTTCCTGGGAGCAGTGAGCTCTGGGATGTTCCTGGGAGCAGTGAGCTCTGGGATGCTCCTGGGAGCAGTGAGCTCTGGGCTGTTCCTGGGAGCAGTGAGCTCTGGGATGCTCCTGGGAGCAGTGAGCTCTGGGATGTTCCTGGGAGCAGTGAGCTCTGGGATGTTCCTGGGAGCAGTGAGCTCTGGGATGTTCCTGGGAGCAGTGAGCTCTGGGATGTTCCTGGGAGCAGTGAGCTCTGGGATGCTCCTGGGAGCAGTGAGCTCTGGGATGCTCCTGGGAGCAGTGAGCTCTGGGATGCTCCTGGGAGCAGTGAGCTCTGGGCTGTTCCTGGGAGCAGTGAGCTCTGGGATGCTCCTGGGAGCAGTGAGCTCTGGGATGTTCCTGGGAGCAGTGAGCTCTGGGATGTTCCTGGGAGCAGTGAGCTCTGGGATGCTCCTGGGAGCAGTGAGCTCTGGGATGCTCCTGGGAGCAGTGAGCTCTGGGATGCTCCTGGGAGCAGTGAGCTCTGGGATGCTCCCCTTGCAGGAGAACCCCGCAGAGAAGAGCTGTGGTGAGACAATCAAGGCTGGAATGTTTTCTCTAAGTAGAGGAGGGGTGGCCGTGTAGGAATGTGGAAAGGGAGGACAGGCTGGGACTGCCAGGGGACATTGCAGACACCCTGCTGAGGGGACTGTCCCTGCAGGTCCTGGCAGCCTCTGGGGTGCCTTCTGCAGACACCCCAGTCACTGCAGGAGGCAGCTGCCCTAGGGAGGCACTGGAAGCTGGATCCACACCATCCCCTGCCCCTGCCATGTGGACTGAAAAGCAAAACCTCCCCACAGAGTGTGGGAACAGGTGCCTGGGTATGAGCAGGAGGGATCAGTGCTGCCTTGGGGTGGGCAGATGGAGTCAATGATGCAGAGGAAGGAGCCAGAAAGGGAATCAGATGCAAAATCTGTCCAGGCTGATGTTCCTGCTGAGCTCTTGTCTCTCCGTTTTCACTCTCAAGGAAATCCTGAGGGATCTGACTGCCTGTCACCACCAGCTGAGAGTATGAATTCCCTGCTGTTGTCAGCTGCCAGTGAGAGCTCTACAGGGCTCTTTGTAGCAGTGGGGACCAGCAAATGAAGTGTCTTGGTTTGAACAGACAGGTGTTTGCTAAGGAAGGCAGGAGCTTCCCCTGAAATGGAAAATGCAAACCCCCTCCCTCTGAATTATTATAATTTTGAAATTAAGGGGCTCTCAGGCAAAGATATGGGAGTAGGAATAACAGTTCTCTACTAGGGAAGAAAATAAAAATAAATAATGCAATAGTACAAAACAACCCTGCCAGAGTGAGAGCAGGCCCTGGCAGGCTGTGGGTCAGGGTGCTGGCAGCAGTCCCATTCCATGGGGGCTCAGCCCTCCTGCAGTGCCAGCTGTGCTTCTGCTGGAGCAGGATCCTGGACAAGGCTGGAGTTTTCCTCTGGAGCTCCAGGGCTGCTGGAGATGGACCTGGGCTCCCTCTGGGAATGCAGTGGGGCAGAAAGCTGCTCCTCTGGGAATGCAGTGGGCAAAGGCTGCTGTGGGGTTCCAAAGTCAGATTGGATCCAGGTAGGAATGCTTGGCTCCTCCCCTGGGCACAGCATCTCCCCATGGGATGATGGAATTTTCTCAGCCATGCAGGGACACTCAGTGGCCATGGACAGCAGAGATCTCCTGGAGGGAGGATTGGCTGTGGGAGAGATGAAGAAAAAAACTGCCCAGTGAACAGCAGAGAACTGCCCCAGCTCTGACAGATGGGGATAGAATACACTCCTCCAAACTACATCTTGTACCCCAGGACATGGAGCTGATTCTTGTCCTTCTTTCCTGGGCTTCCAGTGCTGCTGCCTTGGAGAGTGTTCCCAGCCTGGTGCTGTCAGGGGCTCTCCAGTCATGGGAGCAGTGACTGGCAGCAATCACTGCCAGTGAGCTGCACCCTGGCAGCAGAAAGGGTTCAGAGCCAGGGAGCTGCAGCTGGGCAGGGCTGTGTCTGACTGATCTCTTTGTTCCCTGGCAGTGCCAGCAGCTTTGGTGGCTCAGCAGGCTGTGTGTGAAATGTTCCTGCTGGCAGCACCTGGCTCTGCACCTGCCCTGTGCCCACGTGCAGCCCTCTCACCATCAGGCTCTGCACTCTCCTCAGCTGGGAAGGGCAGGGTGGAGGGAGGAGGGCAGCAAGGCTAACCCAGGCTCTGATGGGAATGTGCCCCCAGAGCAGCTCCCGGGGCCATGGCTGAGCCAACCACACCACATTTGTTGTTCAAGCTCAGAAAGAGGCCAAGCTCCAGCTTCAGCAGGAATAAGGTCTCTTGAGAGACCCTAAAAGGCAGCCAAGGAGTTGCACAGCAAGGCCCTGGGCAGTGGGAGCATGTCCATGCTCCTCTGGAGTCGTGTCCTGCATGTGTAGCCTGTGCTCCTCCTGCTCAGCTCATCCCAGCACTGCTGCAGCCTCCCCAGCTCCTGGAGGTGGTTCTCCGGGTTAATACCTAAGTCAGCAGGATGTTCCTTTGGATCACTTTGTAGGCTCTTGATTTTGGTGGGGTGTGGACCCACCTGTCCACATTTCCTAATAAAGTCCCTTCATAAAACATGAAAAAATCAGGTTTTGAATGGCCTGATGTGCTCAAAGTTGGTTGGATGCCCCCTAAGGTGCAGGTAGCAGAAAGCAAGGCATCATTGAAGAAATTCCTCCCTGTGAGGGTGCTGAGGCCCTGGCACAGGGTGCCCAGAGCAGCTGTGGCTGCCCCTGGATCCCTGGCAGTGCCCAAGGCCAGGTGGGGCTTGGAGCACCCTGGGATAGTGAAAGGTGTCCCTGCCCATGGCAGGGGGTTGGAATGGGATGGGCTTTCAGGGAAGATTTCTTCCAACCCAAACCATTCTGGGATCTTTTTCTCCCACCACCTCTCTGGTCCATCCCAAAGCTCCCGTGGGGTGCTGGTCTATGGAGCTGCAGGATGTGCCCATGGGTGGGTACATCAGCCCCTGGTTCTCTGTGGGGTCCCTCAGGGCAGGTCAGGGCACACCCCTGAGGACCAACACGTTCAGTATGTGATGAAGAGTCTCCTGAACCCAGCCAGCCTTTTCCAAAAACACAGGTGTGGCTCCTCCGAGCTCCTGGAGATCACTGGCCTCACAGCAGCTGATGAAGAGGCTTCTTACCAACCCCATGGACTCAGCAGCTGCTCTTTCACTCCCTCACCTTCCACTACTTGGATTTTTGAAATATGTGGGGTTTTTACACAAATGCTTCTTCCTCTTTATTCCTGCCATGTGTGAGGGCCATGGTTTCATGGTGGGCTTGGCAGTGCTGGTCCGCATGAGGAAGCCCTGTCTTGCTCAGCTCAGCTCTGACATGCCCAGAGGTCTGACACCTCTTCATACACCTAGGGCCTGAAGAACCAGCAGGGTTTAGGGCTGATTGGAGAAGGCAATGGGGCATTTGCCACGGCTCACCTCTCTGAGTTCTGGCTCCACACCAATGTTGGATTGCCAGGCACTCGGCAGCTCCATGAAATCAGCTGTGTCACTTTATTCTCACATCAAAAGCACGTTTGGCACCATGGCCAAGGAGTGACATTCCCTCAGGGGATTAGAGGAGCTCGTTCTCCCCTCCCCTGGCAGAAGAGGCTGCGCCGAGAGCAGCTCAGGCACGGGCACCATGCAGAGTTTAACACAGCCAGATCCACAGCAGTGCCCTGCTGGCTGGTGCCCAGCATTCCTGGTTATTCCCACAGGATCCAGGGGTGGGTGCTCAGCAGTCAGCACCCTGCAGCAGGTCTGGATTTTGCCTTATCTCACTGAATTCTCCCAAGAAAGCTGTTCTGGGTTTGTGTGTGTGGACTGGACCATGTGCAGGGTGCTGAGTGCTCAGGGAATGGTGGGTGGCTCTGGAAAGGAAAGGGAAGAGGTTTCCCAAGTGCAGGGGTTTATTCACCTTCCTGTGGAGCCCCAGCAGGCCCCAGCCATGCCAGAAGCAGGTGGCAATGGGTGGGGGGTGGGGGGAGCTAATTTCTCTCTGGCAGGGCTGTGTGCATCCACCCCAGCTCCGTGCCCAGGTACAGCTGAAGGGGGGCAGGGATGTGCCATGTCACAGCTGCGTGTCCCTTCCTTGCAGACATCAACATGGCCGGGGAGCCCAAACCCAACAGACCCAAAGGGCTGAAGAGAGCAGCCTCTGCCTTGTACAGGTAGGTGTTCACCACAATGGGTGAGGTCTCTGGGCTGGTGTTTGCCCTCCAGCACCCCCCAACCAGTGCCCTGAGCTCCCTGCTGCCTGCCCCCAGCCTGGGCACTGCTGCACATCCAGAGCTTCTCCCAAGGGCTCCTTCCCTTGGCAGTGCCCCTCGGGCAGCCCCGAGGTCAGGCAATGCCTGTGGTGTTGTGGGAGATCTCCTGGGCACGGTCCCACCTGTGCAGGTGTTGGACCTGGAGAGGGTTAGAGGAGGGGTAGCAAGAGGAGCACCCCCGTGCAGCCAGGGAGCAGGAGTGGGCACAGAGGTGCTGGGTGTGGGGGAAAAACAGGGAACAGGGATCATTTAGGGAAAGGGAAGAGTGATTGTCGAAGGGAGAGGAGAAGGGAAGAAAGTGGGAAGCCCTTGGGGTGACAAATGGAGGTGAACCAAGGAGGTGGCTGGGGGAAATCCCAAGGGAGCCTGTTCTGAGGAGCACAGCCCAGGGATCAAGGGAACAGGTGGGACAGGGAGATGTCTGTGGCACATGGAGTGTGTTACAGATGCCAGTGAGCCCTCAGTTCAAGAGAATTTATCATTATTTCCACAAGAGGTGAAGATTTTCATTTAATCTCCAGACTTTGGAGTCAGGGGAATGCGGGAGAAACTCATTAAGTTCTTGTTTCTGGCTGCAGAAGGGGAAACTTGGAAAGGTATGTCAGGAGTGCCCTGCAGGTTCAGGAACCCAAAACCAAATAACAAGGTTCCCAAATGTGTTTTATTTATAAATTGTCATGATTTTGATGCCAGTCTCATGGTGAGGAGACCAAGGGGCTGAGTAAGGAGTTGGAAGGTGTGAGGTTGGGAGGAAAAGACTAAAATCAGTATTGGGGTTATAGGTGGGTGTAGCAAAAGGGGAAATCATAAGAGAACTGGAGATTTTTCCAGAAAAAGATGAAAAAAGTGGGGGGGGTGAAGAGAACCTTGTGATTCAGACTCAACCATGTGGTCCTGCACCAGTGTGGTGTGGAATGGCAAATCCTGGTTGGAAAATGCAGCTCTGGCACAGCCAGACCCCCCAGAGCCCCAGCAGGCTCCCACCACCCACAGGGCATCCCTGGCTTCCTTCCAGGAGCCTCTCAGCCAAGCTCCCCCCGTGCAGCTTCCAGGCACATTTCTCCTCCCACCCTGGGACCCTTTGGACCTTCACAGGACGTGGCTCTCTGGGTTCCCAGGGGATGCCACCTGAGGGGAAGGAGGTGGGAGCAGAGATGACACAAATCCTGCAGTTCAGCTGCACGTGGACTTCTCACGTGGGGCTGGGGCCATAACACACATCAGCTCCCTCCATACATCTTGCACTAACGAGCTTTTCATTTACTGCTCAGCCGTGCCTGGAGCACTAATCCCTTCCTCTGGAATGACCAATATTTCAGACTTCAGACTGCTGAGAGAGATGTTTGCTCCCTCCCACAAATATGCATATGCTAAAATATGGGCCAGAGAACTGCACTGCTCTGAGCTCCAGCAATATTTCATCCCAGACTGGCTGTCAGATTAAAACTTTGCCATCTGGACTGGCAGAACTTACAATATCTCCTGGAAAACAGGGATCCCAGGTTTGCAGCGAGCTGTGGTTACAGCTTCCCAAACCACCATCAATTTTTCTAAATGTTAGACTTCAAAAATCACAGCACTGTAATTTATAGAAATGCTGTGTTAAACACAGCAGAGGAATTTTCCAAAGGCTGACTTTTGCTTTGCCTCACTCCAAGTCTGCACGGGAGGGCTGAGGGGAAGGCAAGGCAAGGAAAATTCCATTTTGAACATACAGGAAGCAACAGTTGTGACATTTTTACCTATCCACCAGCCTAGGTGGGTGTCCAGGTGTTAAAAAGAAATTCTTGGGGATGTAGGCTCCCATCCACCTCCACCCAGGCTCATGCCACCATCATTTTTCTCAGGTGTCTCCACATGAGGCACCTTCACTTTTTACAAGGCCTTGCTGCCATCACTGCTCTCCTCCACTCTTGGGTCTCTGGGCCTCTCTCCCTCCCTCCCTCTGGCATTTCCCAGAGCATCCCTTTGCACAGGGCAGGTCCCTGGCTGCTCCTGCCTGCCACCCTGGCCACCACCACAGACTTGGCCATGCTGCCCAGGGGGATGGCTGGGCACTGAGCTGCTGTGACTGTGTCCCCAGGGAGTCACTCACTGTCCCTCCAAACTCTCCAAATCTGCCTTCTGCCAATGCTTTTTTTTTTATTTTTTTTTTTTTTTTGCCTGTACAGCAAATGTCTGGACAGGATTTCCTGGGGCATTTGGGGCCATGTTCAGGTCGGTGCCAGAGATGCCACCCAGATGCTGTCAGCTGGCTGGGAAGGGAGGGTGGCTCTGCCAGTGCCACTCTGGGCTTTTGGAGGCACAAATCTCTGCCCTGCCTTGCAGAGCCGGGGCTAAAGCTGCTCCATGGCCACAAGGACAGAGAGGACAACCCAAGCAAGAGCTGCTGTGTGTCTGCAGCTCAGTGGCCTCAGGAGGGCTCTCTGAAGTGGTGACAGGGACAAAGCACTGCTGACTGACTGTCACAGCCAGAGAACACTGGCATCCATCCCCTGCTACACCCAAAGCTGGTGTCAGCCCATCCCCAAACACCCTTCCCAGGCCCTAGTGCTGGAGCAGTGACATCCCAGTGCTAAATCCACTTGGACAGGGCTGAGAGCAGCCCCGGGGCAGAGGGGGAAGTGAGCAGTGATGTCCCAGCCCACAGCAGCCCCAGCACTTTGGGAATGCCAGGCTTCATCCCACATTCCTTTATTTCCCACTGCCTTGGCTGTGTGCAGGAGGAAGGAGTCTCACACAGCTCCACAAGGTCACTGCTTGATCAGTGCCACATTTTCCAAGCAGCTTTCCAGCAGGGATTCCTTTGCCCACTGCAGTAATGCCATGGCAGAAGGGTGGGAGCTGAGCTCGCCATGGCACTCCTGATTAGCAATACCAGGCAGTAATTAAAGCACAGATGCTCAAATGCACATTTGCTGTTCAGGTCCAGGCTCAGAAGTGGCCCCACAAATGTGGTGGAGAGGCAGCACATGCAAACAATCACCCCTCACTTATGAACATAAGTGCATTTGGAACCTGAGGCAGTAGAAATGTTTGATTGCTAAAGGCCAACAAAGCAGAGGCAATGCATCAGGAGGTGGAAGCATGGTGTTCCTTGAAGCCTTCCTGCTTTCCAGCCTTTCACTCTGCTTTATTCTGAAAGGTGCAATGTCACCAGCTGATTGAAAACCACCAAAAACTGTTCCTGTACACAAAGACAGAGCTGCCAGGTCACTGAGGAATGATCCCTCAGTCTCAGGGTGGTTTATCCTACGTGCAGTGGAATGTTCAGGATAAATCACCTGTGTTAAGGTACTCCCTTTCACCAGCTTTTTTCCTGGATTCATCCTGGCAGACCTGCCCTGTGCTCAAAGCCTGATTCCAGGGATGCTGCTAAAACCATCCAGCCCCTGCCTCCCTGCATCATCTGTTAAGCCATGAGTGACTGGTGTGTTAGACTAGGGTCACACAGCCACAGGCTGCCCAAATCCCTCATTCCAGCCCCCTGCCTTCCTTGAGGGCTGCCCCATGGTCAGCAGGAATTGAAGCAGCACTGCAGAGGTCGGGCTCATGTTTCGGGAGGTCAGGACCAGCTCCCTGGGATAATTATGCTCCTAATTCCTTTTGAAAGGGTGGAAGTGTCTCCCAATCCCATAAATATTCAGGGCCAGAGTAGAAGAACCCCTCACCCTTGGGCTTTGCACCCACAGATGCTCTGGGGGCCCTGCCCTGCAGTGCAGGCATGGTGTGACCCCCTCACTGCCCCTGGAATGCCCTGCAGAAGTGCCAGGAGTGATTCCCACCAGGAGAACACAGGGCTGCCCAGCTTTGCTCCCACATTCCCTTTGGAAATAGGGAATCACACAGTGCAGTAACAGCCACAGGGTTCATTGGCCACTTCATCCAGCAGATTGACTGGTCTGGAAAGAGGCTTCACCTGGGCTCTTGGGCATCTCTGTCCTTCTCTAGCTCTTCTCCTTCTCCAGGTGGGATCTACAGATATTTGAGGCTGAGATTCATCTTATTGGTGCTGGAGCCAAGCCCAGGAACAGGGCAGAGATGCCCAAATGCCTCAGGGCAGGGTTAGTGCTGGAGGTAGAGGTGCCCACCCCATTCAGAGCCACATTCCTTGTTCCCAGGTGCCAGGCTTTGCCCAGGACAGTGCTGGCAGCAGCAGGGCACTGCTGTGTGCTGGGGCTGGAGCTGCAGCTCCTCTCCATCCCCACAGCCCCACGGAGCTGCCCATGTGCTGATCCCACAGCTCTGCTGGGGAGCAAAGGCTTGGAGGAGAATTTCTGGGTCAGACCAGGAGTGTGAATTGGGGTCAGGAAAAAGGAATTTGGGCATCTCAGAATTTTGCCCAACACCCCCAAGCTTTGTGTTGTTTATGAACAAAGCTGCCTCGTGGTCTCCAAGCCACAGAGAGCTTCCCAGCAGGAGCAGCTCCTCATGGAGGTGATGCTTCAAGGAGCTGGAACAGAGGCTGGATGGAGTTCAGAGGAATAAAATGGGTATTTATTGAGGTGCCTTCAAAGGCCACACCCTGGCAGTACCAGAGCCACAGTCGTGGCTCTGCCCAGATGGCTCCAAGATGGAAGCAAAACAGAGCTTGGTCACGAGATCTCACAGTTTTGTAAGTTTTAGTCCATTTGCATATAGGAGCCAACTGCCCAATTAACAGCTTCAAATGATGAAGTTTCATCCTCCTTGCCTGCCTGCCTGCCCTCCTCTTCTCATGTTGTTTATGCTTTGGGCCTGAAGTTTGAAGGGATTGTCCTTGAGTCTCCAGCTAGAACAGGATTGTTTTGTCTCCACCACGCTGTGACAAGATCCTAGTGACACTTAATATAAAGCTAAAAACTGCACACCAAAACAGAACAGAAAAACTTAAAACCCAAGGTATCAGAGGGAGTTTGTGCTGTGGATGAAGGCTCTGCTTCATCCCTCGGGGAGCCCTGGAGCCACAGGGAGATTGCACTATCTCCTCTTGCCTGGGACTGGGGACAACACTGGCTCAGCTGGAGAGAGCCAGAAGCACTTCACCAGAGCCTGTCAGGATTGAAAATATTACAAAATTGCAGCAATTTCATTTGAGTCGCATCTAAGGAGGGGGAAAAAATTGAAGAGAGAGAGTCTGACAGCGTAGAAGCATCCTACTTCAATTTTCCTTTCAAATGGCTTCCTATTTTGATGGTATTTTGTATTTATTGGATTCAAACAGACCTGGAGTCAAACATCCTCAGTGATCAAAGTGAATTGGCAGGCTGAGGGGAGCTATTTTCTTGGAGGGTTTTTGTATCTCCAGGTTTCACTCTGGGTTAGAAGAAAAATCCGGTTACCCACTATGAAAAGCTCCATGGAAGTGCCTTGTTCTGTGATCTCCATCCTCTCAGCCCCACAAACAGCTGGGTTCATTCCAGCAACAGCTGCCCTGGGAGGAATTGCCTTTCCCTTTCAATCCAGAGAGGGAATAAATAAACACAGATGAGGCAGAGGTTGGGACAGAGGCTGTGGGATGTTTCTGTCTCCTCTGAACCCAGCAGGAATGTTGGCTACTCAGATCAGAAGAGGAAGGCCTGAAAAGAATCTGGAATTTGTCTGTCAAAAATGGCTCTTTTCCACCATGCAGTGGAATCTGGGAGGGTTGTGGTGATCACACCTCCACAGTCACATCTCCCCACCAGTCTCCTTGCTCAGCAGTGAGACCCTGCACTGCCCATCCCATCCCATCCCATCCCATCCCATCCCCAGCCAGCTGGGAATGGCTCAGGCAGCAGCTGCTCGGGGATAAGGCCCAGCTTTATGGAATATCTCCTCACTGAAGTCCCCAGGGCAGGGCATGACTGGGGCAGGAGGTGCACAAGCCACCTCCTTGTCCTTAACCCTGGCACCAGTTCTTTGGCCCCAAAGCAGCTGTGGTGTCTCCAACCATGTCACAGGTGCTCAGGTCCCCCCTGGGCACAGGCTGGGTCTCCAGATGCTGCCACAGGCATCTGGGGAACCCAAGGGACGTGGAAAAATCATCTTTCAGAAACCAGCCAGTTACTGAAACTGAGCACTGGCTGGGAAGCTCAGTGCCACAATAGGCAGGACAGACCTGGAATTCCTGGTCCAAACCACGCTTCCCACCAGCCACCCCAGTCAGCCACACGTTGTTCTTGCCACTTCTGTCAAAGATGCAGGACACCAGATTAACTCTCAGCTACGCTCTTGGGTGGCCATCCTTCCCTGTCCCCAGTCCCTCGTGGCTCAGCCCTTCCCTCTCCCCCACCAATCTCTCATTCTTTTCAGCCACTTCCAGGAGGCAGGACAGACTTTGCTTTTTGGGGCTGCACAGGTTCTGTTTGTTCAGAGCAGAGAGGAGACCACCAGCATCACGTCTGAATTGGCCGGAGTTGAGGAGCTCAGCACCCCAGGGAAGGGTGCTGCGTTCAGCTGGGGCAGCTGCTCCCAGTGTGTGGGGTCAAACCACCTGGTTTGTGCTGCCTTGTGAAAAACTGCCTGCAGCAAGGGGGAAAGTGTTACTGGGTCTCCAGGGAGTGGGGAATGCTCCCACTTTGGGTTAAAATGCAGCTCAGGCTTAAGAAAATAGGACGTGGTCATTGTCTGCCTGGGGGGAAAGAGGTTTAAATCAATAAATATCCCCATAAATAACCCCTTTGTCCCGACTTTTCTCCACACGCATCTTCTTGCTCCTCCTTGAGATAAGCAGGTTAACACCCCTCTGCCAACACCACCCTCCTCTGCCTTCAGCCCCCAGTCCTCCTCCTGGGCCAAGCCCAGCTTCCTGCAGCCAGCACGGTCCCTCATGAACGGGATCCATTTGTTTATCCTTGATGGCCCAGCAGGCAGTGAGGGAGCAACAATAATGAATTACCAGCACTAATTAACCCCTGATGCCGTGTCTCTGCAGTGGCTACGACTTCGACTATGACTATTACAGAGACGACTTCTACGACAGGTGAGACCCCAGCCCGAGGGGCTTTGTGGGGTGGGGATGGGAGGGGTTTGGGGGCAGGAGGGATTTGGGGGCAGGAGGGATTTGGGAGCAGGGGGGATTTAGGGGCAGGAGGGATTTGGGAGCAGGAGGGATTTGGGGGCAGGAGGGATTTGGGAGCAGGAGGGATTTGGGGGCAGGAGGGATTTGGGGGCAGGAGGGATTTGGGGGCAGGAGGGATTTGGGAGCAGGAGGGATTTGGGGGCGGGGGTCCAGCCCAGCCTGTGGGGTGGCATCCCAATCACCGGGAACGCTGCGGGGCTCGGGCTGGGGCGCCCCACGGCTCGGCTGCCCCGGCCCCACCTGGCTCCCCTCCCCTCCCTTCCCCTCAGGATCTTCGAGTACCGGGGCCGGGTGTCGCCGGTGCCGCGGGTGGTGCCGGTGAAGCGGCCGCGCGTCACCATCCCCCTGGTGCGGCGCGTCAAGGCCTCGCTGCCCGTCAAGCTCTTCGCCAGGTCGGCCGCCATCGCCAACAGCTCGGCCAAGCTCAAGTGTGAGTGTGTGCCAGGGCTGGGCACAGCACAGGGAGCTCCAAAAACGCCTCCGAACACCTGGAAACAGCAGCCCGGCTGCGGGGGGTGCACCTGGGGAAGGTGCAGTGTGGGCGATGAAGAGAGAGAGAGACGGGGATTCGGTGTGATGGTCAAAGAATCCGAATTTATTGTGGGGTACAACTGCTTATTCCATACTTATTCCACTCCAGCCACTAAAAGGCTCAGGCTTGATCTGTATAAATTAAAAACATTCCTGATGGCAGCCACATTACTGGATTTAGAAAGGCTGCCAGAAGTGTAATTGTACCAAAAGGTTTGATTCTTATACACGGGGTGATAGGGAGAAACATTTTAGAAGTCTTAGACTTATTTCTTCTGTATATTTAAAATCAACATAAAAATCCAGTTTCACAGAACCCAGGAGCTCTACTCCTTGCGGTTCCAAGGGTGTTTCAGGAAGGTAAATGATCCAATTTGATATGATTCG
This sequence comes from Vidua macroura, assembly GCF_024509145.1. NCBI lineage: Eukaryota > Metazoa > Chordata > Aves > Passeriformes > Viduidae > Vidua > Vidua macroura. The sequence goes on from NC_071587.1 coordinate 2,904,524, forward strand.
ATTTGCTTTCAAAAAAATTTTAATGTAAATATTAAAGTTCTGGAGGAGCTATAGAGCACCTGTAGCCAAAGGGTGCCAAAGCCTGGGGTTGGCCTCTGCAGCCTGCCTGGACACAGCACCCCCAGGCTCTTTTGGGAGCAGCCCCCAGCTTCCCTGCCAGTTCCCAGCCTGGAGTTCCCCCCTGTTTTTTCAGCCTGCTCAGGGAGCTGCCCTGGGGGAGGTGTGGGGTGGGGCTGCTCTGCAGGGCGCTGAATGCCTTCCTTTCCTTCCTTCCTCCCCCCCAGTGAAGAGCAGCGAGCTGCAGACAATCAAAACAGAGCTGACACAGATCAAATCCAACATTGATGCTCTCCTGGGCCGGCTGGAGCAGATTGCTGAGGAACAGAAACTGTCTGCAGGTCAGTGGGGGTGGGGATGCCTCGGGGCTGGCCTTGGGCATCACAAATTCCTACAGGTTCTGACAGGGAAGTGTCAACCTCCAGGTTCCAGGGTAGAAGCACAGGCCAAAATTATACACACACAACTCCTGAGATTACAGAGTTGGGGTTTAAAATGATGAGATTTTTTTTCTTTTGTCATATAGTTTGTATTTTTTTAGTTTGCATTTTTTGGTCTACTATTCTATTTTACTCTGTCATATGCTATCGTATTGTATCCTGTGATCCTCCTATTCTATTCTATTCTATTCTATTCTATTCTATTCTATTCTATTCTATTCTATTCTATTCTATTCTATTCCTTTCCCCTTGCTTTCCTATTTATTTCCTGTCCTATTTCTATTTTATCCTATTCTATCCTCCCCTATCCCTATTCCTAGGGGATATCCTATCCTATCCTATCCTATCCTATCCTATCCTATCCTATCCTATCCTATCCCATCCCATCCCATCCCATCCCATCCCATCCCTGTCCTACCCATATCTTATCTTACCCTACACTACCCCTTTCCTTATCCCTATTCCTGTCCCATCCATATCCCTACCCCTATCCCTATCCCTATCCCTGCCCCTATTCTATCCCTATCCCCGTCCCTGTCCCTATCCCCGTCCCTGTCCCTATCCCTGGCTCCCACCATCCTGCTGGGGGATGTAGAACCTTCTCTGCCCTCTCCATGGTGTCCCGGGCTGCCTGCTCAAAATCAGCAGAACTCCCCATGGCAGGAAGTGTTCCCACCATTATTATTTCCCCCCAGTGGATGTGGGGCTCTCTGTCCCAGGGGTTCAGGCTGTGGCCCTGGGTGCCAGCCGTGTCCCAGGGTCAGGCTGTGGCCCTGGGTGCCAGCCCTGTCCCAGGGTCAGGCTGTGGCCCTGGTTGCCAGCCCTGTCCCAGGGTCAGGCTGTGGCCCTGGTTGCCAGCCCTGTCCCAGGGTCAGGCTGTGGCCCTGGTTGCCAGCCCTGTCCCAGGGTCAGGCTGTGGCCCTGGTTGCCAGCCCTGTCCCAGGGTTCAGGCTGTGGCCCTGGTTGCCAGCCCTGTCCCAGGGGTTCAGGCTGTGGCCCTGGGTGCCAGCCCTGTCCCAGGGGTTCAGGCTGTGGCCCTGGTTGCCAGCCCTGTCCCAGGGTTCAGGCTGTGGCCCTGGGTGCCAGCCCTGACGTGGCTGTTGCCCCCGCAGAGGCCCGGAAGAAGGTGGAGAGCAGCAAGAACGAGGTGTCCCAGGAGGACACGGCCTCCGAGGCCGAGGCCACCGTGGAGGAGCCGCTCAACGGGGACGAGGGCGAGGAGGAGGGGCTGGCACGGGAGGAGTGTGAAGATGAACTGGTAAGAGAGATTGGGTAATGCATCCCTGCAGCAAAGGAGCGGGCCACAGTTCTACTGGAATTTGCCAAATCTCCAGGAAAAGTAGTTTTTCCTTCCTGCAAAGAGATTGCAGTATTTAAATCTGATTGTTGCTCACAACTTGTTCTTCCAAGCCTGCAGAAGCACTGACCATGCAAACACGTGTGGAGGTGCTGAAGAAACATGGTTGGTTCTTGAAATTCAGACATTTATCCTTGATTTCACAGCTTGGAGTGGTTTAAACCAATCCACTCTGCTCCCAAGTGATTCTTAGATGGATTTAAACACACGGCAAGGACAGGCTGTGTTAGATGAGCTGCATTTGCAGTGCCCTTGCAGCTGATCAGACATTCACGGAGTCACGGGAGGGTTTGGATTGGAAGGAACCTTAGAGAACTTCTCATTCCACCCCCCTCCCATGGGCAGGGACACCTTCCACCATCCCAGGTTGCTCCCAGCCCTGTCCAACCTGGCCTTGGACACTTCCAGGGATCCAGGGGCAGCCACAGCTGCTCTGGGCACCTGTGCCAGGACCTGCCCACTCTCAGAGGGAGGAATTCCTTCCCAATATCCCATCTGTCCCTGCCCTGGCAATGTGAAGCCATTTCCCTTGTCCAAAGTCCCTCTCCAGAGGCACTTGTCCCATGGCACAAGCCAAGGTCTGACCCCAGCGATGTGTGGGGCACACAGCAGCCCCACTGCTCCTAGTCCTGCCCCAAACAGGGGTGTCCCTGGTGAGCCCAGAGACAAATCTGTGCATTTGGATGGGAGCCCAGTGTTTGGGTACAGAACAGGCACTGTGGTAACACTGGCAGCACTGCCATTTATCAAACCAAAACTCTGCTGAGAACAGGATCAGCTCCAGATCCAGGCTGAGGGCAGCAGGGCTTCAGGGTAGAAGGGCATGAGCTGCACTGAGTGGCCCCAGGAACAGCTCCAGTCCCTCCTCACCCCAGCACTGGTGGCAGCAGAAGTGAGGATGAAGCTCAGCATCCCTCTCCTCTTCCTCACCCTCCATCCCTGGGGTGCCCACGCCGCACATCCACAGCCCTTCCCACGGCCTTAAACTGCTCCAGCTCCAAACACTCCCAGCTGGTTTGTGCTCTCCTGCTCTGTCCTGCTGGAGCCATGCTGGGTGAGGGCTCTGAACGGGGTCCTTGAGCTGTTTCAGGTCTGGGGTCTCGTGGCTGGAGTCCCTCAGCCCTGGTGGAGGGGAGAGGTCACACCAGGCACTGGGAAGAAGAAAGGCACAAGCTGTGTCAGGAAAAGGAAGGCCAGGTTTGATTTACATCGGGGCAAAGAGATGGTAGACATTAGGGGGAAACTTGCTGATGTTAATGATGATAAAACAGCACAGAGCCTGTCAACAAAAAATGTGCACTTCTCTGCCTTTGCTGGGGTAAGAAAACACTGGAGGGACATCTGCTGGCAGTGGTTTGGGAAGAGCTGGTCCTCATTAAGAGGAGAAGAAAAAGATGACTGTTTCAGCTCACATCTCTATTTTCTCTAAGTCCCTGGTCCTGATGTGGCATTAAGACCAGAAATATTCCACTGCCAGCCTCAGAGAGGCTCCCAAGTGCTCTGGATGGTCAGGGCAGTGTGTGCAGGCAGCTCCCCAGAGCCCACAGCACTGAGCAGTCCTGAGGTCCCCCCAGGTCCTGGGAGTGACTCCTTTGTCCCACACCCCAGTGTGGCTGTCACCACCTGCTGTCCACGGACATGGCACCCACATGGGGTCCCTAAAACCCCTTTGGCTCTGAGGGGCAAGGGGGTGGCAGGAGAAGAGCTCAGACAGAGCTGAGGGAGTTTATTGAGTTCTGAGCCATAAATTTGGATATGGAAAACACTGAGTAAGTGCAGCTGAATTGGTGGTCAGTTCTATTTACTACACTTATTAGGGGATACAAAGATTATTGTGGACATGCTTTAAATGTCACATGTATGCAAAAAAAGTCACCTGCCAGCCCATCAATGCCTGATGTCAGCTGAGGGGTGTCTAGAGGGATGGCCCTGCTCAAGGGGAGATCCCTGCACACAGACAACTGCTCTGGAGGGAAAGCTAAAGGACTCCTGATGTGTTCAGGTGTTTACAGCACACTGTGCTTGATTTGCAGTCAGATTTTCTTCTGGTTTCATGCAGTTTTGGTCATTTATCTGCCCAGTCTGCATCTAAACAGTTTTTGGGGTTGGTGCTGGGTGCCCATTGGAAGTCTCACACCATAGGAGTCTGGATGTCCTGGCCTCCTTGGCCTCCAGAGATGTCTCACATAGGATTTTACCAAGCAGATCCCTGAACAAGCCCAAATCTGCTCTCTTAAGTTCAGGGACTTGATCCTGTTCTTGGTGTTGGTCACTTCTCTGGGGTACTCACATTCACAATCCCATGGGCTCTGCAGCCAAGGCTTCTCTCCACCTTCACATCCCTGACCAGGTGTTTTTGGCCATCAGGGACCAGAATGATGTCTCCCCTGCTCAGCTGGGCCTGAACTTACTCTTGACTCTTGATGCTGTCCCAAAGTCTTCTGTTTCCTGCTCCAGCTCTGCTCCTCCCCTGCAGATGCCAGGGGGGTCCCCCTGGGGTCTCTGCACCAGTGGTGTGCAGGGGATGCCTGCCATGGTGCCACCAGCCCCGATCCTCCCCAGCGGCTCCCAGCTGCCTCAGGGCCTGTTCCAAGGCAATCCCAGTGCAGCTGGGCTCTGCCTTGCCCTGAGCAAGGCCACCTCCCCTGGCTTTCAGGCAGAGCCTGTTCCCTCTCCTTTCCTTTTGGAGCCCCTTGCAGAGAACTCCTGGATCCATTTCCATCCCTGAAGTACTCACCCTGTGCAGGAGGTTAAACCCCACTGCTGAGCACCCCATTCCCCCAGTGATGCTGCTCTGCACAGCAGCTCCAGGAGCAAATTCCACTGAGAACCATAAAGGCTGGAAGACTTCCAAGACCATCAGGGCAGTCCAAACACATGCTGTGCTTTCCAAAGCCCTGCCTGGGGAGCAGTTCAGCACCATTATTGTGGCCTTTAGAGTGCTGGATGAGTGTTACCATTACGGATAACGAGTTCTGCTGCAAACTGGGACCAGTTCCTGTGCTCAGGAGCAGAATCAGGACACTGATTTGCCTTCGTGGACTGAGGCACCTTGGCAGCACTGGGCAGTTCCAGGGAACAAAAAACAGGATGAGAGGAAATGGCCTCAAAGTGTGCCAGGGGAGGTTTAGATTGGAGATCAGGGAAATTTCTTCACTGAAAAGAAGAAATGGTCAGGCATTGGAACTGAGAAGTGAACGTGGGAGGTGCTGGGTTAATGGCTGGACTTGATCTTGGAAGTCTTTTCCAATCTGAATGATTCTGTGATTCTATTGCTTCCAAGGCCTGGGGGGAATTGCACAGCCCAGGTCTGTTTGGCAGAGCCATTTCAGAATCAGGAGCCAGAAGAAATCGGTGGTTTTGCCTGGTGTCCATACCAGGTGTGTTTTGTAGTTCGTCCATCACGCTGAGCACCCTGGCACTGCTCTCCCACAGCAGGGGACCAGCTGGTGACCACATGTGAGGTGTCCCAGTGTCCCAGGCAGGGCAGGAGGGACACAGGGTGATTCACTGTTTGTGGTTCCCTTTTCCCTGCAGGAGAACAGCCATTACACAGACGTGGAGGATGCCAGGCTACAGTAACCAGGTACAGCTCCCGTGCTGCTAATGGAGCCAAAGCTCTCGTTCTGTGCCTCTTGGGCCTGGGGGGTTGCTGCTTCAGGAGAGGCTCTTTTCCACTGATCCTCTGTGTTTTCCTAGCATGGAGCTTGGCTGCTCAGCTGGGTCACTGGCCAGCCCTTCACCCCCTTTCCTGAGTGACAAATCTCTGGGGTTCAAGGACAGTGCTGTAGCTCCCCCTTCTCTCCTTGCAGCTGTGAGCAACAGTGTGAGGAAAGCACGAAGCTAAACCCTGTCCTGGCACGTTGAGCAAGGCGAGCTGAATGGAAGTGCTGCTGTCATCTCTACCTGGCATTCAAAGGAGAAACATGGCCCGACATCTTCCATCCATCTGTAAAGCAAAGGCAAAGAAAACTCATCCTCCCAGCAGATCCCCACTACCCCTGCAATGGATTTGGAGCTCTGCAGCCAGCAGAGGAGGCAGGAGCCAGACCTGCACAACCCAGAGCCACCACAGAGACCAGGAGAGCAGGTGTGTGCCCAGGGCAGCCAGAGGTGTTCTAGAGCTGCTTGCAGGAGAGCAGAGAGAGCTCAGCCCAGCCCAATAAAGACATTTTTCCTGTGCGAGGTGAGAGCCAGAGCATTTCCTGACTGAGGGAAAAGTAGTGTCTCAGTCTGGACAGTTTGTGTTCTTGTGCTGAAGATCCTGTTGATCAGAGGCTGTGGGGTGAGCTGTCCTCCAGCACAGCCACCTCCTGCCACCTCTCTTGTGCCCCATGAGCTGCTGTGTGTCCACAGTCACTTCCAGGTGGAAAGGAGTCGATGCTGGAGCAGCTGCTGTGCTCTGGGAAGCTGCTTGAGGAGGGAAGGGGAGAGGAATCTGCAGGCAAGCAATTGACCCCAAGCAGGAGAAAGCAAGAAAACATCACCCTCAATTGGTTTGGTGTGCTCATTGTCCACCGTGTCAGGGCTGAGCAAGCCTGTGCAGAGTGAGGGGTGTGGATGAGACCCTTTCCTTGGACCAGCTGCTCCTGGAAGGCATGTGGAGCACCCAACACCTACAGCCTGGAGCCAGAGACATCAGCCCCTTCCCTGGCTGCCCACACCTCCTCCTGCCCCAGTCAGGGCACGTCAGGAGCGTGGTGCCACCGCTCCGCTCCTGCCTGAGCTCCATGGCCAGGGTGACAGCGTGCCCGAGGCTGGCACAGGGAATGCCCCGGGCACGGTGTATGTGGGTGGGCAGCACCTCCCCTGCTCCCCAGCTCCCAGCTGCTGTGCCCCCTGCCCCGTGCTGCGAGCAGAGGGCTCGTCGTGGGACCCCGCAGCCGAGAGGCCTCAGCCGTTCTCTCCTCGTTTCTCCTTCTTGGGCTCCTCCTGTTTTCCCGGGGACTGAAACTCACACAGCACTTTACTCACACCTGGTGTGTCCTGCCTGCCCCTTCCCCTCCTGAACACACACACACACAGCAGTGCTTGGAACCCAAAGCAGAGTCCACACCTTCCCCCTGGCCAGTCCCTCCCACACAACACCTGGGTGGTCCTGAGTGCTCCAACCTCATCCACAGCATCCCTTGGAAGGGTGAAGGGTAAACAGCTCCAGGGGTGACACTTCCCTGCCCCTGGCACCATCCTGGAGCACGCATGGCTCTTGAAGCACAAAGTTTTCTTTGCATTTCTTAGTTTGGGCTGCTTGAGGAGGGGTTGGAGGGAGACCCGTGCTTGCCCCGCCCTTGCCCGGTTCCTGTGCAAGGTCTGCACTGAGTTGTCCCGAGCTGTTCTCCAGGCCTGGAGAGATGAGCTGCAGGTTTGGCTGTGAACTGACTGTGCTGCTGCTGTTTGGGAGAGAAGTGACCTTGTACATACGATCCTGTATAATAAAAGAAAGAAATCTAATTTGCTTCCCCTCTCCTCTCTGCCATACACACACACTTGTTTCTTCTATTCCAAACAAGTCTTTTTTTTCCTTTCCAAGTCTTTTTTCCCTTTCCTTCAGCTCTGCCCACAGGATTTACTTTTCCTTGCCCAAGGTATATCCCACTGGGCTGAGCAAAACATCTGTATTCACAGGAGTTCTGGGGTTTTCCCCTGGAGGCTTGGAAGGCTTCCCCTGCTTCTTTGATGCAGGAGAGCAGGGGCCAAATCCAGGCCTTTAATTTCTGGACTTTGCACTGGTCCAGCTCATAAGAGATGGAAAAATCTGGCTGCTTTGCCAGGTTGCACAAGCCAGCAGTGCTAAAAACTGCTCCTTAAGCAAGTGTTGCTCTGGGTGACACCAGAGCAGTGTCAGGAGGGACCAGTGACCCCGAATGGTTGGAGCTGGAAAGGGCCTTAAAGATGATCTCCTGGGGACACCTTCCAGGTTTCTCCAAGGTCCATCCAACCTGGATGGGTTCTTTGTGGCTGAGCCACCTTCCAGCCCTGGAGAGCAAAACTGCCTGAGTTTATGGTGGGTCTGAGATGTTTGAGCATCCACCTGTCCATCCTTGCTGCCATCAGTCCACTCCAAGGTGAGACAGCGGCAGCATCAGGCTGATGCTTGGGTGTTTGTGGCTGGAAGGAGGAACAACAGGAGGGGGGAAAAAAACCCCAAACCAAACCAAGTCAAACTAGCTGTCAAGAAGATGAGAATCAGCCCAACCTTCAGTCTGCTGAGCCATATACCCAGCTCTGAGAGCTGCAGGGCCTCAGGGGCTGAGGCTGCTCGCTCCAGCTCAGCTTTGGAGCACAGACGAGGCCTCCCAGCAAAGAGCTGCTTTGGTTTTGTTCATTACTTTGGGAGGAGAGAGAGGGGCTCCCAGCAGGCCCCTGCAGGGCAGTTCACTCTGCTCTTGGCTGTGGGTGGGACCCCAAGGACAGCAGTTCTGGGTTTGGTGCTCAGCGAGGTCTGTCTGTGAGCATGCAGAGAACCCAGGTGAGGGGGCAGCAGGGGGTGGGAAAGGGACACTCCTGACCCCTCCTGACCCCCACCCTTTGGGCCAGAAAGCACCTGCAGAGCTCCCTGCTGGCTCCACTGGTCTGTCAGGAGAGGAATGGGGGCCCAGGAGGGGTCACCCCTGCTCTGAGCATGGTTTTCCCACAGACCCATTTAGGATGGAAAGCCCTCTAAGGCCATCCAGTCCAAATTGCCCCAGCTCTGCCAAGGCCATCACTGACCCGTTTCCCCAAGTGCACATCACCTCTTTTAAACCTCTCCAGGGATGGGGACTCCACCACTGCCCTGGGCAGCTGTTCCAATGCCTGACCAACACAAAATGACAACATTTTCCATAATACCCAACCTAAACCTCCCCTGGCACAACCTGAGGCCATTTCCTCTCGTCCTATGCCTTGATAGCTGGGGAAAGAGACCAGCCCCCAGCCACATGCCATAAAGGAGGGAGATTCTCCTTAGCCCTACTCTTGTTGCTGATGTATTTACAACCACATTTTTTATTGTCTTCTACGGCAGTAGCCAGATAAATTCAAGGTGAGCTTTGACCCTTCTTATTTTCTCCCTGCATAACCTCACGACACCCTTGTAGTTGTTCTAAATTGCCCCCCTGTTCTTCCAAAAGTCAAAAATTCTTTTCTCGTTAGTTCCAAGCAGAAGTTCAGCCATGCCAATTTTCTTCCCCACCTCATCTTTTGGCTCACAGGCACAGCCAGCTCCTGGCCCTTTAGGGTTGTCCTGCCTAAGAGGTGTGGTCCTCCCCAAGGCCCTTTAAACATCCGTGACATAAAAAGATGTGTCACATCCCATTAGCTCTTGAATGAATGTAAAGGCTCCCACCCTATTTGCACTCAACCTCCTTTTCCATGGTCCAGTGTCCCCACGGAGTCACTCCCTGTAAATTGTCCCTGCTGGGATGTGGGAAGACAAGGGTTGGGCCAGTCCATTCTCTCCAGAACAACCCCACAGGCAACAATTAATTCCACATCTGCATATTCTGAAGATAAGTGACCAACAAAAACTGAGCAGCTCAACTGAACATACACAGCTGCCATGGTGTGAGCTTGAAAAAATAAATAAAGCTTTTGTGAAAGACTTTCCCCACCAGCCACAGAGGGAAGGTCCCATTCCCAAGTGTCCTGGACCTCACCTGGCTTCTCACTTGCGCTGCTGTTTGCTCCCATCCCATCAGTGGCAAAAGCAGCGTGGTCTTGCTTAGAAACACCCTCAAAGTCTCAGTCCCTGCTGCCTTGCCTGCACCTCTGCAAAGGAAACGGGAGTGTCTGAGGCTGCTGACACAATTTGGGTTAAATGGCTTGGCATGGCACCAGCAGATGTGCAGGAAGCTTTGGTGCTCTGGTTTCCCCACGCTGGCCTGGACAGGCATTAGAGCAGCAGAGCAGTGTTCCTCCAGTCCCAAATGCTCCTTCCATTGCTTCTGGGCATGGACAAACAATCACTGGAGCCAAAATGCCTGCAATCATTCATTCAGACTGAGTCAGGAGATGCAACAAAACCCCCCACTGACTTTATTAACTCCCATTGACTTTAATGAGCATCACAGTTCCAGGCTGTGCAGCACTTGGGGAGCATTTCATTTACTGCAGCTGTAACAGGACTGTCCTTTGGGGAATTTGTGAGAGCCACTTGCTGTGTCTGTCACAGTGGTTGTAATCCCTCCTGTATTGTCTTCTTGTTAACTGCAGGAGGCTCAATTCCCTCTTCTTGATGCCTCAGGTTTCAGCTTTTATATTTTTCAGATTCTGAGCTGCTTTAGTGTGTTAAGTCTGGGCTTCGTATTAAGCTCTGAATGGTGAGCTCTCTTCACAGAGTAGGCAGACAAAACAATTCCTTCTCTAGCTGGGGACCAAGGACAAATGATCCAAATCTCAGGCCCAAGAACATACACAATGGCAGAATGAAGAAAGAAAAACAAGAAGGATGGGACTTCATAACCTAAAGCTGTAATTGGAGAATTAACCCCAATATGCAAATGGAGCAGAACTTACGAGAGTGTGAGACCCCTGTGACTGGTTGTGCATTTTGTGGCCATTTTGGGTTGTGCTGCCCAAGGTGGATCCACTGAGGCCTCTTAATAAACCCCTGCTTTATTCTTTAGCTCCATCTAGTCTCTGTTCTAGGTCAGCCTTCACAAGGCATCATTCTCAATAAAGTTTTGCACGTGGAGATGTGGTCAAAAACCCCACAGGCTCCTGGTGGGGAGTTGTGGAGCCTGACCCTCCTCTGGCAGGAAAACACCCCCAAGCCTTGGATGGGGACACGGTGCCAAAGGACTCAGCCACAGAGAATGCTCTGCCTGCCCTGCACAGAGGGCATGTGGCAGGATGGACACCCTGCACTGGTCCAACAAGAAAACACCGAGCTCAGCACCTTTCCTTGCCCAATTTCCTCCCTGGCAGGGGGATTGTTGCCTCTGCCAGGCTGGCCCAGGCACAAGGGTGCAGAGCCCCCAGCACCCTGTGGGTTTGCTCAGAGCTTCCTCGCGCTGGGCGAGCCTGAGCCAGGTGTGGTGAGGAGAGCAGGTCTGGCAGCTCAGCTGGGACAGCCCCTCCTGGGCTGCACCCTGTGCTCCAGCTCAGCCCCTCCCTGCTGTCCCCACAGGCCAGAGCGGCCCGTGTGCTGCTTTGGGCCAGCTCAGGAGTGGCCTCTGTGCCCACAGCACGTCCAGAGGGACACAGGGGCTCCAGCCCCAGCACACTCCACCTCTTCAAGCCCAGGGATATTCTTGGCCAGGGGCAGGATTTAAAATAAAGGTCACCTCCCTCATCCAGAACAAAGAGTAGAGGGAAACAATGTGCTTCAGCACATTGTTTAAATGAATTTTGGGAAAGTGGAGAAGGTCTGGAATTAAAAACAAACTGCCATGTGTGCAATATTCGAGACTCCATAGGCAGCCCTGAGCAAGGGCTTTCCCACCAACAGGGAAACTTGAACAGCCACACCTCGAGCCCAAATCACCACATCAGGAGAACCCCAGACAGCTCCTTCAGAAGAATAAAGAAAGCAACCACTCCTCCCTCTCTTGTCCAAGGGTGTCAAGGAGGGTGGAGGCAAGGCAGCAAAGAAAAATGTTTTAAGCTTAATTTCAGATGAGCTCACATTTCTCAGAACTTATTTCTTCACTGCCTTGGTGGAAAAATGGCAATTTTTGTGCTGAACAAAAACAAAGTACAAGGCCTGCAGCAGGTTCTGAGGGCCATGAGCAGCATAGAGACATTTCAGTCCACAAAAGGAAAACTGTAACTGAATTTTTTTTTTATTAGCCTTCTGTGCCTTATTTTCAAAATGAATCACATTAAGATTTCCTCCCTGTAATAAAGCAACTGACACTGGTATCAATCAGGGCACAAACTGCTTCCACAGTCTTGCTTCCCCCCCAGTGCAGCTCTCTCACAGCAAAGAAAGAAATACACCAAACTTATGAGATAATTACCCAAAGCAGGGCTGGGGGAAGAACAAATGGATTTTAAAAGTGATTTGCTTTACCTTAGAATGTAGAATTAAGGATGCTGCTTCTGTTAGAAGAAGCAGAACTTCTGTGAGTCCAGAGACCACTGTGGGGGATGCAATGGGCTGAAGAGGGAGGGAGGGTCGGAGGTACCACACATTTCTGGTGGGTACTGGGCAGAAAAATGCTTCCCAACACAGAGGTGAAGTGGTGACTGCTTTATTCCAGAATTATGCAGGTGTTTGCAATGTGCCAAAAGGAGAAAGGATGAACAGCAAGGAATGAGCCTGTCTGTACAGACAAGAGCAGAGGGAAGTGAGGGAGTATTTTTCTTCTGGTGAGGAAAACCCAATTCCTTGGGTTTGTTGGGCAGCAACACATTTCCAGGGCCAGCTGGAATTTCTCCTTCTGTAAAAAGAACTGCTCCCTTGGGCTTGGGACAGACTGACAACCAGCCTGTATCAAGGATATGTAAGAGTGTAAGGGATGTGCTGTGATACCTCTGTGTATGTTTATGTAGAGCTTATCTATATCCACATATGGTGAAACACCTACAGGAAAAGCTGTCTTCAGGCTTTTCCTAAAAACTAAAGACTGGCTGAATGACTGATGGCACTGCCCTGTCTTCATCACTGAAATAGATAAAATAATGAAAGAGCTAAGATAATTAGTAAAAAAAGCTAAGATAATGAAAGAGCTGCAAACACCAAACTTGTTAGCCCAGAGACTGAAGCAAGGTGAGGTCCCTTCAAAGCAGAGGCTTGTCCAGGTGAGATAATGTGTGTTAATGATCAGCACCAGCCCCTGAGCTTGTTTCTCTTTAGGAGAAAAAGATGTTTCACTTTAGGAGGAAGATATTGCCACATAACATCTTCCCAAAAGCCTTTTTCCTGCCCCAGTCACAAGATCATTTAAACAACTGATCAGAGCAACCTTTCTGCTCCTGCATTTGGGGGAAAGGACACATGGAATTGTGCTCCTTTCTCTGCCATAGGATTTCACTGTTCACCCACAATCCTTTCAGCTATTAAGCCAAACTGGAGCCACATGAATTTTCCCAAGGTGGACAAACCCCTGGAACCAGAGCAAGCTGTGAACTGCCAGCTGTCCCTACAAATGCAGAGAGCAGAATGAGGGGCAGAACCAGCCAGGTCCAGCCTAACCCTGGCTGCTCCCATGGCCACTGAGGCAATCCACCCCTCTGCAGACTCCAGCTGTGGGCCTGCTGGCACTGCTGCAAAAACCAGGAAAGGTTTTCACCAGGACAGCCTTGTCCTGATCCCCCTGTGACCTGGGTCCTCGGCTACTCTGGCAACAAGGCACTGACCTTCACCATGGCAGAACAACTCAGAAAGAAAATTGAGCAATTCCTTCAGGAGCTGGAGAGGCTTTGCAGTTTGTCTTCATCCAGAATCTGAACTGCTAAATTCTTGTGCAGCTACTGATTTCTGTTCAATGTCTGTGCTCAAACCCTTCTCACAGCCTGGCCTCTCACCTTCTTGGATACTATTCAATAATCTGGAATAAACCTCTAGGGGAAAACTGAGCACAGGGGCAGAACAGAGAGCTGGAGAAACATTATTCAGAAGATGAACAGATAAATTCTAATGATTCTCAGCAGTCAGCATCACACTCAACTTCCCATTTTCTTGATTTTCAGCAACTTCCTGCTGTTTCTATTCCTGTGCCTTCCCCCCAGCCACCACCAGGACCTTTAATCAGGTCCTTTCACCTGATTAAAGCTCAACACCCCCTGCAGTTTGTGACAAACCCTGTCCTGGTAGCAGCAGCTCTGAAAATCTGCTTTTTTCCTCTCCTTGCTGACAACCCCAGGTGCCCCAGTCTCCCTGAGAAGCTGCCCCAGAGCTGCCCCAAACCCCAGATCTCAGGCTGTGGCTGCCATACCTGGAGGACACGCTGCACACAACGTCACAGTCTGGGACCAACCAGGAACTCCCAGCTCTCCATGGAGCCATTTCATAAATGCTTCTCCTTTACACCAGCTGTGGTTACAAAAATGATTAAATTCTTGCTCTGGCCAGAAGCTCCCAGCAATGGAGTTTATTCCCACTGATTTTCACAGCAACCACCAGTGATTTCAGCAGAACAGAAGCACACGAGCCCCAGGGCAGCTGATCCCACTGGATTTGTGCTCAGTTAGGGGATGAGATGTCCCCAAACCCTTGAGCTGCAACCACCTGACAGCAGAGATAAAAGCACATCCTGGCAGAAGTGGGGATAAAGAGATTGCTCTTCCAAGGCATCAGTAAGGCTCAGGCTGACTGACCACAACAGCAACTCTGTCTGTGCTCCCAGCACCTCCAGGGACAAGTCTCAGATGATTTTCTCTTGAATGTTCTGGGCTGGAAGATGTTTCACCTTCACTGCTGGGAAGGAACAGCCCTGCATTGTTCAGATTACTTGGATCAGGTGGAGAACTGGGCATGGCAAAATCCATGGAGAAGGAGCAGCCCAGCTCTTTTTCACACAGGGACTTTCAGTACCTACAATCTGGCTCCCACATCTCCACACAGCCAATTTTCAGCTCAGAGAGAAAAAAACATGGACAAAACCAGCTCTGCCTCCAAAAAGGTATCTGCACACAGACACAGGGAACCACAGCTCCTCTGTTAAGAGCTCCATCCCTAAGCTGCTTTCTCACAGCCAGCTCAAGTAAAACCTTTTTACCTCTGAACAGAACTGCACTTCAAACTCACATCAGCTTCACAGGCAGCATGAGACATTTGTGTTCATACAACATTATTTGAATGTACTGTGAAGTTTTTCCTAAAAAAAAATAAGCCCCAACTGATATCTGCTCCTAGACAGGCTTTTCCTGCATTGGTGAGGTTATTATTATTCCACAGCAGGATCTGAGCCTATAGCTCAAGATGCTGCACTCAAATATCATTCATTAAAAGCCTTCAGGGTTTCATGCACAGACTCAAAGCACATCTACAAAATACACCTCTGAAACTCTCCTGCAAGCCAGAGCTCACAGCTGAGAGGTTGGAACAATGATTTATTCCTTTATTAACTTGGATCTTTTTGATCCAATTTCACTAAATCAAGCTTTTCATTTAAAGCACTGAAATACAACACCAACTCAAGGCCACACTGTATTTTTTAAAGTATGTTAAAGGTATTTGACCCAGGGAAGAACAAGCATTTAAAAACAAAGTATCATTGCTCTTCAGCTATTTCAGGGTGTCCCACCAGCAAGTCACCAAATCAAAAAGGCAACTCATACTTCTCCAAGGTTTAACCCCCAACAGGAGACTCTTTGCTAGAGGAAGAAACAAGAATACAACAATAATGTTACAAGAGGCACTGATCCTGGCTTTATTCACTTTGAGATACATCCAACATTGTTATAGCTCACTTGAAATTCAAAATGCTTTTAAGAAACCAACCATAAAACCTTGATTTTCCACCTTACAGTGCTGTCAAAGTTTTCAAATAGCAAGTGAGTGACTCCCCAGCAATACTGTGCTCTGTGTTAACATACAAAGGTTAAAACTTAGTAGAAACCCTTCAAGTTGTGGTGTTTGCTGTATTGCCTTCAGAAGGACCAGCTCCTCTGGGGAGGAGGCTGCTCCCCTGACCCGCAGGGGTGGGTGCCCGGGGCCCTGAGCTGCCGCACCTTTCCCTCCCCCTGGGACATTTTGGCAACCAAGTGACAACTGTTCCCACTTCTGCTACCCAGGGGGGACCTTCACTCCCCATCTGCATCCCCAGCTGGAAGAACTACACAAAACCCAGCAAGGACAGCACCAGGTGTCCCCTCGAGGCCACTGACACTGCCAGCAGAGGAAGGGCATGGGAAGATCCTGAAGCAGAAAGTGTTAATTTGGAACCCAAATTACTTGGCAGTATCTCCTGCAAATTCAGGATTTATAGAAGACTGTGTTGCAGCCACCATACAATGACATTTATACCTATTACTTTTTTGTTTTTTGCTTCATTTAGATTCTTTTTAAAGTGATGAAGAGTGCAGGACTTCTGAAATATAAATGTTTCTCTATTAGAAATTGCAAAATTTAGTACTATGACACTAGGAAAACTTACAGTACAGTTTATTGATTCTGTGTTAAGATTCAGCACCAATCTGGTGTCTGAACTGTCTCAGAACTATTTTTGCCTAATTAAGCCTGTGCACAAGGCACCCATGGCTGTACAAGCAGGAGCAGGGCTCACGTTGGCCTGTCAGCCCTGGGACTCTGTGACTGGTTTCTCTGTTTCATGACAGTATAACTAAAATAAGCCTGTTATGTAAAAGCAAAATAACCTTTATCTTAAACCCTCATTCTGGGTCTTGGACATAGCCAGTGACATACCTGCAGAACAACACACCAACCATTCCCACCTGTGTTTGAAGAGGAAACTGAAGGAAAAATCCAAATCCAAGACACTCACTGTTATAGTATCTTTAATTTATCTTGTCTTTTACAGAAGTCTGAACGAATTAAAAAGCACCTCCTTTCCCACCACGCTCCTTACAGTTGGTAAAATATATTCAATGAGCAAATGTATGTGAACAGCTTGAGGATCTGCATCTTGCAAGGATTTCACAGACCAATCAATCAAAAGCCAAATTTCTTGTTGTTTTTACAACCTCGCTTTAACACAATGGTAAATCCACTCCGATTGCAAACCTGTCCAGTCCCATCTCCCCAGAACGCTCTGCCAACTCCAGTGTTGGTTAGCAAACCTAGTTAGCTTTGGCACGGAGCTGTGCTCTCTTGCCTGTGACAGCCTGGAAGCCTGTTTTGATGCTGGCCACGGAGCAGCGGGAGTGGCAGGTCTCGCACTGCAGGAAGTATAGCCGGGTGTCCTTCTGCAGGATGGTGTCGGGGGAGCGGCACGTGTGGCAGGTGACGTACTCCTCTGCAGGGGAACAAAGGGCAGTCAGCCCTGCTGCTGCTGCTGCACAGCTCTCTGCAAAAGCTGCTCAAACACACCCACCGGCTCACAGGGGCTGATTGTGAACATTAAAAATCATCCCTGGTTAACCAAGAGGAGGTTCTGTGTGCTACATTAGGCACCGATGTAGCAGCCAGAGGCCCTGCAAGCCTCCCTGGCTGTCACTTGCCTAAGGTAAGAAATGCCAAGCCATGATGACTGGACCAAAGCAGCCCCTCTTCTGCCCTCGGACCCTCGTTATCTCTCTGTAAGACCATGGGTCACATTCGCCTGACCCTGGCGACTGGACAATTTCCCAAACCCCTGCACCCTATATAAAGCCCCATTTCTGCCCAGTTTGGCAGAAGAGCTGTCACTGAAACCCTTGGCAGGAGCTGCCAATAAAGACACCTCTGTGGAACCTCACACAGCCTTCTCCTCTCTCTCGCTGCGTCTGCCGAGGCACTCAGCGAGCAAAGAGCTGAAACCACTGAAGAGCTGAATTCACCAAAGAGCTGATCTCACTTAAGAGCTGAGCTGCTTGCTAAGATTGCCCGTGGCTGGGAGCTTGCCTGAGGCACTTGGACAGGTTGTGCTCATCAGCCCAGCGCTACCCGGGACACCCACGGCAGCCGGGGTCGGACGGACCCCCGGCCCCAGGCCACACTGCACTGACACTGTTTTAATGTTAATAACTGGTACAGATTTCCCACTGGTGCTCCTCTGCTGAGGCAGCACTGCCAGGTGTCAGCAGCTCTGGTACTGACACAGCACCTAAAGCAGGAGTCCTCTGACTCTGGCACCAAAAATTTTTGGGGATTCATTAAGGAACATTCTTTAACCTCACGCTTACATGATTTCTAAAAGGTACACAGGAGAAAATTCCACTAAGATGTGGACTCAAGTCTTCTCTCTTTGTCAAAAAGGGACACCAGCATTCATGGGAAATTTATACAGTGCTTTTATAGAACATTTTTCTGATAAATTTTGGAACAAAAAAGGCATTTGAACAGAAACTTATCTTAACACTGCATCTGTCAATTCACGGGTACAACAGACTGCAAAATCAACAATTACTGTTGTTTTCCACAGTCCTCATTAAAGCCAAGATATGAGGCTCAGATAAAAACAAGCAGTTCTCAAATGCTCTGTTTTCCTTGGCATGCTTTAGTGCAGGACAGAGTACAGCCCATGGTCTAACCATGGCAGAACCACCTGTTATTTGCATTATTCCATGATAAAGGAAAGTTGTGGCTCCTCAGCCTCCTCCATGGTGGGCACACACCTGGGCCATACATGGGCATCACAAGGGGGCTGAGAGAAATCTGCAGTGGGAAAGGGAGTTCTACTTACTGATATATCTTCTCAAGACATTTTCTATCTGTTTTTGCTGGAATCTTCCTTTGATTACCAGTTGGTTGTTACCATCTATTGAACCACTAATTGAAAAAAGAAGATTAATTATTTGATTTGCAAATGTGAAGCACTAAAACAAATCAGGAACATGAAGCAAGACAAGGATATATTCTTCAAGAGGAGCACAGACAGAACTGTGTTGTAGGGACAAAAAAAAAAAAAAAAAGCAAAATTCTGAGGTACTTAAGAGCTACTTCCTACAGGAAGTTTTGCCCTCACCTGTCTCAGGGGAGTGAACAAGACCATTCCCTTGGACTTGGAGCTTCCCCCTGTACTTCCTCACTAAAATGTTCTCTCCTCAATCACCCAGCACAGTGCTGAAGTGCAGGGAACAAAAGCCTCATGTTCCAGCACATCTATACAGATCTAACCTCAAAAACGTTATATTTGAGCAATATCAATCCTGAGCACACACACAGCCCAGCAGCCTTACCTTGTACCCAATTCTGCCAACAAAAATGCCAGGAGATGTTTTGGCTGACGATGTAATCTAAAAATAAAGTAAGGAAATGTTTAACCTTCCCCCTTCAGAGAAATTTGATATTTATATAGGACTGGCAGGATAAATCCAATTTAAGTTAGAAAGTTTCAAAGGGAGCAGTGCCAGGGGTCTGCACCAAAGAACAGTCCACACAAAAAAATCTTCCCATTGTTCCCAACTCAAAATTACAGCAACTAGCGAAAAGAAGTTTTCTATTACAGATTTTTCATTCTTACTGTCCCAACCCCTGAAAAAACATTAGTAGCTACCATTAAAAACTCCCCTTAGTGCACAACCCAGATCCTCAGCAGGGTTTCACCAGGCCTGTTTTCTGGCACACTTCTGATACCCATCAGATCTGCATTCCCAGAAATGCTCACAAAGAACAGAGCTGCCTTCACAAGACATAATTAAGACAGGTATCACTGCAGGAAACAGTGGGAAAACACTACTGGAGTCCATATCATTTATCAAGAGAACAGCATTTGTAGACAGCTCAAATTAGAAAGAACTTTTCCCACCCTTCTCCTCAAGGCTTGAACATAAATGTCACTGTTGACCCAACTTGCCAGAACCCAATGAACTCACCAAGTTTCAGCCCATATATCATTTTCATAATTTGAGTATAAAATTAGAAATTATCTCAATAAATCATGTTCAGAGTTATCTTCTCACAGAGAAATGTAACGAGCTCTCTGACTGAAATAGCTTCCACTCCTGGTTTGCCACAGTCACTTGCCAGAAAACTCTATAGGAGCACAGAGCAGTGTATCCATCTGCTATTCCTGGGAAATCCAAAGGGGAAACTTACAATTTGCAGATATCTGTGAAGTTGACAAAAGACGTTTTCTTGGTCCCTACTCTCACAACCTGCGGGGGCTTCATGACAAATTTCCGCTTCTCTCCAGCCACCATGTCCGGGTTCTTTTCCCGCATGATGTTAAAAACTCTATTGAGCAACTGCAAAAGAAGGGATTCACACCCACGTGAGCATTTGCCATTCCTCAAAGTACCTCACCTCTAAAAGCCACCTGAAACAGCATTCACAGTGATTGTCAGACTACCTTTGCCTAAGAGCATTTCCCCACATGCTTCAGAACATGTTTGTTGTGTTATCACACGTTGTGATAAATGCAAAATCCCAACACTGCTTCCCCAAGGGTTTGCTCTGCCCATGGCAGAGGTGTTTGAACTATGATAATATTGCCCCCCGTGAAAATGACTGTGATACAAGACATGCCCTGTTAGCTTCTGCTCACGATCTACTGACTACATGTCCTTCACTCTGAAGTTAGAAATAGGAAATATGAGCATAAGGCTCTACTGATACAGATGAACATGGAAAATATGTTTTAAAAGTCTCTGGAACGTTACCTCATCATATGTGTAGTCCCTTTCTGAGCCTGCCCACGCAGGTCCTGACTGAAGGCTAAAAGAAATTCCATCATCTTTTTTGCTATCTTCATCCTCAAATGCTGTAAAGAAAGTTTTTGGGGATTCATTAAGAAACATTCTTTAACCTCATGCTTACACGATTTCTAAAAGGTACACAGGAGAAAATTCCACTAAGATGTGGACTCAAGTCTTCTCTCTTTGTCAAAAAGGGACACCAGCATTCATGGGAAATTTATACAGTGCTTTTATAGAACATTTTTCTGATAAATTTTGGAACAAAAAAGGCATTTGAACAGAACATATTCACATTCAAGGTGGACTACATTTCACTTCTGACATCTCACAGAGCTAGGTTATACTTCTACCTTCATCCTTCTCCATTATCTCATCTTCATCTGGAAACTTCACATTCTTCTTTTTCTTCTTTTTATTGCCCAGCATGATATCAAGGTCATCTTCAGGTTCTACTGTCTCTGGCACATCTCCTTCAATTTTCAATTCCTGCAAATTAGTAAGACTGTAGTTTATCCATGTTAACCACAGCCCTCCACAGCACCAGAAATAACACCAGCTGTGCACTATAGAGGCAAATACTGGTGACACCCACCACAGCCCTGAAACCCAACAGGTAAGAATGGAATCCCAGCATGTTCAAGAGAGCTCTATACCCTGCACTACTGCCATCAGCAGGGCCAGATTTGCACCTTCTGGCTTAACTTCTGGCTAGCCAGGAACAAGGTCAGACTGCAGTTAAAGACAGCAGCCATCTGAGGACAGGAGGGAGCAAAACACCCTTCATGGCAGCAGTAAGGGAAAGCAAAGCTGTGCTACTCTGTTATCACAATTCTGCACACTGAAAGAACACAGAACAAGTATTCTGTCTCCTGAGGCAGATCAGAGGAACATTTTCTTCCCCCAAAAGACAGAATCTGAAAAGGAGGTTTATGCATAACATAACATTTCTCTGTCCTCTTGCTCTCTGGGCTTGCCAGTTACACTGACATGTGATACAAAAACACTACTTGGAATAAAACTTGAGAAGAGTAAAAATATCTTGTACACCTTCTGGAACACAGCACAGTAGCCAATCCTTTCTAAAGAAAACACCAGAGTGAAAACAGATTTCTTGGCAGATATGTGCACTTCATTTGAAGTGCTGGCCTTTAGAGGACTGTTCTGTGTGTGTGGCTTCTGACATCCAGTTATCTCTCTAACCCCAAAAGACAATTAACCTTGAGGTTAATCAGCCCTTCCTACAGACTAGTGAATTACTTGCTCTTTGTGCAGAGCAGGCGGGTTTTTCCACTTCTGGACAAAAAGCCCAGGCAGGAACAACATGTTCATAAAAAAAAAAAAAAAGACAGACATGTAAAGTTTAGTTATGAACTGCACCAAGACACAATGACAGACTTGAGACAACTCCTGCCAATCTCAAGAAAATAGAAGTAACAGAGTTTTCAGCCATAGTCAAGTTATCTATACAAACCTTTACACCTTCTTCTGCTTCATCTATATCAAATATCTTTTTTGGTTTTTTCTTCTTTTTCTTTTGATTGAAGAAGTTTAAATCATCCAAGTCATCTGTTGTATCTAAAAAACAAAGGATTGCCTAAAGAAGTGTAACTGTAGAAACAGTTCAGACATTAAGGCTTCTAATTGACATCCAAATCTTTAAAATATCACAGTAAGATACGAGCAATGATCTGTAACCCCTATGGATATCCTTCAGGTTTGAAGAGATCATTCCCCTCTGCCCCCAAATACTGTTTTAGTTTCTGCACCTTCTAACTGTGTCTTTTGATTCTTTAAATGTTTAATCTTTCTGCTGTACAAGACAAATTAGTCACTTTTGTCATTAGAGATGCTTGGACAAAAAATGAGAAGTGCAGGAGGAAGATGCAGTTTCTTTGGTCTGCAGGAGGAGCCAATTTTATCAACAAACTGGATCTAAGCTAATGGCACTCTCTGAATTAGGTAATCTCGAAATTACATTGGCCTCAATTTAAAAAGCAAGGCTTTATACACAATCACACACTTGCTGAAAGATTCCAAAGAACACTCTGGTTATCACTTTCAGAATTGCCCAAAAACTAGAAACTCCTTTAACCATGTTTCTGTTATTCACACTATTGCTTAACTATCCAAATGAAAAAGAGCCATAATTGTGGAATTACTGCAACAACTGCACGTGGAAGATTTAAAACTTCACACTATTTTAGAGAATCTCTTTTCAGTGCCTTACACAAAGGACTGTTTGAGTTAGAAAACTGGAAATTACGTAAGCCCCTGGGAGCTTGGTGGTATCTGTGAACATGATTCCAAGCAAGAGGGCAAGCTGCCCTCCAAACAGGCAGCAGAGATCACTCACAAATCTCTGAACACACCAAGGCTCTGGCATTATACTCTGGGATGCCAAATTCTTGAAAATGGGCCTGTAGTCTCAAAAGAGCAGCTTTGGGAGTTTATCTACATGGATTCACTTTACCTTTCTTCCTGCTGTCTTCTTCATCTGCTTCAACATCTTTGTCTTCTGTTGGCTCTGGTTCAACTTCTTTTGTTTCTGACTGCTGAGTCTCTTCTGTTTGTGTGTCTCCTCCTCCTTCCTCATCCAGCATGAAGGGCTTCTTCTTTTTCTTCTTCTTCTTGCTCATAGTAGGATCGAAAATCATCTGTAAAAGTCAAGAGCTCCTTAGCAGCTCATTAATCACCCCCCATTTATTATTTGTAACACTTTTCCCAAACTGCTCCTCGGCTTCAACCTCAACTGTGTCAATTACAAGGGAAAACTGACAGAGTTCACAGCCCCTGCAACTTTTCCCGTAGTCCAAGTTTCCTGTCACCAATTTATTAGTGCAGTTGAAAAAATGTTAAAGCTGTGACTCTGACAGACTGGCTACCATCTCTATTTTATCACCATTATGGACTCCAATTTTGCAGCAATACAGCACCACTCAACAAAGAAAATTTAACCCCACCAAAGCACATGGTGTGATCACAAATCACTTCAACTTGTGAGACACACTAATTCCCAGATTTATTCAAGGCAAGATTTGCCAAGCACTCTCTTGACAAGAACACTCTGGATGAGGAGGAAACCTAGAAGGGGCTGGTGATACAGGAAGACCTGCATCAGCTCTGAACACTGTGAAACAGCAAAGGTCTAATCCTTCTCCCTCCCCAGAGTGAGAAACTGAACCTCAGACACCAAGTGATTAAAAGCTCATTAATGAGCTCTTTAGCCAGCAAAGCAGCTTAATTCACCTTGTCTGGCTGTGAAGAAGGCACTAACCCCAGACTCACTTTTAACCTATTCATCATCTGCAGACCTGAGGGATTCATTCCAACACATTAAAGCTTTTTGTTTCACTTCAGACACAAGCTGACATCCCAGCTGTTGGTCAGTTTGTTACACACATCTGCCTGGACTGTCACACCATAGTTTATATTAAATACAACCATTTTAGACACCTTCTCCAATGTTCCTTATCCAGTAATGGAAGAACGTTCTCACAGAGCTGTACTTCACCATCATGAACGCCCTCACTCAGAAAAGAGCCAGCACTTAACCAAGGAGCAGCTCTCCAACTTCTTGCCCAGCAACCCCCTGAAGTCTGGTGGTTTCCCTCTCCCCACAACACAACCTTTCCTTGCATTTCTCATTCTCCTACACATGCTGTTCTTGTCATATTCTTCCCATTTTCTGAAACATACATGTTTCATACAGGCTCTACTAAAGGCATCAAACTGCTCATACGGGTGTCTGCAGCACAACATCCCCAAAGACTGCACATACACGGGGGCCCCTGAGGCTTTCAAACTGCTGAAGTGGGTCTTCAGTTGCACACACTGTGCTGGAGTGATCTTCAAAAGAAAGCCAGAGGGCTTTTCTCTGCTGCTTCCATAGATAGTGGTGTGAATCATGCTGCTGCAATGCACAGAAATCACAGCATGTCCAACTGGTTCCACGTCTGCTTCCTCCTGGACCTCCCCAGCCTGCTGGGACAGCGGGAGAGCTGCCTGCATGGGCTCGGTGCACAGCCTTGGGATCGGGCACAAGTGGCTGACTCATTTCCATAAAGATGCTCTGCAAGACTCTGAAAAGGTTTTTATTGTCTCATGTGAAACAAACCTAAGATCATGCCTTGATCAGATATAACAGTTTCTAAGAAGGAACCAGCCCACCCACCCCAAATCTCTTTTTTCTGAGGGAAAAGACATCTGGACCACCATAAACTGAACACACCAAGACAACTCCTGGATACAGGAGATTGATTTTCAGCATCAAACCCAGGTGGCCTTGGGCAGGGCCACCCCAGCCAGGCAGGGCAAGCCAGGCTTCTGCACACCCAACACCTACTCAGAACATGGCACACTCCACAACCTGAGGAGGAGGATGCCTAAGCCTGAAATGTTTTGTTCACCAGTGGCTTCAAGAAGCACTCAGCAGGAGCCTTGGGTCACGTTTGCTTTAACAAGTCATGACATAAATGAACCAGCCTGATAACCCAGCCAGTCATATCTGGCTTTCTGAGGCAGGTGTTTCCAAACTTTATTCCTTTTCTCTGCTCAGCACATTGGCTTAGTCTGAACTTTATGATACCAGTTAGTGCTGACAAACTACAAAGCTGCAGATCTTCTGCTGAAGGAACCTCAGCCCCCAGCACAAACACAACAAACCTGGATGCTTTTCCTGGGTGAAAAATTATAAATTCCCATCCTGTTTCTGCTCACAGAGCCAAATATGGGGTTTTCTCCTCTGTAGACCACAGGGTTCCTTCTCACATCCATCTCCATATACCTGCTCCTTACTTCAAGTGCCTACACAGTCCAAATCCCAACTTAGAGAAAATTAGCAAGTGAACAAACAGAGGGGGGAAACAGAATCAAGGTTTCATAGACCAAATGCAACTCAAGACTGAAGCCAATGAACCTCTGAACTGCTGTGACAGTGCAAGTGGCAGGGATTCCAAGAGAAGCCACAAATAAATCCCATTTCCTTAGTCTGAACAAACACAGGCATGTCTAAGAAGCAGACATCACCCCTGCCCTGATCAAGTCAGTTCAGGCCTCCTTACACTACACTGCCTTATGTCTAGGGTGAGGGGAAAAATTACTGAGACCAAGCAGCACTTAAATTTGACAAGACACAGCACTCTCTAGTATTACTGCCTGAAGCTTCACAAAACCGCAGGGCTCAAAGAACTTTTAGATCTTCAGTGGGATTATGTACTTTGTAGGATTTTTAACAAAGTGAACAGACATTAACAGACCACTTCTCACAATTGAGCCTGTGCTGCCCCAGCTCTGGGCAGCACTCAGGGATGTTCCCAGCAAGGAGCTTCATTCATACACAACTCTGAAGACTTTAAGCTACAGCTCAAAACAATGAACCTCTTATCATCTATCCCAGTTTCCAGTGTTAAATTTGTCTTCATGTGTCTTCACCCTCACAGGCTTTAAAAAGTTTCACCAACTTAACATCAATATCAAAGTATTTGGCTCCCAGTAACCAGAGACCAGAGTTCTGGGAGGCACCTGCACTCACTGCACACCAGCCTGAAAAACAGTGCCAGCTCCACTGTGTTATTTGCCATCATCTTTATTCTCTGTCACGCAAAGCAGCCCAGAGGTGCAACTTCACTACGGATCCCAGGAATCACCTCAACATCAAATTAACCCACTATGCAAGAAAACCAGTTTTACTGATACAAACTAAATTCAAAGCAGGACACTCCATGAACTGCTCCATGGCCCTGTGATCACCTGAGTCAGACAGCACCTGATGCAAGCATTCCTGAGTGCAGAGAACAGCCCAGACCCGAGAACTGCAGCTCCCATGAGACATCTAGGCACCAAAATGCAACTCATTCATTCTAGATGTTAAAGCAGCTGAGTAAGTCAGTCACAGCTACCACTAAAATAAGTCGTAATTATACCAGTTCTCCTTTATGACGTAGGACAAGCCTCTTTCCAAGGCTTGAGTGATCACTTTGCTTTGAAGGAAACAAGCCACACAGGTATTTTAAACACCAGAGAGAAGACACAAAGCCAGAAGCAGCCATCTCCTGGATCCAGCTGGAGCAGCTTCCCACGGGCTACAGCAGGCTGATGAGCACCTCACACACGGAAAACTTTCCTTTTCCCCACGAGAGCAATGGAAATGAGGCCAGTAAGGCTGCCAATACAGGGCATTTACAACAACTGAAAAATTTCTCAGACACGGATGTATCAACTTCCCCGGTACTGTGCCTAAACAAACACCACCAGATCCGGAAAACGTTTAGTTATTATTGGTTCAGATGTTGCTACTCGGCTTTCAATGTTAAAACACGAGATATTAAAGCTCCAGAAAGCGAGCGGTAACTGCCTAAACGCCGCGTTTCGCTAAAGAGCGCAGAACTCGATGGAGCAGCGGTGGCGGTGCCATCTGCCTCCCTCTCCGGCTTCTCCGCGCCAGGGGCGGCAGCCGGCAGCACACCGGGAGCTCCCGGCCTTCCCGGGACTCGCGGCCCTAGCACACACCCGCGGAGCCGCCGGGGCTCCAGGCAAGGCGGCGGCCCCGCGTCCGGCCCGGCCTGCGCTCCCCGCGCTGCCTCAGGCCCGGCCCGGCGGGACCCCCGCCCGCCCCGGCCCCGGCCTCGGTCCCACGCAGGGCGGAGGCCGCGCTCGCCGCAGGCCTCAGGCCCGGCGCCCACATGGCGGTGGCCCCGGCGCGGCGCGGCCCCCGGGCGAGGCTCTCCCGCGGGCGGCGGCGGCGGCCGGCGGCTCTCACCTCGTCGCCGGACATGTCTGCGGCGGGGCCGCGGGCCGGAGGGGCCGGGGTCGGTCGGTGCCGCGGGGTCAGTCCGTGCTCGGCTCTTGCATCAGCGCCGCGCGCCCGCCCCGCCCCGCGCCTGCGCGCGCCCGCCGCGCCGCCTCGCGCGACTTGCGGCCGTTCCCGCGCTGCGCACGCGCCGGGCGGCGGCGGGAGCGCTGAGGGCAGCGCTGAGGGGCGGGGAACGGAACGGAGCGGAATGGAATGCAATTCAATTCCTGCCGTGTTCGCACAGCCCCGGGATCCCAGCACGGAGCGGGCTGGGGGGGACCACAGGGCAGCGGCTGGTCTAAACTCCCAGCTCCGGCAGGGCCATCCCAGAGCACATCGCACGGGGCTGCGTCCAGACGGTTCTGGAATGTCTCCAGTGAGGGATGCTCCACACCCTCCCTGAGCAGCCTGTTCAATGCTCGGTCTCTGCACGGGAAAGAATTTCTTCCTCCTGTCCAGGTGGAACTGCCTGGGCATCAGTCCCTGCCCGTTCCTCTGGTGCCATTGCTGGGCCCCAGGGAGCAGAGCCTGCTCTGACCCCCCTGCACACAGGGACAGCCAGGGCTGAGGCCCCTCTCACTGGGGCTCCTCTCCAGGCTGAGCAGCTCCAGCTCCCTCAGCCTTTCCTGGGCACCGAGATGCTCCAGGCCCTTGCCCAGCTGTGCAGCCTCTGCTGGCCCCGCTCCGGGAGCTCCCTGTCCCTGCTGTGCTGAGGAGCCAGAGCTGGACACAGCACTCCACATGTGCCTCACAGGGCTGAGCAGAGGGACTGAATCCCCTGCCTGACCTGCTGGCAATGCTGTTCCCAGTGCTTGCCAGGATCCCAGTGGCCCCTCGGCCACAAGAACACACTGCTGGCTCGTGGAGCGTTTCTTGTCCACCAGGACCCTGAGGTCCTTCTCCACAAAGCTGCTGCCCAGCAGGTTGGCCCCAGCCTGTGCAGGTGCCTGGGGCTGTTCCTCCCCAGGTGCAGGACCCTGCCTTGGCCCTTGCTGGATGTCAGAAGGTTCCTCTGCCCATCCCCAGCCTGCTGAGATCCCTCTGAGGGGATGCACAGCGACCCTGGTGGGGAGGGATCGACCGCCTCATCCAAGTCATTGATGAGCAAGTTCAACAATAGCGGGCCCAGGAGAGAACCCTGGGGGACACCAGTAATGACAGGCCTCCAGCTGTACCACTGTTCTCTTGGTGTTGGGATGTTGGCATTCCCATGAAAGACTCCCTTGGTTGCTGAGCTTTTCCTGACGTGGCTCTCCACAGAGATATCCTAAAAGTGCGCCTTTGATGTCTCTAATGGGACGTGCTGTTGTAAATATGCCATTGTCAGAACATCTGACAATGAGGGCTTTTTTTGTATGTAAGAATGTACACTCTTCTGCTTTTTATTAATGGGAAAACACCTTTGGAGATCATGGCTCCTTGGACACAATCAGTTCCTATTGCAAGGAGCCTCTCCTCAGTCTTGAAAACAGAATCACAGTATCAATTAGCCTGGAAAAGACCTCTGAGATCATTGAGTCCAAGCTCTGAGCCAACACCACAGTGTTAACTAGATCATGGTACTGAGTGCCACATCCAGTCTTTCCTTATGTACTTCCAGGGACAGTGACTCCACCACCTCCCTCAGCAGCCCATTCCTATGTCTAATCACCCCTTCTGTGAAGAAATTCCTCCTCAACAGCTTAAAGCCCTCAGACAGGTGTCATGTACCAGCTGGAGAAGAGAGCTAACCTTGGTGAGCTTGTGTGGGTACAGGTTGGTTGTCAGCCTGTGTGACCCCCAGAATTGGAGACTTGTGGGTGTAAGAAAGGACTCTGGAGAATATCTGGTCCAAGCTCCTTGCTCATACAGGGGCAGCAGGAACAGGTTCCTCAGGACCTTCTGCTGGGTTTTGAGTATCTCTAAGGATGGGGCCACCACAACTTCTTTGAGCAACCTGTTCCATCTTCACAATAAAATGTCTTTCTTCTAGGTTTAAGCAGAATTTCCTGTATTTCAGCCTGTGTCTTCTGCCTCTTCTGTCACCCAGAAGAGTCTGGCTCCATCTTCTATTCACCTCTGTGCACACTGATATGATCCCCCTGAGCCTTATCTTTATAGGTTAAATGACCAGGCTCTCTCAGCTTCTCCTCATATCTCAGATCCTCCAATCCCATTGTC
Source organism: Vidua macroura (assembly GCF_024509145.1). Classification (NCBI taxonomy): domain Eukaryota; kingdom Metazoa; phylum Chordata; class Aves; order Passeriformes; family Viduidae; genus Vidua; species Vidua macroura. Next base: position 2,933,493 of record NC_071587.1, read on the forward strand.
ATAAAATCACAGGATGTTTTGGATAGGCAGGGACCTTAAAAATCATCTGGTTGAACCCCTGCCATGGGCAGGAACACCTTCCTCATTCCATTTCCCTAATACAAGAATATGAAACAATAAAAACAGCTATTTAACATGAGGTGTTTAAACTCTGCCTCCCAACCAACTCTGACATTTAAAGCTCATCTGTTTCATGTAAGATATAGTGTTAGAGCAGGCAGAGCCATCAGCCCAAACATTGTTACGGGGTTTGTTTTACATTTTAATATTTCCAGACCATTTGGATTCTTGAAGGCCCATAACTTCCCATTAGGTGATGTAAACTTACGCACACTCTATCATTTAACTTTGCCATTACCTAGAAGAAACATTTTGTCTATCCTTGATCTTCCTTTCCTCTTCCTTTCCCACTTGCCTCAGTGGGCAGTGAGGGCCCCCAGCATGCTCTGTTAGCAAAGCCATCACTTTGGAGATAAAGCAGGCACCAGGACAGGAGCACTTTCAGCTCTTCCCAAGATGACGACAATATTTTTCTGTTAAACCCCTGAAACCCATGGGTTTATGAATGAAACCCAGCTTCAAAAGACTGCTTTTCTTTCTTGCTTCTGTAGCACCCTGTTTCCCTGGGTATTTCCCCCACATTTGTGTCTTTGTCACTTGCTCTTGTGTCACAGGGATGCTGCAGATTTTCAGGTACTGCAGGCAGCTCTTCTTCAATCAGAGTCACAGAATGTCCTGAGCCACAGGATCGCCCAGCCCAGCCCCATCCCTGCACAGACACCCCAACAGCCCCACCCTGGGCACCCCTGGCAGCGCTGTGCCAACGCTCCTGGAGCTCTGGCAGCCTCGGGGCCGTGCCCATCCCCTGGGGAGCCTGGGCACTGCCAGCACCCTCTGGGGAAGAGCCTTTCCCTGATCTCCAGCCTAAACGTCCTTGGCACAGCTCCAGCCATTGCTTCGGTCCTGTCCCTGGTCACTGGAGAAAATATGTTGATCAGACATGTTTTCATGTTACAGCAACATGATTCAGTGTTGCTGTAACACTGAATGTGGTCTCCCGCCAAATTCTTCTTCCTTCTTTTGCTGCAGACTTTTGCTTTGATATTCCTGATATCATATGAGATATTTGATATTCATATGAGACTGTCTGCTCTGGGATGCTTTTCCTTGGCATGAAGCTGGAGCACATGGAGTGCTGATGGCTGTGCCTGCACTGCCCCAACACCTTCCTCACTGCCCAGGGCTCGCCTAGACCAACCTTCGGTCCTGAGACATGATAATGATATTTTTGTAATCTCCCCAGTTATGTGTGTCTATGCTGTGATTAAAAATCACCATGGACAGAGATTCGCTCTGCAGCCTCTTCAAGTACCTGACAACAAAATTTCTTCACCCTTCTTGCTGACTTAACCCAGTGGCTGTTGTGGTGTCCCTGAGGACACACCAGCTCAGTGTTTCTTGTGTGAGAACCCACAGGCCTTTGGAAAATCACTGTGCCCCTTCTTGTCTTGACCCACAGCCTTCTTTTTCAAAACATGCAAATCCAGCCCCTCCAACCTTTTTGTTCTTGATTCCATTGCTGTTTCCTGCACCTCACTTCATGTCCACATTCCTAAAGCTCAGGGCGCAGTTCTGGGCATAGCACTTCCATCACATTCCTGGGCAGTACCAGACCAACTCGGCTAATTCCCTAATGCCTCATCCATAACATCTGTTAACACATTCTAGAATAAGATTCTCTGTTTTCTTTGTCAGTAAAACTTGGGCAATGTGTTTTATTGAGATACTCGATGATCAAAGATCCTGAGATTCCCTCCCTTCAGCTGGGCTGCCTAATGAGTAACAGGTAACATAATGATACTTGGAAAACCTCAGGAGAAAAGGAGCTGCCAGGAGTGCTAGGCTGGGGTTTCTCCACACAGACAACAAAACGCTGTCTTTGAAGCTCCTGGCTGTAGCCCCACAACATCAAAGCACACCTGGAAGTTCACCTTACATTGATTTTTTCCCCTTCCCATGCCAACAGACTGTTCAGGATGCAGGACTGCCCTGTTCTTTTTCTTTTCCTTGCTTTCCTTGCGAATTAATTAGGCTCCAGAAATGGGAGAGTGCTGGTGCATTAGTTGTTAATTAGTTGTTACCAATTACATTTTGCCAAGACCAGGTGGAACTTGTATCTTTGATCTGATATTTTGGGGAAAAAATCCTACATAAGTTTTGGAAAGAAAAGCACAGTCTGGGTTAAAGAGCTTGTAGAAACACACAGAATGACAGATTTACTCTACATTTTTTCTTATTGTATTGAAGAGCAACAGTTGTGATGTGAGTTTGTGGGCCCAAATTGGGCAACTCCCTGGGGGCTCCCTTGGCAGGGGAGACCCTCCTGGAGCAGTTCTGTGTCAGAAATGAGAGACACATTGGACTTTTTCGGTCTTCAGCTTCTGTTTATTGTTACCTTATCAAAACTTCAGCACACTGTCTGCACCAGACTCTGGAAAAACAGGAAAAACAGCACAAAAATGCAGGAAAAACAGCACAAAAATGGCCAACAATCTCTTGTTACAAGGCCTTTTAAGTCTAATCAAAAACTAAGCTACCCAATTAAGAAGTGACACCTAAATTATTTTCCTTTCTAACCCAATAACTGACCCCTAAAGACCCGCAATGCGGATTTTTCTACCCAATTACAAGATATCACCTAAACCCAAGAAGATGAAGGAAGAAGAAGGAAGTAAAATGAACTCGAGACAAACACCCTGTATCCTCCATCTTGAACCCATCTGTAACATCCTAAAAATCCTAAAACCTAAATTTCTCACCCATGTGATATACTACACTACTCTCTACAATCTCTATAATCTATTTCACACTTTTGTGGTTTCTAGTTTACTTTGAAGCTTTGGAAGTTTTTTCCATGAATGAGGGTCAAAGTCCCCTCCCCTGGGGGTCAGGACACCCCAGAGCAGACAGAGAAATATTCCTGGTGCCCTGGGTTCCCACATTGTGACAATAAGGAAGAGGCCTATGAGCCAGCAGGTCAAGTAGAATTTTAACTTCAGTAACTAAAGCTCAGATCCTTACAGCTCAGAATCTGAGTGCAATACAAGTACTGTGCAGTTACCCAAGTTACAGGGACGAGCAGTCACACTCTGGGAGTGTTCTGGGAGTGTTCTGGGAGTGTTAGTCAAGCTTCAAATGAAACCTCGAATTTCGGGGGATGGCACAGTGGAAATCCCAGTCATGGAAAACCCCCTTGTGGAGGTTGTGAGTGTGGTTTTGAGTATTACCCAGCTCTCCAAACAAATTTCTCATGGGTTTGCCTGGCTGAATTCCGAGCCCTGCTCTTGGGGCTTGCTGTGATGCTGAAGCCAGACTGTGGCACAGTGCTAAAACCTGAAGAGATCACATCTGTTGGAAATAGCCATTACACACATAAACTGAGGTTATGGAATCATGTTCAACCTGAGGAAGAGTCCAGGGACACCTTAGAGCCCCTTCCAGTACCTAAAGGGGCTCCAGGAGAGCTGGAGAGGCATTTGGGACCAGGACCTGGAGTGACAGGACAAGGAGCAGTGGTTTCCCACTGCCAGGGGGCAGGGTTGGACGGAATATTGGGAAGGAACAAGTGGTGAGGCCCTGGCACAGGGTGCCCACAGAAGCTGTGGCTGCCGCATCCCTGGAAGTGTCCCAAGGCCATACTGGATGGAGCTTGGAGCAACCTGGGATAGTGGAAGGTGTCCCTGGCAGGGAATGGAACGAGATGGGCTTTAAGGCTCCTTCCCACTTAAACCGTTCTGGAATTCTGTGATCCCTGTGGGTCGTGAGTGGGAAGAGCCACGGGCACAATAGTCATCCCAGAGGGCCGGGAGCCGCGGCTCGGAGCGCTCCCGATCCCGGGATCCGGGTGGGCCTCGATCCGTGAGGGGATCCCGAGGGAAGGCCGCGCCCGCCGCCGCCGCCAGAGGGCGCCCTCGCTCAGCAGCCCGGGCCCACGGTGGCGGGAGCGGGGCCGAGCACGGACACCGGGATTCGGCATTCCCTCTGCCATTCCCGGGGAGTGCCCGCGGCAGCGCCCCGCCCTGCCCGAGCACGGACACCGGGATTCGGCATTCCCTCTGCCATTCCCGGGGAGTGCCCGCGGCAGCGCCCCGCCCTGCCCGAGCACGGACACCGGGATTCGGCATTCCCTCTGCCATTCCCGGGGAGTGCCCGCGGCAGCGCCCCGCCCTGCCCTGCCCGAGCACGGACACCGGGATTCGGCATTCCCTCTGCCATTCCCGGGGAGTGCCCGCGGCAGCGCCCCGCCCTGCCCGAGCACGGACACCGGGATTCGGCATTCCCTCGGCCATTCCCGGGGAGTGCCCGCGGCAGCGCCCCGCCCTGCCCGAGCACGGACACCGGGATTCGGCATTCCCTCTGCCATTCCCGGGGAGTGCCCGCGGCAGCGCCCCGCCCCGCCCTGCCCGAGCACGGACACCGGGATTCGGCATTCCCTCGGCCATTCCCGGGGAGTGCCCGCGGAGCCCCGCAAACAGCCCGGACGCGGCAGCCTGGCCCCAGCACCCCAGGGGTTTCCCCTTTCTCCTGCACCTCATTTGGAAAGGGGCTGAGTGGGGGCACAGTGGCTCGTGGTACTGCTCAGAGCACTATTTTTTCCAGAGTATTGGAAGATCATTTGGCTCTCAGTTCAAATTGGCCAGAAACAGGGAATCCAGAAGTTTATAGTTGAAACCACTTGTGCATTCCTTGCAAAGGGAAGTTTAAATGCACCACTCGCTATTTCAGAAGAAGAGGAGAAGGCAGGACTTTGTTTTTCTCCTGAGTGTCTCCAGCTCTTCGCTATAAATTGAATATGGTGTTTGCAGACATTTTCACATTTTCAACAGTTACTGAACAAACCAGGTACTCAAAATTCCCCAAAAACTGTAGGTGTAGAGAGCTCAACTCTCCCTCTGTCACAGCTCAGTTTGCTAAACTTTCTGCTTGGACAGCCATAGAGAGTGTCCTTTGAAGTGAATGCTTTGTCCAGTGTGTGAGAAATGCTCATGTTGGGAACTGTGGCCTTTGTCATGTAACTTTTATAGTCGGATTTCTGCCACCTGCTTTGGTAGCCACAGTGCAGAGTCTGTCCAGGAGCTCCCTGGAGCCCTAATACACAGGTTGTTGCTGTTTATTGCTCTGCTTGATAAAAATCACAGAAAAAAAACATTTCGGAATAAAATAATATGCAGACAGAGCTTTTGATAGGTACCCTTTACAATACAGATTGAAAAAAAAAAAAGAAAGAAAACATCTTTGAGTATTGAAAAAGCCAGGAAAATGAACACACATCTTGGACAAGCTGTACATGTGGTTGAGAAAGAGCAGGTGGGATTGGGTTGGTCCTAGAGCCAAGAACAAGGTTGATGTTCAGTCCCTCCTGCACATGAGGAACAGAAGACTCTGCCTTTGTACATAATCAAAACTGCATTGATACTCCTGTCTCCATCAGCCTTTTCTCCTCTTACTGAAAACACATGCAAGACTCACACTTGTAGAGGCATCACTTTTTTTACTGGAGACTTTCCTTCCCTTGCAGGCTAATTGAGATCAAAAGCATTCAAAGCACTGCTGCACTTTTTGACTCACACGTCACTCAGGAAAAATTGTCACTAACTTTGGTCCAGGCCCACGCAACATTTTAATTGCATCCATTTAAGGAGGGAATAAATCCTGACTGAATGGCCAGGAAGCACTCTGTTCCAGGTCTATATTACAGAAAGCTGCAAGTGGATAAAAATGTTGAAGATGTGTCAAGGAGTGATAAAAGAGCATAAAAAACCTTTTCCCAGTCTCATGGAAATGCCACCTTCTGTCACAAGTTGTGAGTAGGAGGAAAATGGATACACTTGGACATATGATTTAGGTTATTTTCTCGTGGCAGCCCCTTAACTGCAAGTTGACACATACCTACTGGTGATAATTGGCAATATGAATCAACACCAGGGTTTAAGTGTTAACAGACCCAAATTACGTCTTGGTTCTAGAATTCCAACAAAGTCCTTGACAAAAATAAAAACAATTAGATCCATTTCTAAGTTGTCACAGATCTGTAAATGCAGATATTTTGCTATAGCAGCTCCTTGTCTTCCTATTACTTAAATTTATAAGAGATTGACTTAAGGCCAGTCAAAATAAAACTGCAATAAAGGAAAAAACAAATGTTGAATGGGGGTAAAACCCCATTTTAAGCCATTCTCCATCTCCCACAGACCACTTTGTTCACTTTGCAAGGCTTGCCACCCTAGCAGCATCCTCACTTTAACAGGGACAGATGCACTGGTCAGACCAGGTGACTGCATGAGCAGAAGCTGCACCCACAGGAGAGAGCTTGTCTTGGTTTGAACAGACAGGTCTGCTGAGGAAGGCAGGAGCCTCCCCTGGAATAGAAAAAGCAAGCCCCCTCCCCCTGAATTATTATAATTTTGAAATTAAGGGGCTCTCAGCCAAAGATATGGGAGTAGGAATAACAGTTCTCTACTAGGGAAGAAAATTAAAAATAAACAATGCAATAGTACAAAACAACACTGCCAGAGTGAGAGCAGGCCCTGGCAGGCTGTGGGTCAGGGTGGTGGCAGCAGTCCCATTCCATGGGGGCTCAGCCCTCCTGCAGTGCCAGCTGTGCTTCTGCTGGAGCAGGATCCTGGACAAGGCTGGAGTTTTCCTCTGGAGCTCCAGGGCTGCTGGAGATGGGCCTGGGCTCCCTCTGGGAATGCAGTGGGGCAGAAAGCTGCTCCTCTGGGAATGCAGTGGGCAAAGGCTGCTGTGGGGTTCCAAAGTCAGATTGGATCCAGGTAGGAATGCTTGGCTCCTCCCCTGGGCACAGCATCTCCCCATGGGATGATGGAATTTTCTCAGCCATGCAGGGACACTCAGTGGCCATGGACAGCAGAGATCTCCTGGAGGGAGGATTGGCTGTGGGAGAGATGAAGAAAAAACTGCCCAAATGAAGAGAGATAACTGCCCCAGCTCTGACAGATGCAAAATAGAATACACAACTCCAAAACACATCTTACAACCCAGGACGGGGCTGTCAGCTCCAGGAGAAAAATCAGGGCGATTCGTAAGGGTTCTGCTCGGTCTTTTCCTGATTAGCGCGTTATTGTACAAGGTAGGAAAGAATTGCCAACACCAGCAGTCAGCTGGGTTAAGGGACGCTATGCAACTCACCCACATTCCTAAATGAGATTTCTGTGCAGTCGTGGTTGGAAAATGGAGGCTCAGTGGTTTTTGTACACAGTGAAAAGAAAAATGAAAAGTGTTATTCTGGGCATATCATGGCCTTGCTCACAGGGATGCTAGTGTTGCCTCCAATATCTTGAAGCTGCTGGTGTGAAAATGAACTTTTTTTTTCATCATTCTGACGGTAAGGATCTTTGATTCTGCAAATTATTTAAAAAGCAAAAAGAAGTAATATTTGGTTCTTTGATCTTATTTTCAGATGGTAATATCATGGAAGGAAGCTGGAAATGCCTTTTCTTCACAGGGAGAGGAAACTATTCAGTCCATGAACGTTGGTGTATTTTTCAAATCTGAAACCCTTTGCTTTGCCTCAGTGGTGACAGCAGACCCACAGAGAGCATTCAGTAAATTACAAAGAAGCTGATTTGGTTAATTGTTTCGTTAGTCACACGTTTTGATAGATTCCAGTGCTTTGGCACTCACAGCCATGGACGAGCAAAAAAAGACTTTTAAGAGTCCCTGTGTGTCTGCACCAGCATCACACAATCTCAGACAGACCTTTGGCTTCACACAACACCTCAGCTGGCCTGGGAGCATGGAATGCTGTCCCTCTGAGGCTGCTGGTGCCCCTGGAAAGCCAGGAGAGGATCTGCCAGAGATGTTTTGTGGGGCTGCACAAGTGTTGTGGCGGTTCCTGGGCCGGAATCCTCCCCCACGATGCTCTTTAGAGCACTGGCCTTTTGGAACGTGGAGCCAGAAGGAAACACTTGGAACTGCTGACACTTTGCCCCAGGCTTTGAGAAGATATAAAGTGCCCAACTGCCATTAATTTCTCACTTGAATATCACTGGAGCCCCTGCACAGGGTACACCAGTGCTCAGCCTTCCTTAGGAGCAAACTCTGACAAAGGGGCAGTTTTTAAACAAGATATAAGAATTTTTTCCATTTTCCAGAATTCAGATGGATCTGAGCGGCAGGTGAAGGTGCAGAAAATAAGAAAAATAGCTTTGTAAAACAGGCAGAAGATTCAGTTATGCAGTGAAACAGGATAAATGTGTCTTAGATTAATATCAGATAGGGCTTTCTCTACAAAAAGTAATATTTTTAGCCTGTTAGCTTCATGGAATTGCCTTACAAATCCTAACTTCAGGCCAACCTGTCTTCAAAGTACTAAAAAAATGTACAAGCTCTTGTTGGGCCAAGAATTCTGCTTCTCTATCTTAGGAGCAGTTTGAAAAGAAATGCACAAAGATTGTTTATAGCGTGAGCATGCAGGCATATCATTAAATCCCTATTCAGAAAAATAACGCTTGATTTGCTCCAGACCCAGGTGAGTTGCTGGACCTAGTGCTTTACAAGATGCTAATCCTGGGAGCTGAGGGTGATTTCAGTGCCTGTTTTTACCAGAGAGCCAAAAGTCTGCAGGATCCAAATGTCTGGGAGTTTAAACCCAAGCATGTACTTGTGCACAAAAGCAAAGAAAGATCATAGAATGCTTTGGGTAAGAAGAGACCTTAAATCTCATTTTGCTCCAATGGCCAAGATTTCCCATAGGAAATCTTTTCCATAAGGATAACCACGGCTGTGTTTGCTTTGCTAAGAGCACTTTTGACAGAACCAAACAGCACCAAATACACCAGGGAAGCCACACTCAGAGAGTGTTCAGGGCACATGAGCACATCTGGATCTGCTGCACCTCCATTGATGGGCAACTCCTACACATGGACCTGTAGGTATGACCCAGCTTCAACTGGGACAGGGAATTCCAAAGGCAGCCTCCTGTGTCCCTCCCTCCCTCCCTCCCTCCCTTCCCTTCACACACTCTCACAGCACCAGGTTCTGGGCACTCAGCTCCATGAGTGGAGCTTTTACAGAATGGAAAAAACAGAACTGTCTCCCAGCTCCATGTTTGAAGGTAAATCTGAATCCTTATAGAGCAAGAATGCTCTACATAATGCTCCCTTTCCCTCCTCTGTGCTGTCTAGTGTGTGTACAATCCTGAATCAGCCCTGCTTCTCTGCAGGAGTTGATGGCCTGTTCCAGCAAGGGACATGGCAAGGGAGTGTTGCTCTGGCTGCTGCTTCTCTCTTCAGTCTCTGCAGGTGATGGACAGCTGCAGAGAAAATATTCTGTGTTACAGCAATAAGCCAAACAGAAACGGATTACTGGTCACAAACCAACAGATTGCTCACAAACAAAAAAAGAGGTTAAGACAAACACAACTGACACCAGTCTAAAGCAAAAAAAAAAAAAAAAAAAAAACAAAAAAACCAAAACAAAAAAAAAAAAAAAACACCAACAAAAAAAACAACCAAAACCAAAAAAACCAAAAACCAACCAAACAACCAACCCAACAAAAAATCCCCAAACAACAACAACAACAAAGAGAGAATAAGAAAAAGAGGGGAAAAAGGTACCAATTAGCCTTATCCTGGTGGCCACTGGAGCAGAGGAGGAGACCCTTCTTAGGGTCTGTGGGATACACAGCAAAAGGAAGGGCAAAGGCTGCAAATAGCCCAGGGTTTCTGCCCACCCATCTAATGAGGTTTGTCTTTGAACTACAAATACAAATCTAAATACAAATTGGTTCCCAGCTCTGGGTTTGAACATAAGGATGCAGGTCGGGAAAAGAAAGGCATTAGATGGAAAAGAGAAGCAGGCACCCCTTCTGATCTGCCAGTAGCACCATCATCTTCCCAGTGCAGCTGCCTGGAAAACTCTGGACTCCCAAAGAGTAATTTCAGTATAAGTATTTCCCATAATTGTATGCTTTCCCATAAGTATTTCTTTCATGGCAAGAGACATTCCTAACAAGAAAACATCTGCCTTGGTATTGAATACTGTTGTTTATATTGAGACAAGTGAGAAAGAAAACAAAAGTCAGGAGCCCAAGTTGCAGAACCATATTTCTTCTCCAGATACCTTGATCTCTAAATCATCTGAAGGCATGGGCAAAACAGCTGAAATGTGCCTGGAGATTTATGAAGCATTGCCTCACACCCAGCTGCTTTGTTGCCATCATTTGGCTGCATTTTCCACTCCACGCAGTAGGTTTTAATTTTCATTCGGGTGTTAGCATAAGAATAGAAGTGCCACAAAGATGTATCCATCCCCATCTACATGTTGAAAAGGTTCAAGCTATTTAGTTACTAAAATATGCTCTAAGAGCTGGGAGGTTTGCACAGTTTGAAGGGCTCTAGTAGCACCCATAAGAGCACCTTTCATTTTTGCTGACTTCCCAAATGAGGATGCAAGTCACGGCCAAGGCTGGACCCAAGTCCTGCAGGAAGATGATGCTTACATGAAACACTCAAATGATGTAGCCCAGGAGGCTGGTTTGAATCATGCCCTGATGAAGGGGCAGATTTTGGCTCAGTGGAGGGAGATTGTTGATTCTAAAATAGAAACCCTTTCTGCAGAGAAGCCCCTTTGGAGACAGCCTGACTTTCAGGAGTTCCAGCATATGACCATTTTAGCATTTCCTCCCTGGCCTATGAGCACCACATCTTTGCAGCAGCACTGGGAAGGGAGTAAAATCCCTTTCTACATGGTCTTTCCCCTGAAAAATTTGCCCAGAGTTGGGAACCCCGTGCACTAAAGCATCTTGGACCATCTCACTTCATTGCCTGTCAGAACAAATCCCAGCTTTGCCATGGCTGACACGGGGTTTGTGGCTATTGTTCTGCTCTGGATCACACATTGCTCCCAAACCACAGGCTGCAGAGCCCAGGGATCCTGATATTCAGCACTTCCCTGCCATTTGCATCTCCTTCACTTTGGCACTCCTTGAGGACACATCTCAAGTGATTTTCTGAGCTTGGTGCCACAGTTCACACAGACAGGGCAAGCACAGATTTGTGCTGTAACTGAAGGCACTGGGTGGAAGGGAAGGGACAGCCCAGACAGGGAGCCATTTGGAAAGAGTTGTCTGAGGGGGACAGAAGCTCCTGCTGTCCCTTCTGCACAGGAGGAGCTGGGAATCCTTAATTTGTTAAAAGATTTCTCCAATAACTGACTCAAGTCCCTTGCAGTAAGCAGTCTACCATCCCAAAGTTTCTTCACTTTGTTGCCAGGAGTGGACAAAATCCAATTCACTGCCTATTGTTATCACTGCCTTTTTCTAGGAGAAACACACTGTCCTGTTGCCGAAGCTCACTCCCAGATTGGGGTGACCCCGAAAGATGGAAAAGTCTCTCCTCCAACCCAGGCCTTCAAAGAAAGACTCAGTAGCCTTCAGTCGTCCTGTCTCAAGGCAGTTTATTGCACGTTATCTCAAGGCACACACACTCCCTGACATTCTCCCTGACTCCTTCTCCCTCTGTGTCTCTCTCCGTCTCTCTCGCCCAAGGGCTGGTGCCATCTTTTATATCACACATTACGTATTAAATGTTTATGGTTTTCCCCCAATGTCTATCACCTATGTTGAACAGTGACTTTCTACTCTAAACCAATCTGTGTGTGCCAACATCACCAAGAACATGGGGGATAGGAAGGAGAAAGAAGAAGGACAGGGCACGCCCAAATCCCTCCATCTTAGAACCTCTGACCCCCATGTACAAAACTCAGACCCCTCTGTACGAGGCCTAAAACCCCCCTGTACAGCACTCAAAAATCCTTCCTTTCACTTTGTGATTACTTCTATTATAATATCTAAACTTTTGTGATTTTTTGTTCTTCCTGCAAGGTTGGTAAATTGTTCCATGGATCAGATTCAAAACCACAGGGGTTTCCAGCTGCCTGCCAGGGTCTCAGAGGCTTCTGACCTGGACCCAGAACATCCAAGAATGTCCGAGGGACACCTTGGGTTCCGACATCCTGTGTCATGACCAAATTTATGACTTTATTATTGCTGCAGCAGTGGCAAAGCCAAACCATGGTAAGCAACAAGGAACAGTAACCCAGGACAGAGATACATCCAGCCCAAAAAGTCATGTTTAGCTCATCCGCTCACTGGTCACTTGGAGATTTCTTTTGTCCCTGACTCTTGCCTTTCCTTTCTGTTTTAAGCACAATCTGGAGCTCTCCTCACCCCCAGAGATGAATGAGCACATGGTGGGCTGGCCCTGGCTGGACACCAGATGCCCACCAAGCCTCTTGGAAATGCCTGAGCCAGCATGCACGTGGAGCAATCCATGAGGTAATTCCTTAGGCTGATTCCCTCATGTCCGTGGCTTTTTCACAGCATGGGCTCTGTAAGTATATAGGAAGACAATTCCTGCCCTGAGAGATGTAGGAATAAATCTGTGGAGTCATTCCAACCATTTTCTCTTTGAGGATGCAGCCTGTGCTTGCAGGCATATGTTTTATCCAGGTCTGATACATAGGCATAAATCCTGGCATGGGGCAGTTTACCTGACTGCTCTACCTGAAGTGGCATTAAAAAAGTTCCGACAATTGCTGTAATTTTTAATACACAGCGAAATTTAGAAAACCCAGATCAAGAGTTACATTCTTTCTGAACAGGTAAAATAAGAAAGATTCTCCCTGGAAAATCTAGAACAAAGTCTCTTAATATCAGAAAATTAAAATCCCCTTTTACAGTGATAATTGAAGCCATTTGTTGCAAGAAACTTGAACCTGAAATGAAAGTAGAAATAACATCCTGGTCATATACTTCCATGGAGAATTTCAGCTTGCAGACAGGAAGCAAATACTTTCTACAACTCAAACCAATAGCAGGTTTCCTGAAAAATATAGCTCCTTTCCACACAGTTGCCTTCAAGAACTATTTTTAAACCTCACTATAAAAAATTTCAATTCAATATTGTTTTACAGGAGAACTGAGAATTCCCAGTGAGTAGTATTCATCATCTGGTAATGAAGTCAATTTTTTAACCAAGGAACATTTTTCACTCTTTTTGTTATCATCTTTGGCCTCACCAGACAATTTTTTGCTACAGCTTTAACACATCTATTATGTGCTTTTATTAAGATTTATGTGCAACTTGGAGTCCTTAGAGAAAAAAGAAAAAAAAAAGAGAGAAAAAAAAAAAAAAAGAAAGAAAAAAAGGATGTAGTGATGCCTCAAGTTTTAGCTTTTATATTTTCCAGATTCTGTGCTGCTTTAATGTGTGGGTCTGGGCTTGGTGAGCTCTCTGCACAGAGCAGGGAGACAAAACAATTCCTTCTCCAGCTGGGGACCAAGGACAAATGATCCAAATCTCAGGCCCAAGAGCACAAACAACGTGGGCTGGAGAGAGAAAAACAAGCAGGATGGGAGTGCCTGGGCTAAAGCTGGAATGGGACAATGAACTGCAAGGTGCAAATGGAGCAGAACTTACAGAAGTGTGAGACCTTGTGACCAGTCATCCATTTTTGTGGCCATTTTGGGTTATGCTGCCCAAGGTGGATCTATTTGAGGCCTCTTAATAAATCCTGACTTTATTCTTTAGCTCTGTTTAGTCCCTATTCTAGGTCAGCCTTCCCAAGGCATCAGTTGCTGTTCAAGGAAAGTTGGAGGTTCTTTACTCTTAGTGCTGTCTGGAAGGCAGGCACTTGGCCTATCTCCAGAGCTGCATTTCTGCCAGCAAGAGGAGCATATCAGCACAACACTGCCTGGTGCAGGTTGGGAATGGGGCAGTTCAAACAGCGGACCTGTAATAACAGCTTCTGTTGGTCTGTAACAAGGATCACACCAGCAATAACCATCCTCCTGGTCCTTCACCACTAACCATGAGCCAGCAGTGCTCAGAATTATGCCCTGAGGCCTTTGAAGGCCACTGGGATCCTGGAAAGCACTGGGAACAGCATTGCCAGCAGGTCAGGCAGGGGATTCAGTCCCTCTGCTCAGCCCTGTGAGGCACATGTGGAGTGCTGTGTCCAGCTCTGGCTCCTCAGCACAGCAGGGACAGGGAGCTCCCGGAGCGGGGCCAGCAGAGGCTGCACAGCTGAGCAAGGGCCTGGAGCATCTCGGTGCCCAGGAAAGGCTGAGGGAGCTGGAGCTGCTCAGCCTGGAGAGGAGCCCCAGTGAGAGGGGCCCCGAGCCCTGGCTGTCCCTGTGTGCAGGGGGGTCAGAGCAGGCTCTGCTCCCTGGGGCCCAGCAATGGCACCAGAGGAACGGGCAGGGACTGATGCCCAGGCAGTTCCACCTGGACAGGAGGAAGAAATTCTTTCCCGTGCAGAGACCGAGCCCTGAACAGGCTGTCCAGACAGGCTGTGGAGTCTCGCTCACTGGAGAGGTTCCAGAACCATCTGGACACACTCCTGTGCTCAGGGATGGCCCTGCTGGACCTGGGAGGTGGGACCAGATGCCTCACCGTGATCCCTTTCAGCCTGACCCATTCTGGGATTCTGGAATACAGCATTGTCTACATCTGCCTCAACATTTTCTCTTTCTGTCTGCTTTATCATTTATGCATTGCAATATAGAAAAGATGCCTTTTTGCATAACAAAGACACTTAAAGCAGGAAACAACACGAGGAATTTAGGGTATGGGTGGCAAGTTGCCGCATTTCCTGAGCTACCGTTCACTAGACCACACTCACTAAAATCCATAAATTGTGTTTAAAGGTTAGGCAATGTTTAAGTGCAGAGTGATGCAGTTTAGCTGAAGACTCTTCAATGAGGGATGAAGAAAGGCAGCACCATCACGGTAGAGAACGTGCACGTGATGATCCCCATGACTCTGTGGTGCATGCTGTGGGATATCCTGGACATCCTGCTGGCCTGACTTGGATGCTTAAATTAATGCTCCAGGGAGAGCCAGTCCTGAGAGGGGGGTGACAAGATTGCACTGAAAGCAGCAGCAGCACTGTGACTCCTGCCCTGGGAGCTGCATTCCCACATGGCTGGCACAGCCTCCTGTCTGCCACCTTGCCAAAATGATTTATCCATTAACAACAGCTGAGTTTTGCAAAGGTTGCTGATCAGGTGTTTGGTTGGCATTCCTGAATCACACTTTGTTCTTGACTCTCTCCTGGAGGCTTTCCAGGTTGGTGAGGATTGGATTCACAGCAGCCTTGAGGAAAAGCCTGGCTGGAATCAAACTCCTGAGTTGTGTGCCTGAGGTGTCCAGTGCAGTGGATCATCAGTGAAGCCAGATGGGCCAGAGCTTCAGGGCCTGGACAAGGATTTTGGGGACAACATGTTCTGAGGGAATGACAGAGTGATTGGGGAAACAAAAATGTACTTTTCCAATCTCTCCTGCCATCTGATGCTTGGTTGAGTCATAAATATGTTTTAATACAAGGCTACTGCTTTTCAAATATGTTGTTTGATTAGGAGGAAAACCCAAAATGTCTTAACAATTACAGTACCATTCTGCTCAAATAGTCCAGTGAGTCCTAGTTTGTACTTCACAGAGCCCCTCTCTGCACCTCCAGGGAAATTTGAGGTGCTTATCTTCAAGATCAGCAGGCAAAACATGGATAAAATGGGCAGGGGGATGGTGGGGCACCCAAAGGCACCTTTCTATTTTGGGCCAGTTGTGGGGATCTCTTGGGAGTGCTGGGAGAAGATTGCCTGTGCAGACCCAGCAATCCCAAAAGGTGACATAGTTTAGGAGAAATATCCCTTCTTCAACAAGCAGCTAGGTGCCATCTTCCTCAGCCATTTCCCACACTCCTGATTATTTTTGACTTCTGTTCCTTCATTTTTATCTTTTTGCTTCACAGTTTTTCCTTTGAATGTTGCCGCTCCTCCTTTAGCTTTCATATAACTTAAAATGATATAAATGGTGTTGAGGATGATCTGCAACACAGAAGAGGATCCCAGAGGTTGCAGTAATATCCCTGGCATTGTTTTAAAGGACGGGAATGAGGGGAGAAGATGGAACAAGAAGACACATCTGTCCTGGACAAACAGTGCTGGTTTTCTTTGCCAAAAATGCAACCTTCAAAAGGAAGACTTCAGGAGAGTGATCTTGGACATAGTAAAATAATACTTTTATGGAAACTCTAAATATAGTGAGAGGAAACCAGAAACAGGGGTGGCAAGTCTGGGGAGCAGGAGGAGCTGATGAGGCAGATTGTCCTGCTGCCTGAGGATATTTGATGTAATTTATCCCATCTGCAAGCACTTTGTGCACTTATGCAAAACTCCATTCTGGGGATTATCACATTACTCCTTGTAAAGTTCTGTCTCATTGATGACTCAGTGCTGTTGCTCAAATCTTTGCCAATGGCTCAGAGAAGCAAAGGACTAAGAAACCACTGACACTCCAGGCTGAAGACAAGATCATAATCACACCCTGAGATGGTTACACCCAGGAAACTCAAGATGTTTCCAATGGTCTGTCAAGAAAGAAAGAAACGTGAAGCAACAGATCTCCCCTCCCAGAATTTATGTCTGCAAATAGAATGGATAATTGATTATAAATATTGCAACAAAAAGCATCCACCCATCCCTCAGTCTCATATTAGAATCTCTAAATGTGGGTCTCTTCTCTGTAAAAAACACAGAAAATTATTGAGTTTCTGGGCAATTATTCCATTATGATCAAAAGTAGGCTCAAATCATTATTTTGGGTTTGAGAAAAGATTTAATGTCTTTGTAATTGAAAGACTGCAAAACTAAATGGTTCTTCAGGCAGTGACATCTCTTATTCTACCAGAAAGACTTAAGGGAATGAAATAGTCTCTGTAAGGTTTTTATAACAGTTGCAAAATTCTGATTTGACGAAAAGGTCCCAAACATGAAACTTGATTTTCAAGTGGAGACAAAGCTTAACATCTTCAATATTCATTCTTCCTTTATTTGCATTCTCTTCTCTGAAATTCCAGCCCCATTGTTTACTTCAGTGCAATCCCAAACAAAGCTTTATTTATTGAGATGAAACAGAGCCATCTGCAAAAACAGTATTTCTGACTATAAAATATGTTCCTTGTGTAATAAAAAGGTCTTTGTTCATCAAAACGAACATTGAAAGAAGATAAGAATTTAAACTGAATAGAGAATTTCAGACTGTGAGAAGAGAAAGAGGAGAAAAAAGCGGGGGGGGGTTGATAAACAACAAGTATTCTGCTTAAGAATTGTGCAAATGCAGCTAGCACAGAAGACTGTGTAACTAACTATATACAAGCTAACTTTTAGGCCAAGGACAACTGGCAAAGAAGATAAGGAGCCTTCATCCCCATGACCACCAAGGGCAGAGAGAAAAAGGACCCCCCAGCAACCAATTGCACCGGCACAGAGTGCATCGAGAGAAAATACGTCAACCGAAAAAGAGGGGGGACTATAAAAACAAAAAGGTCAAAGGGGGAAGGTGTGCCGTGGCAGAGTGGAGACTCCCCGGCCGCCCAGCGCTGTTTTTTTGCTTAATACCGCTTGCTTAATAAATTCTTGTTAATTGATTTATGTATAATTAGCCTCCCCAATTGAATTTGTCCATAACACTTGTGTTCCAAGAAATGTTAATGTTTAGACTAACAAATGATGAAAAATATGAAAATAGCCAAGTTTCCAGAAGTTCTTTGCACTGAAATATCTTCCACATATTTGTTACACAAATTGCAAAGGTACAACTGTGCTAATTCATTCCTTCATTCTAGTAAGAAATTAAAGAACAGGTGGAAATATGACAGACTTACACAAGATTGTGCTTTTTACTGGGGGAAAATCAAGTTCTCTGGAGCATGTCTGAAGGGAACGGAGCTGGGGAAGGAGCTGGAGACCCAGGAGCAGCTGAGGGAGCTGGAAAGGGGCTCAGTGTGGAGAAAAGGGGGATCAGGGGGGACATTCTGGCTCGGCACAACTCCTGACAGGAGGGGACAGCTGGGGCAGCGGGGTCAGGCTCTGCTCCCAGGTAACAGGGACAGCCTCAAGTTGTGCCAGGGAAGGTTTGAATTGGATATTAGGGGACATATCTTCATGGGTGTACTAGTTTGAAAACAAACCAGCAGGAAATTCCAAGTCAGAACAATTTAATAGGAAAATTAAAATAAAGGCAGAAAACATTGGCTTAGACTGACAGAGTGAGAATACAACCTGGCAGGCTGTGGGTCAGGGTGGTGGCAGCAGTGCCATTCCATGGGGGCTCAGCCCTCCTGCAGTGCCAGCTGTGCTTCTGCTGGAGCAGGGATCCTGGACAAGGCTGGAGTTTTCCTCTGAAGCTCCAGGGCTGCTGGAGATGGGCCTGGGCTCCCTCTGGGAATGCAGTGGGGAAGAAAGCTGCTCCTCTGGGAATGCAGTGGGCAAAGGCTGCTGTGGGGTTCCAAAGTCAGATTGGATCCAGGTAGGAATGCTTGGCTCCTCCCCTGGGCACAGCATCTCCCCATGGGATGATGGAATTTTCTCAGCCATGCAGGGACACTCAGTGGCCATGAACAAATGAGAGCCCTCAGAGGGCGTTCTCAGGGATGAATGGTGCAGGAGCTGAAGAACCCTGCCCCAGCTGTTTTTAACAGCTAATGAAAATGGTGATAGAATACATACTTTTGGTTACATCTTCCATTGTAACCTAAGAGAAGGGCAAGGGTGGTAAGGCATTGGAACAGCTGCCCAGGGAAACAGTGGAGGCATTCAAAAAACACAGATGTGGCACTTGGTGAAGAGTGGTGCTGGGTTACAGTTGGATTGATGACCTTGGATGTCTTTTCCAGCCCTAGTGGTTCAGGTTCTATTCTATTCATGGAAGATCAAGGGAAGATACAACAAAGTGAAAAGCAGCAGGTTGCAAACAGATGTTTTCTTACCTCAGTGATACAGATTGAAAGTCATGGACATTAAATAAAACTAATTAAGAACTGAAGAGGATCCAGAAAAGGGCTAGAGAGTCATAAGACTAACAGGAATATTTGTGTTTACCAAGAGGAGGACAGACATTGAGAAGCTGACTGAGAAATTCTGCTCCCTGAGCTGAGCCCTTTCCAGGTGTCAGCGTGAAGCTCCTCAGACCTGGTGATAACACCTGGGCTGGCTGAGTCCCTGGCTTAGGGCACAGCAGCCCATTTTATGGGTTTACAAGTTATGTGCCAGCTGACCCTTATGCTCTTTTGCATTTCTTCAGCTAAGGAAAAAGCATCCCCTCACTATCTGTATCATTCCTGGGTCACTGATTTTGCAGTAGCAGTAGAAATAAGGTATAGTCTGGATTTCTTTTTTAGAAGAAATCCTATAAATCAGGTGGGTTTTCAGTGCTCCATTGGACGCACTCAGGTCTGGTCAGGTAATTCAGAGCAAAATGGGGGACATAAAAGAAACTCCTGTAAATTTGTTCTGTGTAATTCAGATAAAAGAATTAATTTTCTGTTCCTAATGCAGAAGTCAGAGAATTGAGAACAGAAGTATGTAATAAAAATGGCATGCACGGGAATAAAAGAAGTTAAGACTTGTGCACTACCTGAGGCTACCCCAAACACAACATGGAAATGGTTTGCTCTTCACTGCCCAATCATTCTTAAAAGTACATATTTGCCCACACCATGACCTTTAAATCTTATATTTCAAAAGAATTTAAAAACTGGTATTTATAGCTTAGCAAAGAACTAAATCAACATATTATACACATTAGAGATGTATCAGCCTTACCTCCATGTTTATTTAATATTTTATGATGTAATATCCCTCTTAGTTGACTTTTTGGTTTTAATGCAGTTGGCATGGCTTGAGTATGGCTGCAGCAAAACACATTTTGATTCTTGAAATATGTGAAGAAAAAAAACACAAGAGGGGATCAAAACATCAACATTAACTGAATAAATCTGCAGTAGAGTTCATGCTTATTCACTGGGATATAGCACCTGGGAGCACATGGAATGGTTTGGGTTGAAAGAGAGATTAAACATCATCCAGTTCCACCCCCTGCTATGGCAGGGACACCTTCCACTGTCCCAGGCTGCTCCAAGCCCCATCCAGCCTGGCCTTGGACACTTCCAGGGATCCAGGGGCAGCCACAGCTGCTCTGGGCACCCTGTGCCAGGGCCTGCCCACCCTCATAAGGAAGAATTTCTTACTTCTCTATATGTAGGACAGAATTGTCAACAGCAAAACCTTATGGCATCAGAATAATCGCAGATGAAAAATAATGAACCTTGGTAAATCCCCCAGTGAAAATGCCCCCAGTCTTTAGGACCATTGTCTCCCTCATGAGAAGGCAAAGAGCCTAGAACTAGATGTACTGATACATTACCTCTGCACAGCTGTACTGCCACAGCTAAGTGCAGATTTTTGAAATCCACATCTCTACAGGAAAGAAAAACAAAAGAGAGAGAGTAAAAAATGGATGGTGTGTAAGAGAAAGAAAGGAAGAAACAGAAAGAAGAAGGAAAGACCAGACACATTTTTCTGTAATGAATGTAAATCCCAGCAGATTAGAGAATCTATTGAATTCCTAGAAAGGAAAAGAAAGAAAATGTCTGCGTCCTTAGAAACAAAGATGGGAAAAAGAAACCCAGCTGCAAATGTTTCTCTTCCCCCCCTTTCAGAAACCCTGTTGCTTTCCACATCTCCACTTCTCATTTCCAAAGCCTGGTACATCCAGTGGCTTGCCCTTGGCAAGCAAGAGAAGTGAATGGAAGTGGCATTTCTGTTCCCAATTTCTAGTATTAGCAGCCTCTGAAGGAGTTCAAGCTGCCTCAGAGGTGACTGGCATAGAGGTACAAGTTCTCCTGGCACCCCGGCTGCCAGTGCTGGGGTGGATGTTTAAAGGAAAGGTTCCCTCTAGCCACCATGCCACCGATGCCACATGGAGCAAATGATTGCCCTCACCACACAGTCCCGGAGCAGGAATGTGGAGGAGTGAGTGCAGCTTCTGAAAACAAACCCTGCGCTTCTTCTTCCCCCCCTTGGCTCTCAGAACCAGCCTTAAAGGTGAAAAACTCATTTCTGGGCTAAACAGACAAATGGGGATACGAGCATCATAAAGTCACCCCAAGACATGCTCCCTGCCTGATTTGTGGTCCTATTACAAGTCTGAAAAATCAACATCCAGAAGTGGACCAGGAAGTTCTTTGCTCATTAAGATTCAGCCAGAGTGTCCTGGCACTGCAGCTCTGCAGCTCTGGTCCTGCTTCCCAAGGGCTCATCCAGCATGAAGCCAGGGCAGACTCAAATGCCTGTAGTAGAAATAATCCCCTTCCTCATGCCACCTTAGCACGGATCCAGGGCAGGCACAGGCTTTCCTAGGCAGTGTCTGGATGCCACTGGGGCACCACGGGCAGGGGAAGGAACCATCCACGGATGCTCAAGGGCTCAGCAGGGCTGGGGCTGTTTAGGCATTGAGGCTCTGCTGGTGGTGGTTCTGCCCCATATGGCTTCTGTGGTCTATCTTTAACAGTTCCATTCAGGTAAGAGACAAGATATGAGCTGGGTATATATTTTTGCCAGCTTTTGTTGAGATTTTAGCTGAGAATTTCTTGCCTGAGGTGCAGGACAGAAACAACAACAAAAATTATTTCAGATCTAGCAATTGTGCCTCGAATTAGACATATTTGAAATTGAGAAGAAGGAGGAAACAAGGAAATTATGTACATAGCTTTCTAGTTCATACTGTGAGAATTCATCAAGGCAAACTGAATTTAAGCCATTGAAGTTAAGACCTATAGGCTCTAGTAGTTTAGCCACCCTCTTTCAAATTATGACCTTAGTTTTTACTCTGGTGACTCCTGAGACTGTCAGGATTATTTGCTCTTTTGGGGACCTTATTGTGCAGTTTGAAATGAGAAGGCTTCAATTTCATTTTTCCAATTCCTAATTTTGCAGCCAGCAGAAAAAAACCCAAGGATCAGTTACCCAAGGGGGGAATTCTGAGACAGGGATAAATGACACTGACTTGGACTGTGCCCAGAAACAGGTAGGGCTTCACTATTTGCCAGCATGGGACTTTCTTTGGCTCTGTTTGAAGTCTTTTTGGGTTTTTGGTTTTTTTGTGGTTTTTTTTTGGTGTTTTGTTTTGTTTTGTTTTGTTTGTTTTGTTTTGGTGGGTTTTTTTGTTTGTTTTTGGGTTTGTTTTTTTTTTTTTTTGGTGGGGGGAGGTGTTAAAAAAAAAAGGAGAAACTGAGAACCAACGGAAGGAGAAACAAATATCATAACCCTAACGTATGCCACAATCTACAAGTAAATATTCCCCCATTATTTTTATTTGGGCTGCCCAGGTCAGGGTCTGGGCAATAGTTCTGATTTTCATTCTTCTCTGAGGGGATTGGGTTATCTGAGAATGCAAAGCACATCCAAATTAATTTATCTCTACTGCTGCTCTTGCCCATGGGTGTGGCTGGAGAGCTGGCTAACAGCACCCCAAACCCTGCCCTTGTTCACAGCCTCCTTGCTGGCACAAGGCCCTTACAGCCACACTTACCAGGCTGCACGATTCTCTGCAGAGAATTCCAGTCTGGGGGTTCAGAGCTTTGTTCAGGTCTCACCAACCTGGCTCACACACCATGGCTGGTCTGAAATGAGTGTGTTTCCAGAAGAGCTCCTGCAAAGCCAGCCTTTTCACCCAAATCTACTTCCAGGCATTTCATTTTGTTCTGTACCAGGCAGGTCTCTTCCCAATTTATTTTGAATCCTGTTTCCAGAACTATAACTAATGCTTGGGTAATTCATTTTTTATCTTGTATTTGAGTGGCCATGAAACACCACAGCCACATCCAAAGCACAGGCTTTCCAGGTAAATTCTGCATAACTTTTCCTGCATGCAGATGATGCAAGGATAATGCAGCTGGGCACTGTGAAACCCTTGCTGAACCCAAGCCCTGCTGCTGTCCTTTTCCAAGACAAGCTTGTACCAACACCCATTAGTAGCAGGGTGAGTAAAGCATCTGCTAAGTTTACTACACTTTGTCCCAGCCCCTCACAGTCAGGGCTGCCAGCATAGGTGTGAGCTACAACAGGTGTTTGGTACATAACGGCCTGGAATCCTAAAAATCAGTAATAAAAATCTCATTGATACAAATTCCCACATGAAAAATGAAACTGGAGTTGCTAATAAACAGAAAGAGGTTTGCTGAGGAGCCCTGGCAGCTGCTTTCAGGATATGCTAAACAGGATTCCTATAGGAATGTGCCACTCTACCACCAGTCCTTGCTCTAACGAGCCTCTCAGGGTTGGCTCCCTGCTTACCACTGTGGCCAAGGGTATTTCAACTTTCTCTGTGACAGAAGATGAGGCTGTTGCTTTGCTAAACCCAGTATTAATTCAGTTTACCACAAAAAGGCTGGAGGCAGAAGGTCTTGCTCCTACTCTTCTGGCAGTAGCATTAGGCTGTGCACAAGATGCTTTAACTCCTCTTCTGAAGCTGATGTGTGGTTCATTAGATCAAATTCCTTTGGATGTTGTTGTCCATCCTGTAGCAGATTCATGGTTGTTGTGGTGGCCCCACGTGCTGGAGGTTTGGACACACCAGTACCCAGCAGCATTTTTGCCCTTTATTGCCCTGACACCTTGGGAAGTCCCTGCAGCTGCAGGATGCAGTCCCTCACCTGCTTTTCCAGCACCTGTGTCATCCACACCTGATGAGATGGAGGCCCTGGGCTCACCTTCCCTTTTTCCATCTTGATCTCAGCCTGGGGATCAAGTAGGGCACATCCTGAAGCCTTGTCTTATATCCTCCCCCACCCCTCAAGGCCATTACCATACTGAGCTGATGTTTCTCCTGTTGCAGATCCATTCCCACATTATTTATCTAAAGCTCCCCAAAGTCTTACAGTTTTCTTTTTACCCAGTCACCCTCCTTTTCTGTCCTTCCCCAAGGGAACATGCCAGAGAGTTATAGCTGCAAAGGCTATTCCTTTTACTCACAATTCTTTTTTTTTTTCCCAGCTATATTAATTTTTCCAGCTATATTCCTGCCTGCCTCAGACCTTCTAATACATCCCATGCTGTTCCCACATCTACATACCCTAAGGGTAGACACATGGGCACGTTTCTGGGGTCAGGCCATCTATTAAAGTTATTTTAGATGCCACCTGGTTACAATTTGGAGCCTGTCCAGCTCTTATTTAAAAGACCACAAACAGCAGCCTTCAATCACAGATATATTTCTCTGCTTTCATTGGACTTGTGCTCCTTTAGATTTTTTTTTTCCTCTTTCTTTTCTACTTCTGCTCTTGCTTTTGAAGCTCACATGGCACTCTGACCATTTGCTACCACAGGAGCTGCATTTAATTGGGTTTTTACAACTGCTGGGTCAGAAGCAGTAGCACTTCCTTGGCAGGGCTTGCTGGGTCACACCTTGAGCTCCCTCCTCACCCAACAGCACAAAACACATCTGGTTCTACCTCAAGGACTTAATTGCTGAGCTTTTAATTGTTTTGGGATCAGATCAGCAGGAAATTGTCTCTTCCCTGAAAGTCTAAAGAATTGACATTTTTTAGATTCAGAAATACCTTGAAAGTGTTGAAAATAATGTGGTATTTTCACATTTTTGCCTGTTGCTCAACCCTTTCTTCTTTTACAGCAGCCAAATAGTAAGCAGGGCTCCAGGGACCATTCACTGGAATACTTCCAGCTCCCCTAAACCAGGAGTGCAGTTCTTTTGGTCCCAGTCTCCTTACTGAGAGAGCCCTTACTAATCTCTCCTGCACAGCCCCCCATTTTCTTCTTCCAGTGTCCAGCACTGGCTCTCTCCCTGCGCCTGAGCACTGTGTGGAGGGGCAGGTCTATTCCACATTTGTTTTACACCTTCCAGAGATGCTCCTTCTTTCCAGTGCAATTCCTGCCTTTCCACTGTGCTGTGATGCCGTGGGCACAGGGACTGGGATGGCTCACAAGCCACTGGTCCCTTTGATGCCTTTTCCTGGTCTTAAAAAATTGGGAGCCAGACACAGTTAAGGGATAAGGGGATTTTACCTCGGTATTTAATAAGGATCCTCTTGGGGCACCACTTGGCCAGGGTGGGATGTGCTGCTGTCTCAGGTTGGAAATGGAGGATGTGGCTGGGCTGTGTGTTCTGTCCCCATCTGTCAGAGCTGGGGCAGTTCTCTGCTGTTCCCTGGGCAGTTTTTTTCTTTATCTCTCCCACAGCCAATCCTCCCTCCAGGAGATCTCTGCTGTGCATGGCCACTGAGTGTCCCTGCATGGCTGAGAAAATTCCATCATCCCATGGGGAGATGCTGTGCCCAGGGGAGGAGCCAAGCATTCCCACCTGGATCCAATCTGACTTTGGAACCCCACAGCAGCCTTTGTCCACTGCATTCCCAGAGGAGCAGCTTTCTGCCCCACTGCATTCCCAGAGGGAGCCCAGGCCCATCTCCAGCAGCCCTGGAGCTCCAGAGGAAAACTCCAGCCTTGTCCAGGATCCTGCTCCAGCAGAAGCACAGCTGGCACTGCAGGAGGGCTGAGCCCCCATGGAATGGGACTGCTGCCAGCACCCTGACCCACAGCCTGCCAGGGCCTGCTCTCACTCTGGCAGGGTTGGTTTGTATTATTGCATTGTTTGTTTTTAATTTTCTTCCCTAGTAAAGAACTGTTATTCCTACTCCCATATCTTTGGCTGAGAGCCCCTTAATTTCAAAATTATAATAATTCAGGGGGAGGGGGCTTGCTTTTTCTATTCCAGGGGAGGCTCCTGCCTTCCTTAGCAGACACCTGGCTGTTCAAACCAGGACAGCTGCAATGCACACACACAATAGATGGCGTGTACAATCTATAGACCTTACAAATTAGCATATCTAAAAAGGATGCCCCAATGGGAGGCCTGGATGAGTGGCATGATAATCCCCCATCTGTGGAATTCCCCCCTGGATGGGCCAAATCTCCAGTTCACAGGTTATATTCTAGAGGGGACCTTGGTTTCCCAAGACACTGTAGGATTTTATGATCTCTTACTAGGAGGCCTTTAGGATGTTTGGTCTCCTGGCCTAACAGGATACCAGGACTATGCTGAGTTATCAGACTCAATGAATTACAAGGATGCATGCTAAGAATACTGAGGATGCACAAAAGCTATCTAAAAGAAAAGGCAAAAACTCATCTTGACATCATCCTGATCATGTGTAAGGAATTGATTATCCCTGCTACACATTAAACACCCTCCTCCACGCCTCCTTCCTTTTGACAGGGAGCCCTTGACAGAAGTTGCACACAATTAGGAGCCTCTTCATTTAAAATTTGGGTGCTGCAGAGAGGCCTGGTTCAAACACAACCTCTCTTACGTCCTATTTCTCTGGTTCTCTGTGATATAAAAAAAAATATCATCAGTCTTGTTTATGAAGAAATATTTCCCCAGGCAATACATCCTGCATCTCAGAAAGAATATGAACACAAGAACCTGAAAATTCTCCTAAACATGAGGAAACCCCTGGGCTAAAACCCACAGAATTGGTGTTTTCATCTGTCAAGGCTGCAGTCAATCCACTTAGAGGCAGGAAATGGAAACACAGCAGTACTTTGGAGATCAGGAGGAGTAAACCCTGGTGAGAGGTTACACCCCCTGAGGCCTCCAGGCTGCAGGAGGAGTAGGTCCAGGTGTCTTTATGTTGGACTGATCAACTGCCTGGATAACATATTGCAAACCTTTACTGCAGGATTAGGGTTTATCATCACCTCATCTGAAAGGGTAAAACCAGATTCCCATCAGGTCTATAGACTGCCTTTACAATTTTTGCTATTAGCAATTGCTATTAATTGTTAACGCCGTTAACAATTCAATAAAATCCCCTAGGTAACCTTTCCTGATGAGTACTTTTCCCCCATCAATATTCTGATTCAGAAAAACAAATCAGCAGGAACAGACACTAAATAGGAACCAAAACAAAGCTTTCTTTTATTAAATACTTTTATAGGTTTTGCACTATTCTTCCTCAGTGCTGAGACATTTAGCTCATTCTACAAAGTCAAAGTATCTCTTTTTCAGTAGTCGTGATCTCTTTTTTGATTAACAATTTTAGATTGGGATTTGGGCATGTAACCTTGAAAAATCTGGATTTTCTTACAGTTGCCTTAACCCTTGTATTCTGGACAGAGTTACATTTCTGAGTTAACAGATTCATCTGCTGCAGCTTGCTCAGGTGTCTCTCAAGTCCTCACTCCTGCATCAGGTACAAGCATCCAAAGGCGACTGCAAGTCTTTTCCTTAACTGAATTTCTAAATTCTTCTTGTGCACCCCATGAGAGAAGCGAAATAAAATAGCCCCAGATTAACTGGGTATGGCCAAAGCAGCTTTAAAAATTAGGTTTGACATATTCATAATCTCCAAAGTCATCACCCCGAGGAGATGCTCACTTTGAATCCTTGCTCCCCTTACAGCAGCAGCGTGGCCTGAAAGTGAACCAGGCAGACTTGAGGGAGAATGAGCTTCAGAGCAGCTGAGCCACGAAGCTGCAGCTGCCAGGCCAGAGAGAGGGACTGCTCACAGAACACCTCCTTTATCCTTGCTCTTCTGTTTTCCACCCCAAAGCAGCTGCTGTGGGCTCATGCTCCCTGAAAACACAAGCCAGAAGGCAGCTTGTAACATCCCAGGAAGCCAACAATAATTTACTGGAACTCCAAAATGAGGATTTTGCAACAAGATGCATCAGAAAGCAGCAAGAATGGGGCTTCCTCAGGAGGGAGACAAGCCAGAAGCCAAGGGTGCCCCCCATGCAAGCCATGCCCTCACTAGCAAGCTACAGTCCCACTGGGTGCAGGGAGGAGCCATCAGCAGTCCTGGACAAGGAACCAGCTCCAGGGTCCATCCAGGATGCCCCAGAGCTGTTAAAGTGGTGAGACATCAAGGTCAAATTTCCATCATTAGGGATCTGCAGATCCCCTCTGGTCCATTTGTCCATCCCATGTCCCATGGGAACACACAGCTGCTGTGACAGGACAGCCCAGGGTTCCCCATCTCCAGCTGGGGGACCAGGGATGAGGCTGGCTACATCCCAGATCCCAGGCAGACTCTGCAAGCATAGCCAGGACTGGAATCTGGGGAGGGTTGGTAATGTCTTGGAGAGGCAAGGAAGAAGAGAGCATGGGTTTGTCCATAGAAAAAAATATTTTAAAATAAAACAAGCAGAACAGGGAAAGAAGTGCAAAAAAAAAAAAAAGTCCTGACAATGGCACTGCAGGAAGAAATGTTGAAAGCCAGCGACACACAGTGAGGAAGGAATGAAGGCACAATAACAAGGATTTAAATACTGTTCAGGCTGAAAATCAAAGCTTGGGCATGACCTGAGGAGCACAATCCTTGCTTTGGTTCCCAGTGTCCCGGGGTGCATCAGGCTGGCTGGGGGAGGTGACTGTCCCACTCTGCTCTGCACTGGGGGCAGTTTTGGGCACCACAATATAAACAGGATCTAAAGCTGTTAGAAAGTGTCCAAAGGAGGGACAGGAGGAGGGTGAAGGGCCTTGAGAGGAAGCCCATGAGGAGCAGCTGAGGGCACTTGGTCTGATCAGCTGTGGAGCCTGAGGTCAGATCCCACTGCTGCAGCTCCTCCCGGGGGCAGCTCCCATCTCTGCTCTGTGACAGGGACAGAGAATGGCTGGAGCTGTGCCAGGGAGGCTCAGGCTGGAGATCAGGGAAGGGCTCTTCCCCAGAGGGTGCTGGCACTGCCCAGGCTCCCCAGGGGATGGGCACGGCCCCGAGGCTGCCAGAGCTCCAGGAGCGTTGGCACAGCGCTGCCAGGGGTGCCCAGGGTGGGGCTGTTGGGGTGTCTGTGCAGGGATGGGGCTGGGCTGGGTGATCCTCTGGGTCCCTCCCAGCTCAGGACATTCTGTGATTCCATGATTCTAAGTGCTCTGCTTAGCTCATGTTCCGCACTCTTTAACATTCAAAGCTAACATTTATGATCTCCTTTTTTTTTTTTTTTTTTTTTTTTTTTTTTTAAACTGCCTGTAATTTCTGAGTGAGGATGCTGGGGATGGTACCAGAATAACCCAATAACCCACAGCTCCTCCAGTCACAGCCTTCCCAGCACAGTTCTTAATCCTGAGCTCCCCATCGTTCACAACAAAGACTGCAACAACTCTACTTCTTGCTGTTGACATCCATGGAAGAAATTGTTTTGAGACAAAATTAGTTCCTTGCAAATGTGCAAATTATCTGGGAATATGCATTGCATTAACTGTCATTGTGCATCAACCATAGCAAACAAGTTACATGGATAAAAGGCAATCCACGGTGTCGCTTACAAACCTGGAGGAAGCAGTGATGAAGAGGGAAAAGGTGGATAACTGCACCCTTATGGGTTTAAGCAAGCTAATTCTTCTTTTTTTCTGTATGCCAGTTAATTAAGCCAGCTATTTCCGCCGATCCTAGAAAACCTCCCAAGATGACATTTAACAATTCAATTTCCACAGGCCTTGTCCATGGCGTGCTTCCCCTATTATTGTTGTGTTTAAGCTGTATGGTGTTGCCCAGCACTGCTAGAATCATAAAAAATAGAGAAAATAGAGATTCTTTTGTAAAATAGTCTGAATTAGCAGATTGAGTGGGCTGGTTAATGAAAAAAATGGTAGATTACATTTATATGTGGCCTATGCTCAAAAGGTGGATTATCTTTTAAAATATAATTAGCCTATAATTGCTCTGACATTATTTACCTGTATCCCTCCCCTTAGATTATGCCTGTCCAGCATCAGGTAAATTAGAATTTGCAGAGTTCCCTAAGACAAGGTAGGTCAGAAGGGACTAGAAATTTCCAAGGTGCCTGAAATCACACCTCAGCCAGGGAAAAAAATCCTGATATGCCAAAGAAATCACATTAATATTTAACATTTTAATCAAGAGCTCTGTGATCCAAGCCAAGGAGGAGAAAACTGAGTACATCCAGTTGCTGGGAGCTTTTTCATCCATCAGTGAGAAATATTTGCTGAAGGCTTGGTTTTCTTCTTGCTTGAAATTGAGATACTATATTGTAAATAGACAGAGCCTGAAACCATAACATTTCTCTTTGTTCAAGCATTAGGGCCAACTTTAATTTAGGCCAAGCTCTAAGTGGCACCAGCTGGGCACAGTCCGGGTGTGCAGGAGTGACAGATGGTTGGGAAATGGCAAAGCCACTCTGGCCATGAGCTGGGGGGGAAGAGCTGCAGGCATTGGTGACCCCCTGTGGCACCAGCTCCAGGGATCCCTTGGCAACTTGGCAAAATCAACATCTACTGTTTTATTTAGTGAGAGTGGAATTTTCCCAATATCGCAACATCTATGGATCATCCATTTCATTTATTTCATGTTGATATCTTAGGATTTTAGCTTGTTTATTTTTCATATATCTGTAACCCTGCAGTTCTTTAGTGTAGAACTCTAAACTCCATGTCCAGTGTGAGCTGCTGCTTTCCCATTTGGGCAGACACAACAATTCCTCTCCAGGCCTGGCAGTCAAGGACACCTCACTGCCTCAGGCCTGAGAGATGGAAACAAAAGTGAGCTGGGGGGAGCAAACCTGGGGTCAGTGCCTTCATTACCTGAAGGTGGAATTGGAAGATTAACCCCCAGTATGCAAATGAACCAAACCTATTTGTCATAAAGTCAAGCTCTAATGCAAACCATAAATCCATACTCGGTGTCAAAGCAAACATGAAACACAAGAAGCACTTTTCTAAAGCTCTAATAAAAACAATGTGTTTCCAGCTGTTGTTTTGGATTTCTTTTTTCCCTTTGTTTTCTCACTTATAATTATTTTAGAATGTGACAAAACATGAGATAAGACAGTTCAGTTTTAGAAGTGATCATGTTTTACCAGCTGAACTTCCTTCAAATTCTCTGCTAATAAAAGCTGTGCTTTTCCTGAGAATCGTAGGAATGAATTTCTGTGCATTTGTGAAGCTCTTCAGAAATTCCTCTTAGGAATGGCTCGGTGACTTTGCTTGCTTGGAGTATTGCAGGTGTCTACAGGAAGATAAAATCATCCCCATAATCACAGGTGACTTTAATACTTGGGAGGAAATCCACTGAGTGAGTTTTAGGGGTGTTTCTCTGTAACTGCCAAAAATATCTGTTGCCAAATCTCACAATGGGAATGGAATAAAATCTTTAATTTTTTTTATTTTAATAGAAGCTGAGCCTCCACTGATGGTTAAAAAGAACTGTTCTGTTCTGTTCTGTGCTTGACACATGGAGTTTCAACCAGCCACCCTGCAATCAGTCAGTGACTGCTACTAAATACACCTCTGTGATGCTGTTTGGGTTTTGCCTTTTTTGTTCTTTGGTATGTTCTCTGTACTCTTCACACATGTATTTGTAGCTCTGTAGCCTCTTGTATTAATGGCTCATTTTCCCCCCAGTAATTTTCCATGGCCTTTTCCTAGACAGAAAACCAAACAAATTCCAGAGCTCCAAGCCCTGAGGGGTACAGGACCCCAGTGCTGTCTTGGTTCTTCCTGGGAACCAAGGCCATGAACAACTCTTGGAGATCCATTTCATGGACAGAGAACAGCCAGTGCTGAGGGGGGACTCCAGAGAAGGGGCTTGACCTGAGGGAGGATTGCCTCACCTCTTGTGCTCCTAATTGGTGCTTTTTATCAATTATACTAATTTCCTAAAACCTATAAAAATGTACTCACCCCTGTGGGGGTGGGTTTTTGTGGACATCTTTTTTAAGGAACACAGCTTTCCATGACTGCCTGTGAAAGCCTTCAAATAAAAATCCACTTTTATATTACCTCTTTACTAAAATGATCTCGAGTTTCATTTCCAGGTTGGGCAAAAGGCAACACTAAGTTAATTAATTATGTTTTTCCCGTGGTATTTCTGACTGCTGGCCCTGGAGGCACTGGAGAGATCAGAGGGAGACATTGACATTCACTGCATTTCTCTATATTTCTTCTTGCCCAAGGGAAAGAGAGAAAGAAATGAGACAATCTTTCCCAATTAAAATAAAAAAAAAAAAAAAAAACACAAAAAAACCAACCAACCAAACAAACAAACAAAAAAAATATACCACAAACCAATCCAAAAAGGGGAAAAAAAAGTGGTTGAAATAAGAATAAATATCTAAAATTATAGCAATGTTCCACATTTCCATCCTTATTCCAGATGATTTATTTGATCCTGCTTGCTCTCAGCTAAACCCAGCAACTGGTGCATCCCCAGCTCCCTCTGGATTCTGAGTGTTGGAGCTGAAGATCTCCCAGGGGCAGAAGAATTCACTCAGTTTTGTACGTGCATGGAGGAGACTGTGCCATACAGAGATTTTATTTCTTTGAATTTTAAATTGGCCAGCAGAAAGGGCTGCACAACAGCACATTGTAGCCCCTCTGTAAATCCATCAATGGATTTTTATTCCTGTGTTCAGACTGTGGCATTGTTACTCTGTCATCCAGCACAGCAACCAAGCCACTTGAAAACAGAAACTCCTAATCCCACTGGATCCCAGGATTAAATGAGTAAGAATTAATTGTTTTCTATCATTGTCTTCAGCCCTTTCTATCAGATGTAACCAGATTGAAGCCAGCCCTTCCATCAAAGCACTCAAGAGGGGACCAAATTAGCCAACTTTAAACATTCAAACTGCTTTGTTTTCTAGAGGGAAACCAGAACATACAGGCAACTCTGAGTGTCATAATAATTAGTTACATTTGTTTTCACTGAGTTTCTGTTCATGGGACTCAGAGTGCCAACCTGTAACTGGGAAGTGGCTGGGAATCAGCAGATCCTGCCTGTTGCCATCACTGCATTTCCACATAAAGGTCACCCTGTTTGTGGTGAAGCTGATTCCTCTGTGGAAAGCCTTTGGCAATCTAAGGACAATAGATGAAATATGTACAGATTATTCTTAAAGCATTAGTGCCAAGTGTCACACATTCAGAGAGGGATGCAATGTAGTGCAAGAGAGTGATTGAGAAACTGCAACCATACAAACCAACAGTGGCACACTAAATAGCTTTAAAATGAGCAGTCATGAAATTAGAATCCAGCCCAGTTGGAAATGGAGAGCTGTAAGTCTGGCCATATTTTTATTTTCTTTTAAGTATGTAAACTGGGAAAGTATAAATGGGGATGGAGGGAGAGGGACAGAGGAGAAATAATTGGTGCAAAACAAGATGGAGCTGAGAAAGATCCATCCAAGGTGGTTTTAGAGAGCTGAGCACAAATGGCCAGCGTGATCAGTGGGTCCTGTCTGTGCAGTACACAGAAGAGCCTCTCAGAAAACCTCAGCACTTGCCAGACATGAAGATGTGGCAGAGAGACATGGTTCAGGGGTGGCCTTGGCAGTGTTAGGTTTATGTTGGGACTTGATCTTAAAGGTCTTTTCCAGCCTCAGTGGTTCCATGATTCTAAACCAAATAAAAATAACATGGGAAAATTATATAAATGAAACACAACACAGAAATAGGCACAAGAACACACAGGGCCCTTCTGAGAGCTTGGGGACAGATTGAAGCAGTTAGCAGAGCTTGTAAAAAAGTTTAACAGAAATAAGGGCAATTTTTATAAGGGTCCTTCAGATTTAATTACAATTGTTTCCAGGAAACAAGTGACAACAGAACTGCCTTGGACTTAAGCAATGAAACATTCAGATGCACAACAGTCAGAGACAGGACTCTGCCAAAAGCCTGCCCAGGTTCCCAGGGGTGATCATTTATCACCCTGGGCATTGCTACAAGATGAACTGGAACAGAGCAAGAGCAGCTGATAGAGCATAGGCAGGAGCTGGGGATTGGATTGCTTCTGCACGGAGGTAAGGATAGATCCTACAAAAAAGATATTTTCCCTAAAAGCTTCTTTATGAAAAGGGAAGGAAAAAAACCCCAAAAGCACCACCACCAAACAACCAGTCAAGCATTTTGGATCGCTATTCTAAAAAAAGCACAAAGGCAAGGCAAGAAGGCATCAAAAAAAGCAGGCAAGAGTTCATCAAAACCTGGAAGGGCTTTGGAGAAAGTTCATTGAAATTCATATATATTTCTGTAAAACTTCTTGATTTTATGAAGAAGCATTTTCTGATTTATGCTTACCTGACACAATATTTCCTTGCCCTCATGTTCAGTGCATCCAAAAAGTCAAATCCTTGAAACCTCTCTGCTTCAAAGTTCTTCATTACAAAAAACATAAAATAAATCTCTTTAAGTGATTACTGCTTGATACAATAATCCTACCCGTGCTGGTTTTATAACAGAACTTAGAAAATAATAGCAGAACATAAAATTACAAAAGAAGACAAAGAGATGGGGTGGCAAACATGCAAAGGAAAAGTGTCTTAAGATTGGGAGTGGAAAGTAATAACAATTACAGATTATTTCTGCAAGTCCAGAGAGTCATAAACACCAGAACTGCCGGCAGAAGTAGCAGAAGATTTACAAGAAACTGAAGACATTTAAATTTGGGGGACTTGGAAATAATGGTCCTCAAGTAGTGTTGTCATACTGGTAAGAGAGTAGCCAAAAAGTGCTTTTTTGAAGTGCCTGCAATAATGTGTAAAAGTGATTCTTTTGGCAAGGTAACAACAAGCACAGGAACAGCCTCAGTGTTGGCTTTCCTACAGGTTTTCTTTTCAGAGGAGACTCCAAATCCTCGTATGAAATGTGCATTAAGCAAAATACCTATTTCTCTTTAAATCTGGCTAACAAGTGCTTCTGTGGTGACCTGACCTGGACAATACTTTTTTAACAATTTGCCTTACAGTGACAAAATTCCATGCAGGTTGCCTGTTTGGATGAGGGTGGGTGCAATCACCATCCCTCCCTTCTTCTATTCCTGCCTCAGGAAGCCAATGAAAAAGTTTTTTTTTTTCCTTCCTTTGCTTTTCCCACAGTACTTGAAATAAAACATCATTAACATGAGTTCAATGATACCTATTCCACATTTTCTATATTCAAAAGGAAGAGCTAAACTTAGTGTATTTCTTCCCCCAAGATCCATTTTTTCAGTAAATAAATAAAAATAATATAAACTATCAAAAAAAAAAAAAAAATAATCTACCTTCCTAGCCAGGAGGGAAGTAAAATAAAAATAAGAGCTACATTATAGCCACAGACCTTAATTTCCCAAATCCAATGAATATCACCATATTAACTAATTTACATCAATGCAGATCTACTGGAGAAAATCTGACACATGTCTCCAAACAGAATATTTCACTTAGAGACTTCACATCACCAAATCTGCTTGCTGTGAGCATCACAAGCTTGGGGTGTGAGGGGTGGGATCTGGGATTTGCACAGCAGTGTCACTCTGCCTGTGCAGCATTTACAAGAGTAATTAACGGGCAATAAATGCTCATTAAAGGGCAACACTTTAAAAGCCAATGTCTTCCAGCATCACATCCCATAATTACATCCCGCAGGGCTCCAGATCTTGTCTGTCCCTGTCACAAGATCCCTTGCAGAGCCCAAAGCTTCACCCCTGCCCTGCCCCATCTGCCCTCCCACTCCTGTTAATCAGGACAGAGGTTTGGCATAAATGACAAGAGATCTTACATAATGACAAGAGGTTCCATCTCCAGGCAGAGGTTTTACCTCGGTTATTGATTGTCCTTTGATGCTCCTTTGCTTTCCCATTGCTGCAACAATGGCAAAGCCTTCAGTAGGCTGTTTCAAAGGCATCTCCTTGCTGCTGAAATTCTGTTCAAAAATCCTATGGTTTCACTGTGAATTTTGAGCTGTTTTTCCCTTGAAGCATCAGCCATTGCAGATGGATAATTGTATTAAGACTAGCACTGCAGATGTCTGGTTTTATTCCCATTACCCTGCCTCTCCATAGCGGTAACTGCAGCTTTTACCTCTCCCTCACCCCGATTTGTCTGACTTTGATCTTTAAACTGGAGTTGTTTCAATGCCCACAGACAGGTATGTGGAAAGATTTTCTTGTCTCTTTGTATTAGCCCAGATAAGACAGAGAGGAGACAGAAGAGAAATAAACATGTTAGAAATACAGCTGAAACACAGCAGTCAGATTTCTATACAGCTGGGTGCCATCTCTGCTCCTGCCAGAACCCCTCCTGAATTATGAAGACAATATCCAGCTTCCTCCTCCCTGCACCCATGGCATTGGTGGTTTTGGAAAAGGGTTCACTGGGAAGGAAAGCACATCCACAGCTCCCATCTCACTTTACAGTGAGAAGCACACAAAACAATTCTAACCCGTTCTGTTTTCAGACCTGAAGTTTTCTCTGTAATTGTTAACTGGCTGATTTGATTCTCACCACAGACTTTCTTTTTCCCTAATTATGTGTTCAACCAATATAAAAAGATGTTTCTGTGAGGTTATTTAAGATAAGTGATGGATGCTTAAAATGCTGTTGGGTGCAGCTGCTTCACTCAGAGTTACAAGAAAACACAGAAAGTTGATTGAGCTCCAAATTCTCTCCATGGAAAATAAGTGGAATTTGTGATAAAGATTCACTCCAGAGCTGGACCACTGTGAGTCAGTGAGAGAAGCAAGGGCAAGACATTAAACTGCTGGAATTGCTTCAATAGATATATAGGAATTAAACACACAACACATTTGTGGTAATAGGGGATATCTTAATGCAGGTGAGAGAGGCATGCAGCCTCTGAAGGGGTTTGAGGGACACATGTGGGGGCACAGCTGGCTTTGACCTGTACTCAGCAGTCCTGAACAGAAGTTAATTGGATTTTAGTAAGGGAAGAAATACAATAAGGTGGAATGTCGAGTCTTAACTTCTTTTTGCCAAGGTCAGGATTAAATGTGTGGGATGGTATTTCTTGTTGGGACTCAGATGTTTATTAGTTCTTATCTCTGTTACAGTCTCACAAAGTGTGAGTTCTGCAGCACTTCACTCCAACAAACTAAAAATGGAGTCCCATCTCTCTCTCTACAAGGCCTTTTAAGGATAAACTGTCCAATTAAGAAATGACACATAAACTATTTTTACTTTTAACCCAATAACCAATCACCTGTGCCCACAATGTGGGCTTTTTTATCCAATTACACAAAACCATCCAAACCCATGGAGAAGAAGGTGAAGAAGAAGGACCAGCCTCTGCTTCAAAACCTCCATCTTGCTTTATATACATGACTATATTCTAAACCCTTAAACTCTAAGTTTTCCACCCTGTGGTATCACACACTTCTATTCAAACTCCACACCCACAATCCCAGTGCTACCATTCCATTTTGGAAGCTTCTCCACGGCCTCAGGTCAATGCAGTGTTCTCCTGGGGGTCAGAGTGTGTCAGCACAGAAAGTCTCAAACTCTCAGCAGCCAGGGTTCCACGAGTGGAACAAAGGAGTGTTTTTATAATCACCTGATGAAGAATTATTGTCACACACTGCTGCCACACACATGGAGCCAGTGATTGCCCTGTTGTGCTCCTGCCAGGCTCGCCCCTGCTGCCAGGTCCAAATGCCAAATTTCCTATTCCCACGTGGTGCTGTGGCCCTTACAGAAGACACAAAAGCCATGATGTTCCCAGATACCTTTTCTTTTCCTGTAAGGATGTCTCAAAATTAGTCCAGCTTTGTTCACTGGCCATACCCAGTAACTTCTCTCAGCACCAATTAATTTTGTCTGTAGCACTTTGTGATAAAGACAATCTCCCCTGCCTCGAAGCTATTTTCCTTTAGTATTAGAGCTCTGCCTACATGTGAAAAAGACTCATTTTTCTCTATGGAGACCAGGATGTTTCTGAAGGCAGAGAGTGCCAGAAATGCCAATCCCAGCCCATGAAAAGCATTTCTGCCGAGCAGCCGTTCCTTGGAAAGGAAATTTTCTTCATGGAAAGGAAGTTTTCTTTCTTTTATTTTTTCTTTTCTTCCCTTGTTCCCTTTGTACTGAAGGAGGTACCATCAGTTTGACTACTTGGAATCACAGTCTGCAGGCTATGTTATAACCCTCATTCTGAAATCCACCTTCTGCACAGCTACTGCCACAAAAACCTTCAGGTCACATGAAATCTGTTCAGGGCTCAAAGTTCAGATCAGGCAGCTGGGATGTAATCACTGTTTCGTGTCCAATTCAGGATATTGAACTGTGGGGCTTGTATGGATGAGAGAGAGATGAACTGGGTGTATCAGTCAGTTGGGATTTCTGAGATGTACTGTATTATCACCTGAAAATCAGCCAAACTGGTGAAAGGGGCTCCCTTGAGACACTCATGACTTAATTCCCAGTTCTCCTGACTGTGAGCATTTCAGCACATGCTGGTCAGCACCAGAAGGGTGTCTCTGTGGAGCAGAGAGCTATTTCCTCCTGAGATACATATTTTTGTAAATGACTATTCTTGATCCTAGCAAAATTTACACCATAGTTCAATTTAAGATGGAGGGGGAACCAAAAAACCAAGCAAACCAAACACTTCCATCACACTGTAGTTTCAGAAGACAACCACAAGATCTCCTGGCAGCCTCGGGGCCGTGCCCATCCCCTGGGGAGCCTGGGCAGTGCCAGCACCCTCTGGGGAAGAGCCTTTCCCTGATCTCCAGCCTAAATGCCCCTGACACAGCTCCAGTTGTTCCTTTGGTAGCTTAAAGCACTTTGTCCTGACAAACAAAAACTGAGCTGGTGGCAGCAGAGCGAGTGTGA
The DNA here is from genome assembly GCF_024509145.1 of Vidua macroura. Taxonomy (NCBI): domain Eukaryota; kingdom Metazoa; phylum Chordata; class Aves; order Passeriformes; family Viduidae; genus Vidua; species Vidua macroura. Next base: position 2,971,996 of record NC_071587.1, read on the forward strand.
GGCTGGGATTGAGGAACAATCAGCAAATGCTGGGGCTAAATGCTCTTTTTGGATCAAAATTTGAATTCTATGAGAGTGTTGACATAGGTGAGAAGGCCAGGCAGGGCATCTCTGTTCCCACACCTCTCACTGCACTAGGTGATGAAATCTCAATATATTTATAAATATAGATATAGATATTTGGTCAAGACTTTCCTTCTGCACTGCTGGAGTCAAAGGAAAATGAAAATTCAGACTAAGAGTTTGTCCCATGGGTGATGCTGGGAGGCCCTAAGCTTTCAAGAGGATGGAAACACGAAGTAAAGCTTTGTGCCTACACAACTTGATTTTAGGAAGGGGAACATGCCCCCAGCAGCAGGTTTACAGCAGTTATTTGTCAGGCTTGGGCAGTGTTCCTTTGCTGCAGCACAGCTCTGGTTGCTGGGCAAGTCCTGCACATTTCAGCTCCCACTATTTCATTTCAACCCCTCTGCCCAGCCTCACCCAAGGGCAGCTTGTCAAACACACCAGAAAGCCTTTCAGTTGTGTTTTGAGGACAGAAAGCTGCATAAATTACATGTACTTCACTCATCCTCAGCAGTTGAAAAGCTGCTGGAAAACACCAAAAGGTTTTGGGGTTTGCTCGTTCACACACAAATGGGCCAATGGAAAAAGGGCAACAAAACCAGTCACAGTAGTGAGCAGTTTCCCAGTGATACATTCCTTGCACAGATACCATAAAATCTCATTTTTCACAGGGAGACTCAGCACTGTGTCACTTCCAGATGTTGTCCTACTGTGGTCCATGTTCAGTTATCAGCTGCCATCCACCAGCAGATGTTTCTCTTCATGCTACAGTCTGTAAACATTTTGCCTTCAGCAGAAATTTATTTAAGCAGTATTTTTGAAGTTCAAAGAACTGCTTGATTTCTTTTTCAGTCCTGTGTGTATTTCTATCTGCAGGGAGAAGCAAAGAACTGCAATTTCTTTCTCTTTTAGTTCATGTGTCACCATCAAGCCTCTGTTTATCTCTCAGCTCAGCCTGGTGTTTACTACAAAACTGACTTTCGAGAGGTTACATTCTCGGAAATTGTAATCAATGATCCATTTCAAAATTCATATTTAAAACCCTTTGAACTTCTCTCTCACTGAGGAGCACACAAAACAGCAGAAAGCTCTTACTTGCACACAAGCTCAGAGAAATAATACAGGAGTATTCTTTGATGCTACTATCTGCATCTCACAACTCCTTTAGGAGGTTTTCCCCTCTCCATGAGAAAGAATTTCTTTCACAATTTGATTAAAAACAGGTCTTTAATAAAGATATTAGAAGACAAATGTTATTAAATTAATTAGAATTTTATTTACCCCACTATTCTTTTTTTTCCTGAAGTTCATTAAACTTGCTTCAGAAGTTTTTTCATTTCTTTTTTATTTAAAAACCCTTCTAATAAATTATTAGAAGCTTAATAACCTATTAAATTTCCAATAAGTTATTAAACTTCTCATAAGCTATTAGTATTATAAGCTCTTATTAAAAAGAGTAGGAATAGCGGGGGGTAAATAAATAAACCAAATAAAAAATGGACTAAATATACTTACAGTGAGTTTAAGTTATTAGAATTTTATTTATTTCCCCCCTCCCATTCTTATTATTTCTGAAGTTCAATTTCTTGAATTCAGACAGAATTTTCTACAGAAAACAATATTTTGTTTCACCAGAAATAGAAATGTATGACACATTCCTGTTTTGTATTTTTTTTTGTGTGTATTATTTTACTATTTCTTCACAGAAAAATCTGCATTATAAATACTTAAAGAACAGATGCAATAAACGAATTTATTGTAATTTCTAAGTGGCAGTAATAGTTAAATATACACCTGGTTGTTCTATATTCAGGGAAATACTGCAACCTCTCAAACCGTCATTTTGAAAAGTTATAATTCTGAGTATTTAGGCTTAAACTCAAGTCGTTATTTCATATAATCAAAGTTGTATTTATGCAAACAAGGAAAAGAAAATTCTAAAGGCTGCTGAGGCCCTGCAGCAATAGAGAAATGCACGACTACAGTCCCATGGGCAGCCTCTTTGAATCAATCCAACATGGATAATCTCCAGATATTTTCAGACTTTTGCTGTCTCAGCTCTTGCTTTGGCAGCTGAAAAGAGTTAATTTCATGCAGTCTGAGAGAAGTCAAAGACAACTTCACTTTAAAAATAGTTAATATTTGAAATATTTACCAGATAAAAGGTGTTGCAAAAAACACGCCCAGAACAAGTTGAGAAGTGACTGCCTGGGGAAATCATTACTGGTTTGGGGACCCTTTAGGAAAGGAAATGTTACTGACTGCACCAGGTCATAAACACAAATGTTGTCTTTTGTGTAGAGGATCTCAAAATCCCATATCTGGGATCTTTTAAAGATTCCAGAGCCCAACTTCTAGCTTTCTCTTCCCACCCTCAAGCCCACACAAAGACACACAAGCTTGAATCCCATGCCAGAGCTCAAGTGTTCTTTGGTGCCTCTTTTGCTGGGGACGCTTTCACCTCTTTCCAAGCGTCATTCTGGGATTTCTCTCGTGTGAGCACTGTAAGAGTTCCCCTTGTACTGCTCATTCCCTGGAGGCCTAAGCAAAGTTGATTCAAGAGATCACTTTTCCTCTCTGATATCCATCATGACAACTTGCAGTTACTCTTCCCCATTTCCAATTTCTTTATTACGCTCGCCTTGAAGTAGAGAACACAGAGAGCAAGCAGGGGCAAAGCCAGGGCTGCCCTTGGAAAAGCTGTCCTGCTTGGATGTGTCCCAGTGGCATGATTTCAGCACAAAGGAGCTGTCAGAGGACACCAGGGCTCAGGAGGAGGTGTCAGGTCCCAGGTCCAGGGCTTCACCCTGAGCAGGGTTGAACAAGGGAGGATTTATTCCTCTTATTTTCTCTAAGGGCCTTTGGCACAGGTAAAACTCCTTGATACTGAAGTTATGAACCACAGCAAAGACACAAAGGCTGGGAAAATATGAATGTAAATTTAATTCCATAATCAGAATAATGGTGACCAGAACGAACTGAAAACATATTTTAATCAGTTTCCTGGACTATTTTACAAGCAGCTCCATCTAGAGAGAGGAGTGAATGCAAAACAAACCCACTGATTTAGAAACAGTTAGTTTAGCTGCTGCTCTAATTTTGTTGACAATTTTTAAGCTCCTTGAAGTATTTTTCAGCCTGCACTGCATAGGGATCTTCCTTAGGTCTGTGTTGACAGCCTCACTGGATGGCATTTCTGGCCTCCTTCTTTCTTGTTTTCCATTTCAATTAAGGTTTTTGTGTCTGAGGAATATCTGTTCTTGCCAGGTCAATACACATAAGCTGGAACAGGAATTTGCAAGCCTCTTTCTCTCCCTGCATGAAGGCTACCCTAGCAAATCCTACCAAGGCCTGCATGTCAGTGATGCTCCTTCATCCAGCTGAACACTGAAAACAAATTTGGGTATTGGTCTATAGTCTTTACCTTTTTACAAAAGACAGAGGGAAAAGCCACAACCCTCAATATTTCTAGCAAAAGCAGAGACATACAGAATCACAAAATCATAGTAAGATTTGGGTTGAAAGGACCTTAAAGCCCATTCAGTCCCACCCCCTGCCATGGCAGGGACACCTTCCACTATCCCAGGGTGCTCCAAGCCCTGTCCAGCCTGGCCTTGGGCACTGCCAAAGATCAGGGGCAGCCACAGCTGCTCTGGGCACCCTGTGCCAGGGCCTCAGCACCCTCACAGTGAGGATTTCATATTCTCTACTGAGGATGCCTTTAAACAGCCAAAGCTGGCAGGAGCAGAAGGGACCTTACCTGGCCACTCACTGTTATTTTGACCTGCTGGTCACCAGATCACGGTAATATTATTATGTACTATTAATTTGGTTGGATTAATTTCAGGTAGCCATGCTCAGATAATTAATAGAGACTCAGGTTTGACAATAGGAACCAGGAAGTTGATGTTTGTGGGTAAGGGAAGAGCAGAGGACACTGACTGCCACAACATCCTTGTGTCCAGAGCAAGTCCCATGTGCCCTTTATGGTGACTCAGGATTTCCCTCAATTCATTGCCCATCCTTGGGAAAACCTACAGCTGTGTGGAGCAAGAGACACAACCTACATAAAGCACTGCAGCATTGCACAAAACTGAGCCCTTAAGGGAGGAGAAACGAGAAAAAAAAAAGTGTCACTTATTAAATAATGACAATAAAGTGTTGACCTCTGCAAAAAAACAAACAAAGAACAAAGAACATTCTTAACATGGGAATTATTTCTCAAGGACTCACCAGACTTTTGACTTAAAACTCCCCTCAGCCCCAAAGACTGTATTATTTCAAACTGACTCTTTCAAGGAAATACTGCCAACTGAAAGAAAAACCTTATGGAACATCTGGAGGGGAATGTGACCTTCCACTGCAGGATTTCAAACACCAGAATTCATCTATCCTAGCTCTAAGAGGATATCAAGGCCAGATGCTGCTAGGGATAGTCAGCCTTAAGTGGTGATAGTGTTTTCCTTCCATTGCCCTTATCAAGCACTCAGATCTTTAACCAGCCTTGATAAATCAAGCCTTTCAAAACCTGAACCAAACAGATGAATACTGTTTTCATTTTAAGGATTAAAAAATTGGCCAAGTCTTATTCTGAATCCTAGCAAACCTGCAGAATCAAGAAATGGCATGGTAATTACATGCTTGCTAAATGTGTCCCAACAAACCCACAATTCTGTGTCTGGAGACTCAGCCTTTGAAGTTTTTCTTCAAGTCACTCACTATCTATATTGTCAGGCACTCAAAGTTTGAGTTATTATGTTTCATACTTTTCACAGAAAGCCCATAAGCACAGATGCCCCTCCACACACAAAGGATCATTCACTAGAGGCTGTCCTAGAGGACCAGATTAAATAGTGCAACTGCTTATTGCTCAATGTCTGCCTAACAGAAAATTCCTCCTAGTCTTGTTCATTGTTGCTTCATTAGTGAACACTCATTCACTTAGGCTTCCCAAAACATTTGCTGACAAAACAAAAGTTCATGCATTTGTTTAATTGCTTCATCACTCACTGCAAGTAATCTTGGGAGTTCCCAGGCTTCTTTGAGGAAAAGATACTCTAAATGCACCATTTGCTGTCTTTGGACAGTAAAAGTGGGATCCTTCCATTAGACCAAGTTGGTCCAAGCCCCATGCCTTGAATACTTCCAAGGATGGGGCAGCCACAGCTTCTCTGCTCACCAGAAAAATAAGTTATATACCTAAGAAGTCATACATTTTTTAGCAGCTTTTTTTTTTTTTTTTTTTTTTTTTTTTTTTTTTGCTGTTTAGCAGACACTTTGAATTCAGTATAATGCTAAACATAATTGCCACAACTGAAAGCATAGTAAATTATGTGTATTCTCTGAGTAGGATGAGGCAACTAAAACTACCTGAGTCTCTGGCACAGGTAAGTCACGGTGCAGTATGAAAATGCCACAGCATTCTCTAGGCATGTGACAGACGGAGCATTGCAGCTGAGAACACCAAGTTCGTGCTTTAAAACTGCACTTGGGGCAAAACGAAACTTCTGGTGAAAGGTCCAGTGGAACTTCTGCTTAATAATGCATTTTTCCCAGGTCTGTGGGGCTGCACACAACCTATTCTTCCACTACAAGTTGAGTTCAGGTGGAAGAAAAGGAAGAGATGTTGAAGAAATTGAGTGGTTTCCATGGATTTCCCAGAGCTCGCAATCCCCTCAGCACAGCAGCCATGCTCCCATCTGCCCCCCCTACAGCCAGGGAGATGTTGAGCCTGTGCCACCCATCGACAGCAAAAAAGATATTGTGTGCTGCTCAGGAATGTGTTGGTGGTGGAGCACTGGCAGGAACAGAATGTCCCAGGCACCAGCAGTTCAGCTGGAGCTGGAGCAGTGTTGTGGCTCAGACACCCAAAACCAGGCAGAGCCCTGCCCATGCCAACTCTGCTCAAACCTTTTACTCCCTCTGTGTTGCTCCTAGATTTCTGTCCAGGATTTCTGGACAGGAATAAACACCCTGTCCTAAACAAAAAGAGAGCAGCAGCTTTAGTCCATCCACTCAGCAAAACGGAGAAACTTCTCTTCAATGAAATCTATCATATTATTGTAGCATCTCTGTCCATTCACAGAAATGAACAAAGAACACATGTGCTCCACAGCTGAGTGACGTGTCCCAACCTCAGGTGAGGCTTTTGTTCTTCCCAGCTCCCAAAAAAGCACCAACTGCCACCAGCCATATAAGCGTCATCTTGGCATGATTAACATTTTTTCCATAGGCACAAAAGAAACCGAGCATCCATTTCTCTTATGTAAAACCTTTCATTAAATCCCATTTGACTTTATAGATGACACAGGTTATAAATAAGACTGATAACCCCAGCAACAATATGGATGTTTGGAGTAGCACATCCCACTCACAGAGCACTTGTGGGAACACATCTTTTACTCAGGAGTGGAAGAGGAGCATATTTAGCTAAAGCCAGACAACACACTTCCTAGAATTCTTCTTAGAAGAGTTGGATGGCAAATAGGAGAGATAAGTGTGGAAACACTTCAGAGGGGTGTTTTGTGCCTGCTCTTTCTGGGAGACACATCTGGGTGGGTCCTGCAGCGGTAAAGTGTGATCCCTTCTGCATGTCAGCACCATCAGGTGATGCAGAATCAGCCACGTTTCTCGTGCTCTGCAAGCACCACCATGGTCATTTCTGGACCCCCCCAGCCCCATGGCCACACTGGAATGGGGCTTCCCCAAAATGTGTCTCTTCTGCTTCTGTCTTCACAGTCCCACCAGTTCCAGCCCTACACAGGGGTGGGGGGTGGACAGGACAGAGCTGTCACAGAAAACCCCAGTCCAGCCCCATTTCCAGGCAGGCTGGAGCAGACATGGAACCCCACTGGGAGGGTAGGGACCCCTCAGCATCCTGACTCCACAGGGGATTAAAAATGATGTGACAGGAGGTTTGTGAAAAAAAAAAAAGAGAGAGAGAGAGAAATGTTTCTTGGCCACTTTTGCTGTAATACCAGAAGGGTATGTAATGGGAGAAGGAGTGGGATATTTTGATATTGAGATAAAATTGATGCAAGTGGGAGTGGAAAGTAAAAAAGAAAGCTCTTAACTCCCTGGATAAAGCAAAGAAGAAGATGTTATGTAAAGAGAGGGAAGCTGTGAGCAGCAAGTCTTTGCTGCACTGGGAGCAGAGTGCTGCAAGGTGCAGATCAGTGCTGGCACCCCACCCTGCCTGTAGCACTTACAGCATTACTCAACTCTTTTGCAAAGCTTCACGCATTGTCCCTGTCCAAGATGCGGCTACTTTGGCTGGCAGTGTTGTGGAACCATTCTGTTGTAAGGAAGAAAAATTATAAAAGAAACGTTTCATAAAATCAGGTCTGCTCTGTTAAATGGATGGTTTGCTTTGTCAAGTTAGTACTTTGCAAGTTGTCATGTGAAAGTAATTTTGTTGTGAGTAGTTCATTAACATAACAATCTATTCCTGGGTGAAAAACAACTAGCACTTGTATAAACATTAAACTTATCTTATGAGAACTTATGAGTGAAGAAAATATGTAAACAATTGAAGAGTAGAGAGATTTGATGGATAAGTAAAATACTTTTTACTAACTAATAAAGCAGTTGGTAAGAAAGCTACTAGCTAATTGAGTCACACATGTGGTCTGTAAAACTGCATAAAAACGAGTTATGTGAATAAAAAATGGGCTTTTTCCACTATGAAGAAAATAAAGCCTCATGTGAAATATTCCAATACCATTCAACTGCAGCCAGCTCTGATGGACAAATTGCAGTAGTGTCTGCCAGTTGCTTGACATCATCCATTTAGGGAAAATATCAAAACTGTGGGTCCCTCATTTATCCTCTAACTTTCCACATGCTCATCTAAATTCTGTGCCTTCTTTAAGCTGATGAAAACAATCCGTGTTCATTTGTCTTATAACTGAATTTAGAGTAAAGCAGTTATTAGCCTGCCTTCTGATGCTGCTGCAAACATTTTCCAGATTTTTCCAAATATGCAGTGGCTTGGAGAGCCACACGTGTCTGCAGGGCAGGTCTGTGCCTTACACACACATTAACTCCTGGGCTGCCAGGACTCTGTGACAATGGCTTCTGGAGCAGTGCTGGGTCCCAAAACAAACCACTGAACGTGTATGGTGGCAAGGCAGCAAAGTTTTCTCTGCAATATGCTGCCTTCACTGGGTGCATAATTGTTCTGATAGATGTTATGTTTTATCTTAGTGAGATCACTCTAATTAGAAAAGAAATTTGATAAATAGTACTGAAGAAGAACTGATCAAAAAGGATGGGCAATATTGGCATAATTCCAGATTCCTGTCCATTAAGATTTTGCCATTTAGTTTTGAAGTAAGTGTAAGGGTAAGAGCCTTCTTGCACATCTTGATGGGGCTGTGGAGTTAACTAGGCCATCCTGAGAAAAGACATGTTTCTCCTTGATTCAAAGTTAGTTTTTTGTTGCAAAGTTGGTCCTTTGTGCCCACTTGCACAGGCTTCTCAAACTGGTATCACTGGGAGTTTCTACACCAGGTACACTGAACCATGAGTCAAGATTTACAGATGATTTAAAATTACCAACCAAACTCCACTTGGACCTGTTGACTTCAATCACCTGAAGATTTGGTTCTCATGATGAAATATATTTACTCAGTGCTGAATTTTATTACTTCGAGGCTGACAGAAAAATTGCATAATAAAATTATGTTGCTTGAAAGGGAATGGTAGAAAAATTTATCGATTGAGAGAGAAGAGACTGCATCCTATATAATATTGTATTATCTTATATTGCATCTTCAGTCAGAATTATAACACTTTCAGGAAAAAGCAAAAGATATTTTTCTTAAAACAGCTTCACTGACAAAAATATGTAATTACCTTTCTCAGCTAAACTTTCTACTACTGTGCAGCTGAAGAGGCATGTTTGGTGAATATACAACCAAATTCCCTGAGGGAAATTCCCTGTGTAAGTACTGCCATAGGAAGCTGAAAGAATCAGAAGTTTTGTGAGGAAGGCTCCAGCTTGTTCTGGCAAGGTTATTTGCTAATCATATATAAGGCCAGGCTCAGCTGGATGCAAATTAAAGTAACTTGAACAACAGAAAAATCAAGTGAAAATACTAAAAAGGAAATAAAATTATATTGTTTCCCTTTAAAAAGGAAATACAGATTTTCTGTGGTTACATCTTGAAATTAAGTACCCTTTAAATTATGAAGGATTAACTGTTCTTGGTTTTCTATCTTGACTGCATACAACAAAAGTCACTACAAAACAATTTCATAACCAGTTAATAAACAATATTTTCATCTATTGAAAGCCTCACTTTATAGACCATCATTCTTCCAATGGCCTCCATTGCCCCAAAACTTGTAAAAAAGACTCTTGAGATTTCTTCTCACTGAAATAATGTCTGAGACATTATTTTACCATCTTTTCTATGGCTCCAATCTTTATGCTTTTATCTACTTCAAGGGGTTCTGTGTTCTTATTGCCTTCTTGGAAAAACTGGAGGGAGCAGATTGTTTACATGTGTAGCTGCAGTGCCCATCCTCAGCACTGACCAACATGCTCTCCCAGCCTGTGTGTGGTACAGCTGAGGCTGTGAAAAAGCACAGCTCTCCTTATGCAATGCTTTCAGCCCAGCACTGCTGTCATGCCGCTAGCAAAAATAAAAATCCACAAGTTTTGCGTGAAGTAAAAAGAAGGAGAAGGTTTTTAGGGCTGCACAATGCTTATTCATGCTTAGTTATTGCTTAATAAAAATTTCCATTCAAGTAAATGCCCTTAGACTTGAGAAGGGCAGGGCTGAGAAAAGGCCCTGGTGGCAGAGGTGGTGGTGGAGTAGGTCTTGCAGGAGCAGGACTCACTTCACCAAAGTGCCCTGCCCAGGCATCAGGGAAACAGGAATTGGTTTGGATGCTGTAGCTCCAGACCTCTTCCTCTCCCCTTGTCCTGCTGTCATCCCCTTAAGTGTCATCAATACAAGGCCCGTTTGGTGGCTGTGAAGAACAGCCTCTCCTCCCAGTCCTTGATTCACACAACAGCGGGTGATCACCAAGGGCAAGACAGAGGTAGAGTTCTTTCTTCTGGTCTTATCTGCACCTTTCTTTTCCGTGAGTGTGGTTCATACAAATGGAGTACTTCATCATTAGAGCACCTCTCCTATAAGGAAACACTGAGAGAATTGGGATTGTTAATCTGGAGATGGCTCTGGGGAGATTTTATGGCAGGCCTCCAGTGCCTGAAGTTGCTCTGAGAGAGCTGGAGAGGGATTTTGGACAAGGGCCTTAAGTGCCAGGACAAGGGGCAATGGCTTCCCACTGCCAGAGGGCAGGGTTAGATGGGATATTGGGAAGGAATTCTCCCTGTGAGGGTGGGCAGGCCCTGGCACAGGGTGCCCAGAGCAGCTGTGGCTGCCCCTGGATGCCTGGAAGTGCCCAAGGCCAGGTTGGATGGGGCTGGGAGCAACCTGGGACAGTGGAAGGTGTCCCTGCCATGGCAGGGAGTGGGACAGGGTGGGTTTTAAGGTCCCTTTGAACAAAAAGCATTCCAGGAGTACATGAGTCAGGCTGCACAAAATGCTGTGGACTCTTCCAGCACCAAAGGCTTTTGGTCATCTCCCTGGAGTCAGCAGTGCCCTGTCAGAGTCTTGGCTCAGGTCACTGCTGCTGGACAGCATCTGACCCACACTGTCCCAGTGTCAGGATGGATGACACCAACACCATGGCAGCAGCAATGCTGGCCATGCACTCCAACCAGGCCCCAAACACCCACAATGTTCACTGTGGCAGCTTTGTGCCTCAGCCTCCTGCCCTGTGTGGCCAAGTCAGACTCTGTTCTGCAATACCTAACCCACAACTTGCTGTGTCTTTGCCCCATCTTGTGTCTGCAGGCCATGACAGTCCTACAGAGTGTCGCTTCTCTCCTTCAGGAGTGGGAAAAGAGGAGCTAGTGCCAGCCTGCACTGCTCTTCCCCCTCCCCTTGGGGGCCATTAGTTGATCTCCATTTCCTGAGCAAGCTGCTGGAGCAGAGCTGTGGCATTCTGGGATCAGTGAGTGTCCTGAAGGTGGGAGGGAAGGAAACGCTCTTCTGCTGGGGAAGGAAGAGGTTTCCCACTGGAGAAGGGGACAAAAGAGCAGCAGCCCCAAGTCCTCATCTGCACGTTGTTCCACAAACCAACATCTTCCTTGGCAGAAGAGGCCGGGACTGAATCAGAACTTCCTGGCAAAGGATGAACAAGGTAGCAAGACAAAGGAGCCAACAAGAGCCCTTTGTCTTCTCTACAGATCACAAAGCTCAGTGACCTCTTTTAATTCCATACAAATTAGTCAAAACCCAACACTCAGTGGCTTGATTTTAGCGTTGGATGCTCAAAGGTTGCTGTTGCCCACCATGACTGAGGTGGAAAGATGACTGGAGGCCTCCTGCCCATGGAGCGGGTGAAGTGCCTGATTAGCAAAGCCTAATTTATTTTTTGGAGGTGGGAGTGGTTGTTTTTTTTTTTTCTTGAAATCCCATTACACCATTCTGAAGAAAGTACCCTCTTTTAGAAGAGACACTTCAGGATGACCTAACTGTGGCCTTCCATTACCTGAAGGAGCTGACAAGAAAGATGGAGAGACTATTTACAAAAGCCTGGAGTGACAGGACAAAGGGAATGGCTTCCCACTGATGGGTGCAGGGTGGATGTTAGGATATTGGGAAGGAATTCTCCCTGTGAGGGTGGGCAGGCCCTGGCACAGGGTGCCCAGAGCAGCTGTGGCTGCCCCTGGATCCCTGGCAGTGTCCAAGGCCAGGTTGGATGGGGCTTGGAGCAGCTTGGGACAGTGGAAGGTGTCCCTCCCCATGGCAGGGGGTGGAACTGTAAAGGTCCCTTTCAACCCAGACCACCTGACCCCTTTGTAATTAATGAAAGGAATGTGCCAAACCAATAATTTCCTTTTATGATGGGGCTTTGCCTTCAACGTGTGATAGCTGCCAACACCAAACACACAAAACAAGCAACACAACCCACAAAGCAGAACTAAGTCAGAAGTTTCTTGCTTCTCCAGAAGTGCCCATGAGCAGGTCTCCTGCGCCCTACATATCTAATATACAATCCTCTATTGTGTAACTAAAGGATGGGATGAACTGACAGCAGAATTCCCAGCTGACATCACATTGGAGAGGGAGGAAAGAAATGATACCCCTTCCAAAGTACAGCCCCTGCCAACGTGTTTTGGATATCCGTTATAAGCAAGACTGCTCACATCCCTCCTTCACTTCACATCTGATTTATAAAACCAGGAAGGCAGAGTGGAGGTTCATGTCTAATGCAGCTAAACAAGATGCACTGAGCACATCCTGCTGTGCTTCTCTCCCCTGGGCTGACACCGCAGTGCCAGGAGCCTTCGCGCTCCCAGAGCTCTTCCCTTCCTTCCTTTGCTCTGGTGGCACCTTTTCAGGGAAAATAAATCTAGATAGAGGCCTTAAAAGCTGACTTACTTAAGAAGATATAGATAAATCAAAGGATTTAGTAGGATTAGTTTCACCTGAGTTGCAGTGGAATTTCTTCCCATGAGAAAAGCCAGAACTGGCAGTCAATGTACAGCACTTTTATGACATTCCACTCTGGCTGGAAGTAGAGTTTCCTCAGCTACATTCCTGGGGTGAGTAAGTTCTTTGTGGTGTAAGTGGATGTTTTGCTTTTATTTATAAGTTATTAATGACTTTATATTTTTCATTATTGTTTTAAATTACAACAAAATATTTTCAGAAGATACAGCTCCAGTGAGAACTCTAGATGTGACATGGATTGTTTAGCAAGCTAAAACAAAAATACAGGGGCCAGAAAAATCTATAGTTTAAATATTCTTATATGTAGACATAAATATATATGTATATATTACTTTTAAAATAGCAACACAGGTTGGTTGAAACTTGAAGATTATAACTACTCATCATTTTTTGTGAAATATAAACTAAATATATTTAAAAATGAGACAAGTTTTCATTAAATTAATGTATTCATTTCTGTGAATCTCCTTTATGGGCAAGACTGTTTTCTTTCTGCTTTTTAAATTATAAGTTTGCCTTTAGAAATTGGAAAGCTAAGGTTTGTAACCATCTTTTTGTATGAAATATACTTTTACTTCTCCAGGCTGGAGAGTTTTGTCACACACCAGCCTCAAATTCCTTATATTATGGGGGAGAATAAGTAGCTTCTTCACTGTGGACAGTTTAGTTTTCTTTTTAAGGAGAGATTTCATTCAATGTTAAGTTGGGTTGATTTTTGCCACTTTCAAAATGTTATTGTTATTGTACCAGCAACTCTTACTAAATTTATTAACATGCTACATCATCATACATGTTCAGATTTATACAAGATGGTTTTTATGACCTATGCAGAATTCCAAAACCTGTAAACACACTGATAGCATTAACAAGGATCAGATGTCTGCTGCTTTTCTGGTATAGAAAATAAGAAGGCAGAAGTTTGAAGAGTTCAGTGCCTTGGTCACTGAATCCGTCGCTGGGTTTCTGGTGCGCGCATTTTGTGGATCCCGCACAAGCGCTGAACACATTTTGCACTTTCAGATTAATTCTAGCAAGTTTCTGAGACCTTTTTCTCCATTTGGCGAGGGAGGACGGCAAGCCCAGATAATTTTTTTTGTAGGGTAATTAGACCACTGATCTTCCTTTCCTGTATCTTAATTTTTAAATGGTAGGGAAGTAAAAACCAAAATAATTTTTAAAATAAGAAATGTATTGCAATGCTGCTTTTGTAGTGGATTTTCCCCCATCCATTTTAAACTCCATTGCAACAAAAAAAAATGTAGCGCTTTACCTCAAAACATACAGCAGTGCTACTGAGAAATGTCTGATGTTGAAAAAATGGCAATCATTACTAAATATTTTGGGGTCCTTAAAATCCTTTTCTGTGATTAGTTAGAATATGGCTGTAGTAGAAGAATTACATTTGATTTAGGACTTCCCAAGATCTCAACAGTATAGCCTGTTTTAGTGTTTAGATATATCCCTCACAGCACAGTAACTCACTAAGACAGAAAAAATGTTATGAACACAACACACAACATGAATTACCAAAGCTAAGAATGCTGGATGTAAATTAGCTGTTTAATTAAAATGTTGTTTTTCCTTTATCGACTTGGTCATGACAACCGTTAGAACTCATAACTTAAAATGCAAAGAATGTAAGAATTTCATGTAAAATACTGAAGCACTTAGCAAACTTCATTTTTTATCTGTAGAATATACATACGTAGTGAAGATATTTGACATTTTGAGCCATAGTGATGCAGCAGGTTTTGCAGCGATCAGAAATACAGCAGGTTCTTCACAGAGTAATAGAAATTCCTTCCCTAAAAAAATTTACAGTTTAAAGTCCTGAAAATGTTACTGACAATAAAAAATTCATCTGCCACCCTTCAGTTCACGTTACCATTGTCCCTCTCTTCCCTTCATTGTTCCTAATGCTCCACTTTTGCTGCCTTTATTCTTCAGGCAAATGAAGAAACTTTTAATGAAGAACACATCCTCTAAAGTTTTTCTTTTTCTTTTTTCTTTCTTTCTTTCTTTCTTTCTTTCTTTCTTTCTTTCTTTCTTTCTTTCTTTCTTTCTTTCTTTCTTTCTTTCTTTCTTTCTTTCTTTCTTTCTCTTTCTTTCTTTCTTTCTTTCTTTCTTTCTTTCTTTCTTTCTTTCTTTCTTTCTTTCTTTCTTTCTTTCTTTTCTTCTTTTTTTTTTTTATATGAAAGCAGGATCAATACAGACAAGTCTATCACACAAATTTGAAACATTCAGTCTTCGGCTAAAATTCTTCCTGATAAAGTATGAAAGTGAAAGAGAAGGTTAGGATTAACTGTTCATGGGCAGTTGCCATTATTAAATTACATACTGAAAGGCATGATGGATAAAGCTTTTCAAGAAATGCTTTGCCTATAATTGTTCCAATCCAAAAGCACTGACATTTTCAATTTTTCCGTCATCAATACACTCCATTTCTCTTCTCAGGGATTTAAAAGTATTTAAATTGCAAAACAAAATCTTATATTGACCGCAAGGTTCTAAAAATGAGGGTGACGGGTAAAGAAATGAAGTCAAATCTGGCAGAAATATTTTAGATCATCATGAGAGTGAAAGACAACTCACATTATGAATTTCCAAGCAAAGAAAAGGAATGAGAGAAGATGGGAAAAGAGTAACCAGAGAATATCAACAAGGAGCTGTCGCTGTTGAGATGGACACACAACATACACATGCACACTTGTGCAGAGACAACGATGGCTTCTCTTTATTACAAGTTGTTCTTACGTTTTATACCCTTAACAAAGCGTGATCTTAAGTCATTAATTACATCAAAACAGCTCATTATATTCATCGGACAAAGCAATAGCTCACTGTACTTTATTAGTACAAAGTAATTAACGTCAATTAATTGGTAAGAGTTTACAACAAATTATTTAGGCACGTATGCTGCTCACTAAGGCACGTATCCTCTAACTCAAATATCCCTTATGTGTCTTATTTATTGGTTTCCATGCTAACAGCCTTGCTTTCTTCTTTGCTATGGATAATTTCTTCTGCTAACTCAGTTGTTTAGCCTGCAGACCAGCTGCTAAACCTATCCACAGGGAGTGGGAGTTGGGGGTTTTTATGTTGCATAAACCCAGCAGTAAATCCAGTACCAACCTGTAGCCATGTGGATTTCAGTCCTTTTGACTGCTTCTAGTGAAAGAGCATTCTTTGATTTCACAGACTGTCAGAGCAACCATTGGACACCAGACCTCTTGAGCCTAAAGGTAAGACATTCTCCTGAGCTGTAGCATTATTACACCAAAATGCAATGCTTCAATACAATATTTTACTCAAAAGCGTAAATCGGATTGGTTTCACTTTGACTTCATGTGCCACTTCTCCCACTGCTAATGCTGAGGTTTCTCTGAGTGGTCTTCAAACATGTCCATCTTCTCCACTACCTATCACAGGAAAAAAAGTAATTTTATAGAAGTGCAACTCTGCAGAACCAGCAGCAAGGGATGTGCCACTGAAATAACAAAGGTCTTAAACTGCTTTCCACTGACCTTTGCAAAGACTGATGTGCATAACCTGATGTTTCTGGGATATTTGTTACATCTACTCCCATGCAAAAGCAAGAACTGTTTAACCAAGTTGGCTGCTTTCAGGAGGGATCAGGAGCTCAGTTGTAAGAGAATGGGAGACCTCACTGAGTGCTGGCAGCCCTTCTGCAAAGGAGCTCTTGTGACTCATTGTATTGTTCAAACCTCATCCTGTCATGATGCTTCAGACACTTCATTCCTCTATTTTTGATTGTTGCTACCCATTTTCACACATATGGGAAAGGATTTGCTTGACAGTGATAATTTGCTCTCTTTTTAAAATATTAAGTGTAAAATCTGCTCATTTCTATTCTGCTGTTCCTTCTACTGAAATGCTTTTGCTGTTTGGCAGCTCTTTCACTTTTGCCTTCCCAAGTCTCTCAGGAATGTCTGATTTGACATGGCACTGACTTCAATTGATTCTCAGGGCACTGGGACCCCCTAGGTCAGTCATTCTTTTTGAAGATGGAGGCAAAGAATGGATGATAGACCAGGGGGGTCTCAGGGTCCTCTGCTGGAGGACCATGATTGTGAGATTGATCAAATCCCAGATGAAATTGCATGGGGTCTGCTACCCCAGCCTGATCCCTAAAAATCAATGGGCCCTGATGGAATTTGTCCAAAATCTTCAAAGAGGTGTTAATGTCATCAAAGAACCCCTCTTGATGATTTTTGAGTGATTTTAGGAATCCAGAGAGGTCCCAGCCAAGTGGAAGTAGACAGATGTTGTCCTGATTTTCAAGAAAGGCAAGAAGGTGGACCCTGGAAACTACGGGCCTGTTAGTGTCCCTTCAATGCCCAGTAAAATCATGGAAAAAGGTTATTCTGGGAAGTATTGAAAAACAGCTGGAGGACAGTGCAGCCATTGGTCACAGTCAGCACAGCTTCATGTGGGGACAGTCCTCCTTGTCCAACCTGATTTACTTCTATGGAAGTATGGAACAACACCTTGTCGATCTAGGAAAGCCAGTAGATGTAATTTTTTTGGACTTCAGCAAAGCTTTCCATACTGTCTTTCACAGGATTCTTCTGGGCAAAACATCCATCCCAACACTGGACAAACACATCATGGGAGGGGTGAGCAACTGGCTCATGGGCTGGGCACAAAGGTGACAGTGACTGGGGTGACATCAGACTGGCACAGGTCATTAGTGAAGTTCCAGAGGGCTCAATCTTCATCCCTGTGCTCTTCAACACCTTCATAACTGACCTGGCTGCAGAACTGGAAGGGAAACTGAGCAAGTTCACAGATGATGCAGAACTGGAAAGAGATGTTGACTCCCTTAAAGAAAAGGGAGGTTCTGCAGGGAGAGCTCAACAAATGAGAGAACTGGGCCATCAGTGACCACATGGATCTCAACAAGGGGAGGTGCCAGATTCTGCACCTGGCATGGGGTAACCCTGGGTGTGTGGGCAGACTGGGAATGGGATGCTGGGAAGCAGCTGCAGGAAGAGCTCGTGGTCGATGGCAAGTCAGCCGTGCCCTGACAGCCAGGAGAGACATCCCTGTCCTGGAGGGCATCAGGCCCAACATCTCCAGCCACGGAAAGGAGAGGATTGTCCTGCTCTGCTCTGCAGAGGCCTTACCTCCAGTCCTGGGGGCAGTTTGTGCACCATAATATAAAAAAAGACATTAAGCCCTTAGAGAACATCCAAAGGAGGCCACAAGGATGGGGAAGGGTCTGAAGGAGCCACATGACAAGAGGCTGAGGGGGCATGGTCTGTTCAGCTGGAGAAGAGCCTGAGGGGAGACCTCATTGGGGTTTTCAACATCCTCATGAGGGGCAGCAGAGGGGCAGCTCTGATCTCTGCTCTCTGTGACAGGGACAGGACCCAGGGAATGGCTGGAGCTGTGCCAGGGAGGCTCAGGCTGGAGATCAGGGAAAGGCTCTTCCCCAGAGGGTGCTGGCAGTGCCCAGGCTCCCCAGGGGATGGGCACGGCCCCGAGGCTGCCAGAGCTCCAGGAGCGTTGGCACAGCGCTGCCAGGGGTGCCCAGGGTGGGGTTGTTGGGGTGTCTGTGCAGGGATGGGGCTGGGCTGGGTGATCCTCTGGGTCCCTCCCAGCTCAGGACATTCTGTGATTCTGTTCCATGGCTCTGTACACAAGTATTTTAAGTAGGGGACTTGCATCGCACCTGGGTCTGGAGCACAGTGCTCTATGTGTGCATATATAGGTTTTATCTTTCTCTAGAAACCTTACATAAAATGAGATAATAATTCCTGGCCTGCTTATTTTCTTCTACCACATGATCCCTGGCTTAGACTGAACTGTTTCAGAGATGTGTTTGATCTCCATTACAGTGGTTGGGATTCTTGAAAGCCACCAGCACAAATTCATCTCTTAAATTACCCACAGGTCTTGATGCTTCTGTCCTGCCTTGCCTAGCAAGTTTTGACAAGTAAGTTATCAGATGAATAGCTCTTCTCAAATGGGGCTGACTGAGAAAATGGGAAGCAGCTTCAAAGCACAAATGATCAATTGTCTCAAGAGACAGAGGAGATCTTTGGGGGTGCTGAACCCACTTATCCATCCCTTCTTTGGATATTTCAAGCCAATTACCCAGAGTTTACACCAATCTGGATATGAATTTCATCTAGTTCTAATCAACTTTGCTAATTTCAACTGCAGTGAATTTCACATCCGAGTTAATGCTGGGTTTATTTGCATCACAGCAGACTCATTGGATGACCAGGACAAGATGCTTCGTAACCTGATATTGCACATTATTACTGCTGTCATTTAATATTAGAGGATGAAAGAAAGTTATTACTAAGTACAGAGGTTTGAGAGCTTGTTCTTCCAGGAGAAGATTTCAGCCTGGATTTAAAAAACCAAACCAAACCAAACCAAAACAAATCTCAAAGCATGAAAATGTTGAATTTTTACTTTGCTCTGCCAGCATTTCCCATCTTTGTACTGTTCGGCTGCCCAAAGGCTTACTTTCTTTTTCCTCTTAGGGGTGAGCAGCACAATCATGTGAAATCTGTAACTGTCCCTTCAGATGGTCCTTCCAGTAAACATCACCTGCTGATATTGGCATGTCACAGAAGCAGAGAACCTTCTGCCTACTCAAGCCTGTGGCAGACTTGTAAACAATAGCATTTTAATTTATCTTTCTTATTTATATATTAGAAAAAAACCCAACTTTTAAGCCAAGATCAGAAGTTTTCAGAATAGCAATGTTTTCCTAATAAAAACATTTGCAATTGAGATTAAAGTTTAAAAAATTATTAATAAATTAGATTCTTGTACTGTACAAATGCAGCAAATCAAGCTGCATTCTGTCAGGCTCAGCTGCTTTCTGTCACAGGAACATGACTCCAAAAATCAAAAAGATGTTGCTGATAGAAGTCAGATCTCATATATCCATGAAAGACATCAAATCCTTTTATAAGATAGTACAAGGCCATTAAAACACATGATCTATAACAATCCACAGACTATTCAAAGGGCTTTGCAGATGATGGGTGCACACTCACCCCGGTGTGAATCAGACCCCACATCCTTGTAGGGATTCTTTTTGTCTCAACCCAGTCCCAATGCCACCAATTGCATCTGCAAGAGATGCTCAGGGGAAGGTGCAGAGAGGAGGTGGCACAAAGGAGTCAGAGAACAAAGGGTGATGGAGGGCATGGTGAGGGAGCCACAAGAAATTATGAGGAGAAGGAGAGGTTGACAAAATGTGGGGAATTGAGGGAGATCAAAAAGCACGGATATTGGGAAAAATGATGGGGATAAAAGAAAGACAGATAAAGACAGGTGGATAAAGAAGAGTGTAAAAATACATCAGAGAGGAAAGGAAACTTGGCTGGACAAATGGGGGAAAACAAATATCATAGAGGAAAACGTTCATGTACAGAACAGGAGGAAGAAAAGCCAAGACGTGCTAACTATGGAATAAGGGGAATAAGAAAAGACAAAATACATTGATTTTGCTGTAATGTAAAAGAATGGAAAATAAAAAGAGCCAAACAGGGAGAAAATGAAACACTGAGATAAAGCCAAGAAAAGAAGCCCAAATGTGCTCACACACTAAATTTTTACAAGGCTGGTACAGTGTACACAAACCAGGTGTTCTGCATCATGTCTGACAACCCAAACCACAGTCCACCGTGACAGTGGAGTTTCTTTACAAAGAAGCACAGAACAAATCCCTGGGATTTCTTTCTCTTTTAAATGAGAAAATTAATTGAATCCTATAAACATCTGCAATATAATGAGATTTAAATTCAGGGTCTCAGGGCTGGAAGGTAAGCTAAAACCAGAATTTGTCCCTAATTTAGATAACAGCAGTGTCTGGAAAATAGGGGGTTTGTAATGGGAAATTTAGACTAAGCTTTTATTTCAAGGGGGATTAAAAAAAATAAAATTTTCAACATGAACTTTGAAATTGCACTTTCAAAAGGAAGGCTGCTAATGCTGTCAATTCCCCTGTAGATATCAGCACATAATTCTGTGATTTAAATGCTTTCAGATGAAGGATTTGGTTGCTGTTAAAGATTTTCATGTGATAAATGCCAGTTTCAGAAACTAACATCCCAACCCTCTGAAATTCACCCAGTTCTACCAGCGTGCCCCATTTCAAACCCATCACCCAACAAAAGCAGGAACAAGGGAAATACATCTCTCAAGAACCTCAGAAATTCCATATGTTCATGCAAGTCTGTGTCCCCCTGCTGTTCCAGCTGTCTTCATACAGCTCCTCTGAGAAGCTGCTCCGAGCACCACTCAGGTGTTTTTCCTCAACAACTTCCTCTCCACCTGGTCCCTCAAACGTTGCTTCTCAAGCACTCACAGAAGTCCCATTTTGTCCCCAGTATTTCTGGTGGCTGGACACATCTTTCCTTCACGCAGGAACTCCGTTGGTGGGTAATCCCTAAGTGTCCCAAGATCCAAGCTAACATTCTGGATGCTTTTTGGAAGCACTGTGTATCTCCTTTAGCAGATGTTCTGCACTCTAAAACAATGCAACATCATAAACTGCTAGTACCTTCAATCAGAAGTAGTAAAAATTTAAATTAACAACTTTAGATATTTATGGACTTTTCCAGTTTGGGGGGTTGTAAGGAGTAGTTCCTGCTCCAAGGCAGCAATTCCCATGGCCCCATGTTTCTTTGCAAAGTTTTCAAGTCCTGTAAAGTCAGCTCGTGTTACCTTTATATCATCTTTCTCACCTAAACTGCCACAGTTTGGCAGGCTGACTGAGAAAAAAAAAAAAAAAATTAATAAGAAGACCTCCTAAAGAGGCATTTTTCCTTCCCCAGAATAGTCCTGATGAGATCCTCAGCACTAAAAAATACAGACTTCCTCATAAGACAGAGAAATGCAAGGGGGCTGCAGTTTTATTTCATATCAGAGCTTCAACCCCTCAATCAATAAAACTATTGTTGAGGCTGTTAAATCAAATTTGATCATTCAGCTTCCTAAAAACCCATTGCTGCTTTGAAATTCCTTCCAGTCAGAAGCTTTTGGTGCCCCAGGCTGCAAACGTGAGCAGTCTTGTCAGCAGCTAAAGAGCTCAACCATTGCTCGTTTCTATCGCCTTGCACAGAACTCACCAAAATAGGCATAAAAAGCCCAAAAACCCAACCCTCATGGCACACATGACATGCACATGGCTGCAAAATGGCCAACAAAAAGTATTAATATACCATTGAAATGTATAATGATAAATGATAAAGGGACATTTGAGATGTCTTGAATAATCACACCCACATTCAGGTAAACTCATCTGGTCTTTGTACATGCTTTTATCAAGCTTAAGAAAAATAGCTTTTCCTCGCATTTTGGCTCTTAGTGACTTCACAGAACTATTTCATTGAAGTGGAGCTAATGGAAACCTCCCAGCTCTCCTGCCCCGGGAATGGCTGAGGAGCTGATCGTGCAGATGCCCAGCGTCCACAGTGATCTTCAGGGAGCCAGGCAGGGACCCCTGCAGCAAGGAGCCTGAAACGAGCACTGTAGAGCACAAAGGATGGGGTTTTAGCAGCAGGCCTTTTCCTCCCCCTGCTATCTATCCTTTTCTACCTGAGTGACAGGAAAATCCCAGCTGGAATCGCCTCTGCCTGAAGACGGCCGGACCGGGTCTGTCCTGGTGGGTTTCAAATGGGAGGAAAAGGAGGGGCTGAGGGTCAACTTTCCACTGGATTTTTTTACCATGAGACAGCAAAGAGAGAAGGAGGGGAAAGAAAAAAAAAAAAAAAAAAAAGAAAAAAAAAAAAAAAAAAGGGGGGGGTGTCGAGGGGAGAACTGATCTGATAAAAAGCAGGAATTGAAGCAGGACAGACTGACCATCGGTGCTCTGCTCCGCGCTCGGGGTGGCGCGGGGAGCGCCGCGGGCCAGCGGCAGCGCTCAGCTGCCGGGGCCCGCCCTGCCCGCGGAGCAGCGGCACGAGGGAGCGGCTGGCTGGCCTGGGGCCTGGTGACCGGGACACCTTTCTGCTTCGGTAGGACAAAGCCCTGAACCTTGCACAGGGCGTTTTCCTTGCGCTCCTCTCCCGGACTGAGCCGATCCCCTCTCCCTGCCGCGCAGCGCCGGAGAGATTTGCCTGTCTCTACCTCAGACCAGTCCTGCAGATTCTCCCTCACGGGTCTGGCAAGCAGCAACGTTTTCAAATTCTCTTAACTTTGTTATTTTACCATTTTGTTCTTCTGCATTTATTTGCTCCACTTTTCTGTTCTACTCCAAAGCCGCCTTTTCCAGGCACTGCCTGCGATTTAGGTTGTTTCGATTCTGTTTGGTGTTTCTGTCTCTTCAATTTTTTTTTGTTGTTGCAAATTTTGCTTTTTCGTTTAGTCTACTTCTAAGTTTTTTTTTTCCTGAAATTATTTTAGATATTACATTTTCTCTCTTCACTCTTTTATTACATGATTTTAACAACGTACATTTGAACTAATGTACATTAAAATTAACAACGTACATTTCCTAAGCTGTATTTTTACACTGTTCCAATCGATTAGCTATATTATTTTATTCCCCTTTCGAACTGCAGCAACTAAAATGATGATATAATGCTAAAATAAATCTCTGTTTTCCTGAAGCTTTCATAACTCCAGAAAGATAAGAAGGGATTGGATTTTATCTATTTTAGGAGTGATAATATTTGTCTTTGAAGATCAGACTGTAATTATTTTTCTGACTTGCCCTGTCAGATTTTGCTGTAGCACCTCACAAAACGAATCCTACACTTCACATATCCCATTGTCCAGTCTTCCATTAGTGTTCTTAATATTCTTTAATTTTGTGTGTGTTCAGCAAGCAATGGTTTCTTTACACAGTTAACAAGATACAAAGTGCAGAGATCATTTCTGACTGGTGTTTGCAGCACCAGAATTTTTATATCAACATCAATTTCTACTCAATTCTATCAATTTTATAGACCCTGCATTCACTGGAAAATGAACAGTTTTATTGGTAATTTTATTGTGGTTGTTATTTTCCAAAAAGGACTAATTTCTTTCTGTTGTCCAGATTGTTGTCTACTTTTCCCTGCTTTATTTCTGCTGCTATACTTTTACAGCTCTCTCTTTCTGCTGCCTTTCAGCCACACCACGAAGGCAAAGGAGAGCTCAGTGGGTTCTAAAGTGCCTCTGGTGCTGGGCCTGGAAATTTTGGAGTTTCTGGGCGTCTTCTTAATGTGAGAAACGCTCTGACCAAGGCAGGGAAAGTCCTGCAGAGGCATCACTGGACTGTCCCCCTGCCTGTCCCTTTAAAATTCCAGGCATTTTATTTGGATGGGCTGAAGTCTCTCATTTTAGACACTGCAGTCAATCTCTTTCAGAAAGGTCTTTTGCAGCTTATTAGGGCTTGAGGGGTTTTTTTTTTGTCGTTTGGTTTTCGTCGTGGTTTGGAGCCTTTTTTGTTGCTATTTTTAGTTGGGTTTGGCTTTTCTTTCGTTATTTGTTCTAGTTTGGGGTTTTTTCCCCAAGAACATCCCATGTCTGCTTTACAAATATCAGAGTTTCATTTCCTGAAGCACTTCCCACTTCACAGAATAATTATTTATTCCCCATTGAAGCAGGCTCAGAAAGCTTTCACAGCATTCTAGTCCAAATGCAAAAATACACAAAAACCAGAGTGTTTTCCCTAATTATATTCCCTTTTTCTTGTACATAAAAAACCCTCAATTCACTGAAAACTGAAGGATTTTGCCGGCTTAAAATATATTTTCTTTTTCTTTAGCATTCCCTTCAATATGTTACACACAGATACAGAAGCAAAGATACACATTAATCAATCCCCAGTATTTTGCAGACTGAACACCTACTAAAACCCTTGAATAAATAATTAACACCTTGTTAATTAAGTGTGCATGCTTATGGAGGACATTTGCATAGAAGAAATATTAACTTATTTTTAAAATATTAATAACATTCCTTTAAAAAAGCAAATTTAATGGAAAAAACCCAACATAAGTGGAATAGTCATATTTTTTTCTTTCAATCAAATCAGACAATTTCTCTTCAAATTTCTTTATGCGGGTGGTTAAACTTTCATTTAATTTGCAATAAGTATAATGAATTTGAGTGATTAGGAAGCAGAAGGCAGCACTTTCTGCAGGAAACATTCACTACACCTTTTCCATTTGCTTCTCTCTGCAATTTGAAATGCTCATGCCATTAAAAAAAAACCTGGGATAATGAGAAATACATTACATTCCAAATAGTATTGAATAAAGCATTTTGAATCCATTCAACATGATAACTTTAATTGTTTAGCAAAATATGAAGTATGGGCTTTGTCCTGACAATAGAAATATCCCAGTTAAAAATACCTGGGTGTGCACATCAGCCTCTTTGTATCTCCTTGCAGAGCAAAACTTTAAATTAATTTTGTCATGAACTTTTCAAAAGTTCCCATAACGGAGGCATTTCCTGTGCCAGGGGAAAGCAGCCCTGGAAGGGGAGCTGTGCTGGGGGCAGCTGCAGGTCCCAGGCCCAGCTGCTGGTGGCAGCAGGGACGTTCTTTTGGGGGAACACTCTGGGAAGGCTCAGCTGACAGAGACATCCATGTATTTTGTGGCTGGAAATGTATTTGCTTAAAAGAAAAATTCAGAAAGTGGCCAGTTCCCAGTGGGGAACCATCCAGAGGCCCAGAGTGAATCATCAGATGTAACACATGTTACCACATATTTAATTTATATATATATATATATATATATATATATATATATATGTGTGTGTGTGTGTGTATATATATTAGATATATATGTGTGTGTGTGTAATAATATCTATTATTATTTTTATATAACAATAATATTTATATACATATATATAAATAATATCTATGTATCTATTTTTTAAAATTCACGCTGAGCTTTTAATCATTTATATGTTGGAATTTCAAGGCTTGTTCTTTCAGTATATTCTTAACATTTTGAAATGGACTGCTTCAATAGTTCTGATTCAGTACCTGACACTCTGGAGGTAACTTTTATTTTCCATGACCTAAAGTGGTTTTAGTGATAGGAAAATTAAGATATAAAAAAAAACAACCAACCAAACAACAACAACAAAAAAAAAAACCACAGAAAAAAACACAAACCAAACTAAAGCAAACAAAAACAAACTGAAAAAGAAAAAAAAAATTAAAAAAAATAAAAAAAGAAGAAAACACTTGGAAATAAGTAAGTAGAGAGGTAGGTCAAGTTGGTGGGAAAACTGTAATGCCGTAAGTGTAAAAGCAACATCTTTGTTTTCATGATTGTATGAGTCCCCAAAATTCCAGAGTTGAAGTGAACATCCACACTTGGGCATAGCTTCAGATTGGTAAGATGGTAAATAAAATTGAAGTTCTAGTCATTAGTTAGCCCATAACACAAACTCTGATGTAATGTCCAGCAATTTTGCTTAGAAGCTGTATTTCTTAGGAAAAAAAAAACCATAAAAAGCAATTTTCTCCAGTAGAAAAGCCAAAGGCAGAGGTTCTAAAGTATAGTTGTTACTGAAGCAGAATGGTCCAAATCCTGGAAATGTTTTGGACCTGGCTTCTTCACTTCTGGCAGCTTCACCCCATTAGAGCTTTGTCATTTTGCTTGAAAACTCACTTTTCACCTCATCCTCATTCCAATCCTGCCAAGCACATTCAGGAACTGAGACACTCTCCATTTTCCCTTTGGAATTCCAGGAACTGAGCTTTGAGGCTCTTTTTTGACATATTTTTGAATTTCTTTGGTTTATCCAAACACTTTCCAGTAAATGAGTGGTGTTTGTGGAGCGCCTTCCAGACACAGCCACACCGATCTCAAACAAATCTCCCCCCTCCTACTGAAGTTGCTCCAATTTTCCCATTTGAGAGCTCCATTTGCACTTCTGACAGCAGTGCTACACTGCGAGCTCATTTCCACATCAATCCCAAACCCTTGTGCATTCTTGCTTCCTAGAACAGCATTTTTCAACCAAATGCACAACAGACATTTTTTTTTTTTCTTGGATGTTTGTCCATCATTACTTTGTTCCTAGAATGTTTGTTATTTTCCTGTGGGCAGTTAGTCCATTAATATGCCACTTGCAGAAATTTGTCTTCATCCTTAATTCCCACTTATGGGCTACACATGGATTTTCCGTCCTTCCAAAGCTGTGCCTCACAGAGCTTTGTAGAGACAGTCCAGATCTCTCACAGATACCCAAGACTGCTCCAATGTCTTCCTTCCATATGGGACACAACATCTGAGTCCCTTATCCCAGGATTTTCCACACACACAGACAAGAGCAAAGCAAATAACCTTATTCTTGTTTTCTTTTTCCTCATTTCTGGTGGAGGCACATGAGTACAGCAGATAAAGTTTGCAGCTACTCCATGTAAATCCAATGGCTCCAAGTGTTCAGGATAACACAACCTTGCCAGGATGTGGAAGGAGTGTCCAGAAACCTCCTTTTCTCCCCATCAGCAGCCAGGAAGGTCTCCCTTCCCTGCCACTCAGCACTCTGAGCTGGGACAGGCCAACATGTGTCACCAATATGGAAGTGGTGTCCACAAGAAGAAATTGTGTTTATAAACCAAGATTAATTTGAGTCAGGCCCTTTCATTGAGGATGTCAAGGACACAGGCAGGGATAAAAATAGGATATTTAGCAACCCAATTACACATGGAACACAAAGACTTTTAGCATTCTCTTTTAAATTTAATCCCTTAGTCATGGCCCCTTCAAGTTTCCCTTCAGCAGGTGTGTCTGCCATAAGCTAAGCAGGAATTCCTCCCTCCTGCAAGGCCTCCTAGGGAAGCAGGGAGCCCTGGGGGGCTCTGCCCCTGCATCCTGATCCCAGGGTACAGCTGTGCTGTATCAGAGCCAGTCCTATCACCTGGAGCAGGGAAGAAACACGCAGGGCCCCAGGAGTCCGGGATGCAACATCCTGGATGGATCACCACGAGCAGCACAGCTGCACCCCATCTCCTGGGCACGTAGTGCACAGTGGGAACCTCTGCCAACAGCACAGCTCCTGTTCCTCACTCTGCTTCCCACCCTCAGCAAATAGGTATCACATGGACCTTGGCACCTCTCCCAGCTCTGTCCTCCGACTGTCAAGCAAAATGCTTAAAACTGATCAGCAGGAACAGCCAGACAGCAAATTAATTTTGTTTTTACCACCAGATATAAACTGGCCATTGTTCTTAGTTATCACATTAACCCATGGCCAAAAGGATTGCCCAAAAGATTTCAGAAGTGAATCCACCATCAGCCTCCACCAGTCACACACCAAATATTCTATTAAAAAAAAACAGCTTCACATTTTAGATGTCTGGATTGTAACATAAAAAACAATTTGTTTCTGAATGTACAAATAGAACAAACCCCAAAACAACAGAGGCTTCAAAGGGAATACCAACAGGAAATCTCACATATCCATGTCAGTAAAGCCGGTGTCTAGTCATGAGCTGGAAGAGAGGAGAAGGACCTGTCAAAAAAGTAATATCTTACAAGACAGGGCAAGCTCTTACAAGATAGCAAAGGGATAAGTATTTTAAGGGTTTCTCTGGAAAGTGAAAATGAAGCAGCAATAGTTTGACAGCTTCCTCTTTCATGCAATATTCCAAGGCACTTCCCTAGTTTCCCTTCTTACGTGCTCACCCTTCTAGAGACAGTTCCACAGAGCTGGAAATCATAGTATTTTAAATTTCCCCCAAATAAGCTAGAAAGACTTAAACATGCAGAAAATTAGTAACAAGAGAGAACGCATAAAGAATGTTTTTAAAAATCCCCTAAATCTCAGTATGAAGGCATGAGTACATTTTCAAACAATTGAAGAGTCATGTCCCTCAGCTCCAAACAACACTGGGACCAGGAACACATGTCATTTCAAATAGACAAAATATTATAAGAGATTGATGGTATTAAACCAGAATGTTAGAATTACTTAAAGACAGGAAACAAAATTATACTCTTCAGAGACAGCTTAAATTCCAAGCTGCACATTGAAGGAAGGCTAAACTGCCATCTCAGATTAGGTGCTAATTTGAAACTGGTGCTGGGTGAGAAGCTTCTTTTCAGTAAGGCAGGGAATAGCCAGGTAATTACCATGGACTTAATGGCCCTGTGGATAATTAAGCCAGATGGATCCAAACCCTGTGGATAATTAAACCGTGTTGTGGGCATTGGCTTGACTCGAATCCTGGCAAAATTTTGGAGTAGAAGGTAGAGAACTTGATTAAAAAAGACTTGAGTGGAGTAAGGAGATTATTTGGCACAGTCAAGGTCACTACCTCTGCTTGTAATGAAAAAGTAGCAAGCTGCACAGCAGAGCCATGTGGATAACCAAAGAACTGGAAGAGAAATAATTTATATTTAGCAATTCTACAGGCTCAACCTGTTCACCTGAGCTGGGAGATTATTAGGAAGTTTCTTGCTCATCCAAGCACCTCTTAGGAAGGAAAAAGAAAGTAAGTGCATTTTTCACAGTGAAGAAGAAGGTTTAGAAGGATTCATTTCCTAGAAAATGAAATGAGACAAATTTACTGCAATGAATTACCAGAGATGTTATCACTTTGTTCAATTAAGCCTGAAATACTGAAATCTAGGCAGGGTCTCCAGCCTGTCCTGGAAGAAATCAGACCGTGTGATTACAATGGCCTTGTTTGCTTTTGCAAGCTGCAGCTTCATTACAGCTTTTCCCCCTCCTAGGTATTTAGCAGCACTTTGTTTATCCAGTCCTGTTCTTGGGATTTCAGGCTACTTTCTCAAGGTTCCTCTAAATTACGGGTTCAGTAGTCGCTTCTAAATCCATTGCAAACAGTAACGAGCACAGTAGTTCTGGTACAGGCCACATCCCTGAAACCATTTACAAGAGCCACATCATTCATCCCCATCCCTGTAAACAGGCTTTAGAATTCTTGATTCCCTGGGCCTTTTCCACCTGGGTAGAGCCCAGCTCACATCACAGTTACTTCTTTCTTAGTATTTCTGTTATTAATCTATTTCTAGTTTTAAGAGTCACTCCATCCTCAGTTGTGGCATCTGACATCTGTATGGAAAGTGAGACAAGGATCCAGCCCTTCGTGGGGCTTTATATGCACCATCACACTGGATAGTTCCTGGCAGGGTGCAGTTTTGTCTGGTTTGGGAGCTCTTTTTGAATCTCTGTTAGTTTTGAATATGAGAAGTGTCAGAACAGATTGACTGACAGACATCTAATTCATTCCTAAATCTCCCTGACTTTGGAGACTGAATAATTCTATCCAGGCAAGGATTGCAGTGCTGCCCTACCCTGCACATGGCAAAGGTTTCCCTTATATCTCCTCTGAGCCTTTTCTCCTGTAATTCAAACCTTGGCTTGTTGTTCTGTCCATCCTGAACAAAGAACAGAGCATCTGAGTGGGGATGGCTCCAAACAGGCAGCAGGAGAGAGAAGAACAAGCAGAATCATTTATCCTGAGTTCTAGAGGCTGTGATGGACAAGTTTTCTTCTAAGAGGACTCTTTCTTTTCAGTCTTACCACACCTGTCTCTGAAAGCCAGTGAGTCTGTGCTCCTCACTGCCATAAAGTGTGATTCCCACCTTTTCCACCTGGAATTTGAGCTATGATGGCACAGAGAACTCAGCTGAAAATCCTTCAGAGGGAAAAACCTGTTTTCTTCATTTCCAGCCTATCCAAGCTCAAGTGGTTTTGGTCTAAACAGACTGGCACATGCCTAATTAGGGGGGGCTTGATAAACCAGCATAACTGTCAGAGAAAAATACACACAGGATGGTTTGAAAGAGCCTGTGCTGAGCTGTTCCCTCCCTCACATACACACACACACACAGAGTTAAAAATGGTTGCATTTATATTTGCGTACACAATAATATATACAGCATCTGTAAATCAGGGGTTTTAAATATATGCAAGCCAAATTATGCCTTTCATTGCATATTCCTGCACATGGCAAATCTTTTTATACTGTCTGACCTTCCTAACTGCTCTGTAGGCATCAAGGAGCCCCAAAGATTTGGAGATCATAGGAAGGATTAATACAAAACAGGAAACTTTTGTCAGTGGAGTATAAGGAAATAGGGTGTAAAGCACAGGACCACTGGAGGTGTTGCTAGATCACCTTTTATCTCAAGCAATTATTATTATTTGCTGGCATTCATTCTGACTTACACACATTTTTGCTCCACATGGGTGACCAAAATTGGGCATTATTCTCTACATGAAGACCAGTATGTGCATAAAATTTTGAACACTTTGATATTTCAGTTATGAAAGTACTTTCATATTTCAGTTATGAAAATACTTCTCTAGACACACCATAGAATTCAATTGCTTTTTTATACACAGCTGCATCACATTCTCACTTTTGATCATGCTGTGCACAATACAACCAGTTCTTCTTCTATCATTTGAAATGCAGAAGTCGTTACCTTCAGAAATGGGTGTTTTTTTGCTCTCAAGCTAAAGTGTTTGACTGTGGCCTCTGCACTGCTGCATCTCATTCAGTTTCACTGCTTCATTCCTCAGGATTATCCAGCTGGAGATGCTGAGGACAAAGGTAGGGAAGCAATAAAAGTGTGCAAAGGAGAAAGAGCTAAATACATGGCAGGCAGGAGAAAACTGCTGAAAGGGAATTCTGTCAAAAGTAACAGGGCACAGTGGATGGCTGAAAATGGAAGAAAACGGAAAGCAGGACTAGAAAATTGAAATAAAAGGAGCAAGAAGGGTAGATTGAGTTCAGTAGGTTTAAAAAAAAAAGGTTGAAGGTAAAATTGCAGAGAAACAGCATATTGCATCAAACACTACAGAATTCTCTTTGGTGCACTTCTGTCTGCACAACAAACATAATTAATTTTAGTGAATTGATTGTGGGGTCAGTATAGGGGAACTAGAGAAGAGACAGTGCCTCTTGGACCAGGCCCCTGTTCTTGGGAATGACAAAAAATACACAAAACACCAGACAGAGTCTGGAAGAAAGAACCAAAGGAATGAGAATGAGCTGAGAGAAGGCCTCCAATGCCACTTGTCAGTTTGACTTTGGTCAATAGTATGTTACAGGCTTTTTTTCCAAGTTAAGGGTGAAAAGGAGCAGAAATCTGGATGTAACACACTGGCATCCCATAGAAATCCCAATCCTAGAAATTCATGTCTTTTTTTTTTTTTCTGTTTAAAAACAAGTGAAGATGACACTGTTTTATACAGTTGAATAAGGATTTAAACCCACTTTATTAAAAGGGAAACTGAGTTCTTTCAGCCACCTGGCCACTGCAGGGAGGAGTTTGGTGACATGCCATCCCACCATGCTCTGAGTGAGGGTCTTGCACAGGCAGGAATGTCCCTGTCTGGCAGCATCTGAGCACATGGATGAAATCCCTGACTGCAAGGGGTCTAAAAACCAAACTTCACTTGCAGCTCTGCCTCCAGGGTCATTCCTGGGGAGCCTAACGGAAATTATGTGGGCTGGAGGAGAACATTAGCTGGTAGCTTTAAGTAGAGGTATTAGAGGAAAACTAAGAATAGCCTCAAACTACTAAGCCTGTTACCCTTAAAAAAAAACAGACTAGGACCTAATTTTGTTTGAAAGTCTGAAAAAATTTGATTTTCAGCTATAGACATGGCTGTCTCCTTAGACAGTACATGGATCAGTTTTAACCACACCGAGTTTATATTTAGACCCAAGCACCACAACTGAGTGCTTTGCATTTTTTAAAAATGAGCCAAAATGTGAAGGTAAGACATGAAATAATGAATGAAGTGTGAGACTGGAACACTCTTGGAACCTGCTTTCCACAACCATGGGCATTATTTTATGAGCAAATCAGAAAAGAGATGAAAGATGTCCAGAAATAAGTACACAAACAGGACAATCCAATAGTGGCATTTATCCTGGCTCTTGAGTAACACAAAACAGATATTGGAATCCATAATTATTGACTGACAAATAAGGAATCGTTCAGAACAAACACAACATCTTTTGCAGTTTGTGTAAATGCATTTGTGCAGTGATTACTGTAGTTATGTGTAAAAGTTAACCTGAATTCCTGATTCAAAGTCAAAACCCAGTGGGATTAGCACTGAACTGCTCATGGCTTCCAGAACAGCTGAGTTTGGCAGAACTGGGGTAATTATAACCCCAGTGATCTGAACTAATGAAGGGAGAGAGATGTCCATGCAGAGAGATGTCCATGCAAGCACTGGGGCTGGCAGTGGCCACAACATTTATCTCCAGGCAATGTAGTGGTAGTTATTATCCTGCATCTCTCTGTGCTGCAGAAAAGAGGGAAACTGGAATATATATTGAGGGTTTCTATTATGATCAGTAGCAGATGGGGATACCTGGGTTATCTCCCAAAGGGAAAAGCCAAGTATACTGAACCTGCACTGAAGGTCAAGTGGAAGGGATGGATGTACACACAAAGACCTCCCCTGCTGGGAAATAGCCTTCCCCTCTCCTGGCAAAGTCACTGAAGGTGAAAAGATTAGAAAACATTTGGAAACTGGGCTTCATGAGCAATGCCAGAGAAAGCCTTCATCTCAGTCTGTGGGCAGGCTGTATAAAACAACCTCTTTGGGTCCTCCTCCAAGAACATGAACAGTGGCACAACTGCCAAGTGGAACTTGAGTAAAACACAAATAGATCCAGATGCTGAGGAAAACATATTCCCTGGTGTAGAATCATAAAATCATAGAAGCACAGAATGATTTGGGTTGGAAGGGATCTTAGAGACGATCCAGTGCCACCCCCTGCCATGGGCAGGGACCCCAGGTTGCTCCAAGCCCTGTCCAATGTGGCCTTGGGCACTTCAAGGGATGGGGCATCCATGTACCTGCAAAATTAGAAATTCCTTTAATTTTTGTTGTTTTGGATGTGCTCAAGAATTTGCCTTTTGCAATTGGATTTGAAGAGCATGAAAATTTAATTCCCAAATGGTCTAAGAACTAAGACAGAACGCGACAGGGGAACAGAAACACGCTGGTTTTTCCCTTCTCATGCTTCCAAGGATCCACTTTAACACATGAAGGGCAGACCCCACCCTAACCTAGCTGGAATCGAGCATGTGTTGAGTGTATTTCCAAGCTGCAGAGTCACATTTCCACATTAAGGTCTCATTCAACTTTCCTCTTATTTTAAAAGTGTGGAAAAAAGGCAGATGTGCAGGGTGGGGATGGCAAAGAGCTGTCCAGGGGAGCATGGGAGAACATGGGGAGGAGTTGAGGAGTTTGGGTGTCCACCCAAACACTAAAAACTCTCTGCAAGGTCTGGCCCTGTCACTGTTCTCTCAGAGGTATACAGCAGGCCCAAGCCCAAAAGGGGCACTGAGATTATCAGCCCAGTCCCCCAGCACTGAGTGAAACAACTGAAATTCATCGAGATTCAGGTCAGAATCCAAACAGAGCCACCAGGTTGTTCTGTGGTGACACAATTTCAATTGCAC
The DNA here is from genome assembly GCF_024509145.1 of Vidua macroura. Taxonomy (NCBI): domain Eukaryota; kingdom Metazoa; phylum Chordata; class Aves; order Passeriformes; family Viduidae; genus Vidua; species Vidua macroura. The sequence goes on from NC_071587.1 coordinate 3,006,002, forward strand.
AATTTGCATCAGTTTCAATTTAAATTATTTTGTGGTTTAAGGAGGAGTAGCAGCTATTTCTCTGGTTTTCCTCGCGTGTTTTCACATCTTTACAGCCCTGGAAAAGCACCTATCTTTTCTGTGTGTCAATCCTAAGTTGTTGTTAGGAAACTTCCAAGGCAGAGGAAGCCCTGTGGCTGGGTCAGCAGAGCTCTGCCTGGGGCACTGGTGATTCCCATTTGTCTCAGGGGGATCCATTGCTTTCCCTCCAAGTGCTCCTTAACACACTATTTCCCTTTTTACAGCTATTCCTTTGCTGAAACCTGATGGTTGAGGTGGGATTGCTCTGCAGACTGGAGAGGATGGTTCTAGGTGACCATTCCCTCAGGAGGTCCTCAGACATCCCACTAACTTCCAAGTTTCATTTCCCAAATTTTTCAGTCTCTCACCCTCTAAAAATCTCAGCACTTTTCAAGGCAGCCACTAATTCTTGGGGTTTTTTTCTCTCGCATTCCTTTTTTTTTTTTTTTTTTTTCTGTCTTCTCCTATGGTTTAGTGGTCACGGTGGTGTTTGTTCAAAGGTTGGATTTGGTGATCTTGGAGTTCTTTACCAGCTTAATGATTCCAGGATCCTTTTCAAAGCAGAAGTTCAGCAGCCCAGTGTAGGTGAAGATTTACTGACTGCTGTAAAACGGTTTTCTGTATTTTATAAGTCTTTGTTCACCTACTTTACGATCTCATTTTCCCAAGCAGCTGTTTTCAGCTCTATATAAAGATGCTGATTAATTTGTGAGTCAACCTGAAGCTCTCAGAAAATCTGTCTAAGAAAATTTCAACTTGCCCCTTCCAGAGTTTATGGCAGACTTTTTGCATTAATGTCTCACACTCTTCACTCTGTTGTGGATGAAGATGAATCTCTGAACAGAGTGAAATCAGCTGTGACAAGAAATGAGTTCTCCTCAAAAGTGTTGAATATACCAGGCTGTTTCCAAGCAAACCAAATTTCCATGAAGACTTTTAATATGACACCACAAAAAAAAAAAATACTAAAAAGAGAAAAATTTTGTTTCCCATCATCTGTCATTTTTTAAACTTATATTCAGGAAAAATATTTGTGAGAGACAACAATTGGGATAAAGATTAAAATGCTTTATTTACATATTGAATATAATAATCCAAAGCAGAGAGGCAATGGCACAGAAAAGGGTACTGTGATCTCTGATGACAGTCAGCAAACTTTCAAATGTCTGCCTTTGTTTTGGTTTTAAACAAAATTCTGTCATTCCCGTGATAATCAAGGCCACTGCAACATGTTAACTATTTCCTGACATAATTTGCCAAACTGCAGCTAAAGTTCACTGCTTAAATTTCATAGCTGGGCAAGACTAAGTCTCCAGAACCAAAAATTAATAAATCATGTGTTAAAGTTCTCCTCGCTCATTTTAGTAACATTAGGGAAATCAGAACCATTCTCTCAAGATTCCACTATTAAAGTTATTTATTCTAAATTGTTAGGGGCTCAAAGGAAAATAAACTTTTAAATATAAGTGTTCAGAGAGAAACACATGTGAAGACAGCTAGAGGTAAGGAAAATAGTTTGATTACTTTAATCAGCCTTTGATGAGTCCCAGAAGGAAATTTATGGGTAAAATGGAAAAGTAAACCTCTCTTTAATGCCAGAAAAAGAAAACAAACTTAGGGAAGGGTTTTGTAATATGATGCAAAAGAGGAAACCCAAGATTAATCATAGAATCATGGAATATCCTGAGGTTGGAAGGATTCACAAGGAACATCAAGTCCAAATTCTGGCCCTGCACAGACACCTCAACAATCCCACCCTGTGCCTGAGAGCATTGTCCAGACACTCCTTGAGCTCTGGCAGGTTTGGGGCTATGAACACCTTTTTACTTCACTTCTGATTCCACATTTCTCCTCCTTCATCCCTCCATGAGCTCAGCTGCTCACAGACTCCACTGCTCCAGGGAGCATTGCTTTTCCAGCCAATGGATAGAACTTTGCAGAACAAATGCATATTCCCCAAATATGTGCAATTTCCAGGTTCAAACACTTACCCCAGGGCTGTACAATCCCTACCACCCAAGTGCTTGTGCTTAAAAGCCCCCCGTGTGCACCAGGGTTCAAAGGCAGGTTTGCGTTTCCACCCCAGCCACGGTTCAGGTGTTGCTGTTTGAAGTAAACAGATGTCAGCTGTAAAATTTTACTTTTTGCTCAGACAAAATCGCATCCGTTGGCAATTTTGCTGATATAAAGACAAGGAAATACAACGGAAACAACATTTTGGGGTGGAAGGTTGTTTAAATGGTACATTGGGGGCAGGCCAACGTGGTGTCCATCAGGCAGCTTTGTGCCAGACAAAGTTCCAGGTGGGCAGCACACCGTGACCTGAACACCACAGGTATCTTACATAGCATATCCTGCAATGAGGCTAAAAGTTGCTTTAAAAACTAAAATCTGCAGCACGAACACCACTATGTGCAAAGCAAAACAGCTTCCAGCTCACAGCTTGCTCTTGTCATTCCAGCTCAGAGCAGGGAAAGAATTAGAGCCCAAATGTCTCCATCCACCTGCCATAGACAAGCCCTCTGTCATGGAATTTTGGAATAGACTGGGTTGGAAGTGACCTTTAAAAGTAATTTAGTCCAACTCCCCTGCCATGAGCAGGGACATCTTCATCTAAATCAAGTTGCATAAAAACCCTCCTACCTGACCTTAAATGTTTTCTGGGATAGGGCATGACCACCTTCCTGGAAAACCTGTGCCAGTGTTTTATCTCACCATAAAAAATTTCTTTCTTCCCTTTAAGCCTAGATCTGAAAAATCAAGAAACTTTAATGTATAGCAGGCTAAGATTTTTAGGCAAGATATTGCGTTTGGCCAACTGTATATTTGGAAAACATAGACAAGCTTTTGGGCACACAAATCATTATTTAGTTCTTGTGTGAATTGTGAACATCTGCCTAGAACATGAACATCACAAGGGATACTCGGGTTGGTAAAATCTGTTAGATGAAAAGAAGTTCCAGTTGTGAGCTGAATGGTTGTGACCTAATGGTTATTTACACATGTAGGTATGAGCTAGAGCAGTTTTTAGGAAGCATCAAGAAATCTCAGTGAGGTTTGGACATCTTTTATGAAAGGAGATGGGGAAGAGCAAATAAAAGGAAAACTCTTCTGAAGATACGAAAAAGATGAGGGTAGGATCCTGGCCTAGCAAATATTTTCACATACTCACATTAAAAATGGGCAATTGCCACAGGTGAGGGCTGAGCTTCTGTACCAGAGTTTGCAAGATCAGAGTAGGTAAAGAATTAACACAGAAATGTCACCTTGTTACTTGTTACTAAACTGCAGTAACTGAAAATTCAAGCCCACAATTTTACCATAACAACAAAAAATTCTCATGGCAGGACTTGTTCCTTTTGGTTACTGGAATTTCTAGAGTCTTCGAAACAAGGTGCACTTTCTCCTCTCAGATTCAGAATCAAATCAAAGGCTCTTACATCTGATATGATAAAATTTGAATCAACTCATTCAAAGGAGACTCCTACCCACAGCCATGACTCTGATCCAGGCAGGGTCTGAACTTTCCCATCTGCTTTGAATGACTCCAGCTGTACAGCATTTCAGACACAGCAGCACTGCCTCCCCAGAGGTTAAACCTCCCCTGTAAAACTGCAGGCTCAACATCTCTTTCAGTTGCAGCTCATGCAGATGTATAAACCACAAAGGATCCAGCATGTGCATCCCTGCAAATTCCAATGAAGCCCCGGAGTGAATTTTGGACTGTCAGAACGGTTTGGGTTGGGAGAGACCTTAAAGCCCATCCAGTTCCAGCATGGGCAGGGACACTTTCCACTGTCCCAGGCTCCTCCAGGCCCCATCCAAGCTGGCCTTGGACACTTCAGGGATCCAGGGCAACCACAGCTTCTTTGGGCAGCCTGTGCCAGGGGCCTCAGCACAATCTGAGTAAAGAACTTCTGTTTCCAATCTAAATCTCTCTCTTTTAGTTTAAAACCATTCAGCCTTGTCCTATGACTCTCTGTCTGGATAAGAAGTTGTTCTCCCTCTTTTTGATAAGGCCTGAAGGGATTCTCATGTATCCCTGGAGCTTTGTCTTCTCCAGACTGAACCCCCCCAGCTCCCAGCCTGGCCCCAGAGCAGAGGTGAGCATCCTCATGGCACAGCTACAGCCACCAGGGGAAGCAGCCTCAATGTCCCCAGCACTGATTTGTCACACGAACACGGTGTGCAGAACAGACAATTCCAAAACTGATCCCAAGCACTTGGAATTAGAAGCATAATAGTGACCATCTCCCTGGGAGGCGTGGGTTAGTGGGGCTACAAACGCAGGTGTAGGAGAGACCTGGTGTAGCAGCAGTGACCAGACTGAAGCCCTCCCAAGGCAGAAACTCTTCATCTTTTAACTCCCCAGTAACAAAGTCATTACAACCAGATTAATGGCCCAAAACACTTGGTTTCACTCACTCTTTTTACTGCATCCAGCAGCTTTTCACAAAGCCACCCATAAATCTGGAGACTGGCAGTGCCTCTGGGGAAACAAGGCTCCCATAACCCTGACACTGCAGAAAACTGATGCACATGGAATTAAACATCAGCTTTGAAATACAAGAAAGTACAAGAAAAGGAGTCCAGGCTGGTGACACGCTTGGTGTACCCTGCAGGGACTGTCACCTCAGGTGAATGGCCACGCTCCACAGCTCAGGTGCCTCCATGAGTATCCCCAAATCCCAGACTTTGCCACATCTTGGAAGTTATTCAGTGCATAACCTCAAGGCACATAAACACTTTACAGCACTGGCCTTTTATATCCCCATGAGTTATGGCTGTGATTTATATGGGATTAGAGCAGCCACTTGGAGGTGTAATAAAACAAGCTATTACTTCATGATTTATTTTTAAGACCAGAAAATTAACAGGAAACACAATTTGAGGATGGGGGGAGGGTTAAAATTGTCATTATTTTTTTCTGTTTTCTAGCACATTTTTGTAGACAAGATTTCCTAGGAAAAATTTGATGATGTGGTTGAGTTTCTGCCCTTGGCCATATAATAACCATTATAAAGCTCAGTTGGGAGGACCTTCACATCTTATGGGAAATAAACCTTTTGAGAAAAGAATCAGGAAAAAATAACATCTCAGGGAGTTGTATTTGAGACAGCATTTTTCCACTCGTACAACTACAATCTTAGGTATTCCAGTACTAGAGGCAAGGTGCTGGAAATAAAATAATTGTCAGAGATTTGTTGCTAAAGCTGCACAACATGACAGAAAACCATTGCTGAGATTCATATCCCTGCATCACTTCTACAGGTTTTGGCCAACTTTGGTTTTCATTACAATGGAATTTTTCCTCTCCATGATGGCAAGAAAGAACCTCTTCCTCAGCCTCCTGCTCTGCTACAGCCTGTTTAGGGCTGCTGATTCCCACTTGGTCATTGAGGAGAAGACAGAATGCAATCTGTCCAGGAGGAGCAAAATGGACCTCTCAGATCTTCCACCCATCTCCATAGTAGGTGAGTAAAACCTGCCCTTCAGTGCCAAATTAACAAGATTTGCAGGAAACACTGCTTTTGATTATTCTGAATTATTTGGATAATTTTGCTTGGCTTCATAGGGCGCAGAACTGTGGTGGCTGCAGCACCCAAGAATGACAGTGTGGTAAACCTCAGTTTAGAGGAAAAAAAAAAACATTTATTTCAGTTTTACAGGTTTCACTTCAGCTCCCCATCACACTATAAGCCTTTTTATATTGAAGAGAAGTGGTCTTGTGCTAATATGGGAAATAACCTTGCTTAGAAAATCTTATGCATATGAGAAAAAAAAATAGCATAATGTGAGGGTTTTAAGGGTCTGCTCTTGTGACAGGAAAACCAACAGTATTAACAGGTATTAATATAACCTCAGTTTACCTGGCCTTTAAACAGGGGAAGAAAAGAGCACTGCAAGGGAGGGCCAGGGGTCATTAATTTATCTGTCCAAGACAGCACCAACTCTGTCTCTGCAGTTACTGGCAGATGACCACCTGTCCTGTTTGGGAAGAGCCTCTTTAGGGTGATGCTTAACTCTTTTCTTCACAAAATTATTTCCTCATCTCTGCCTTAACTCTTCCCATGTAATTTACACCAACTTCTTCTCTCAAGAAACTCACAGGTGTTTGGAGATAATCAGGTACATAACATTCATAACTGTGTCCAAATGCTAATAATTAAAAAAACCCAAAACCTTCTCTTGTTTAGCTCCTTTCTGCACGTTTTTAGTTTAAAGCACTCTGGTTCTTACCTTGTTTCCTGTGTTTTCTCCATGCTCTTGCTCAGGACAACATATCTTTAAGGAGAAACAGTTGCCCCACACATGCATTTCCAAACAAGTCTGAACCTCTGAATCCTGAGTTAACTCAGTGTTGTTTAACTGAGAGTTTAGCAAAGCTTGTGCTGTTCTGCAGCCTCCCAAGCTGTACCATTTCATGGTCCTTGGGATCCTTGATGCCTTCACTCTCACAATTCCCATAACTTTTTTATGTCCCAGATAAAATTAGAACTATAAAATATGATCCCTTCAGCTGATTTCTCCATCTTCTCAATAAGTGAGCCTGTGCTTTTGACATGGCAGACAGGCTGAGCTGTAACACATTTTTCCCCACTGCTTCTTAGAGATGCATAACCCTAACTTATAATGATACAAGAAAAAATAAATTAAACCCCCCAAACCAGCTCAAAATATTTGTTCTTCATTCTGCAACTCAGTAAATCCAAGCAATTAGAAAATATTCAAAAATATATTGATAGAGGATCCTGGAATAGATAAGGAGCCACCATTCACCAGTGGGGATATGGATGTTTTTTATCTCAGTCATCCATTACAGACAGGTAGTGCTTATTACAAAACTCACACACCCAGAATAAAGGTATCAAAAATACCATAATAGCTTGGTGAGCTGGGAAGTGTCTCACATTTTAACAGTCTTGCTGTGCTAGAGCCCAAAACAAGTCATGGAATTTACACAGTTATAAATATCTAAAATTAGATATGGTGACAAATACATATGTGAATGAAACACCTTTGCAAGGAACATTATGTAAAATGAGGTCGTGGGGGGAGAAGAAACAAAGAACTGCAGAATGAAAGGTGGCATCACAGATGCAGAGTATATGCCAAATCAGCAGAATTTTTGCTTGTGGAAAACAGTGTACACTTGTTAATTCCTTCCAAAATTATGCATGTAGCACCACCTTTTAACAGAAGAAATAATGGAATGCTAAAGATTTTTCCTATTTTTATGTGACTATTGTGCATGAGTACCCCAATCTTTTTCACAGAGACCATTAATTTTATTTCTCTGAAATAATTCATTGTTTGCATCTACCAAACAATGTGTAAAAAATCCCTTCTAAAATACAAATATCAGTTGCTCTTCTGCTTTGCACAAGCAGCAGTGACAGAGTTCAGACACTCTGAATTGAGATGAACATCACTGAAAAACATGCAGCAATGAGGTGGCAATGCAGGTTATCTGCCTCCTCTCTCACAAAAATAGGATTATCTCATCGAAATAACATTCTCTAAAACTAATTCCACATTTTCCTGTTCTATTCTCATTGAAGATTTAACTACAAAATCCCAGAAAGTCAGCAGGAAAGAGGCAGAGAACAAGAAATCTTCCAAGGTAGGTGGTTGTTCAAAAAACTTTGTTGGATTGGAACAGTTTGTTACTTCTAGAGTTTTCCTTGGTGCATTCATTTGAAAGGCTTTTACTGTCATTCCCTGATTTAAATAATTTACATACAGTTTAAAGCTCTAAATGTTGTAAAAATGTTAAACAATAACGGTGGAAAGAAAATTAGAAGCTGTGGCTGCCCCATCCCTGGCAGTGTCCAAGGCCAGGTTGACAGGGCTTGCAGCAGCCTGGCATAGCAGAAGGGCAAGGGGTGGGATGAGATGGGCTTTAAAATCCCTTCCCACCCAAAGAATTCCATAACTCTGAGTTTCAGAAGTGCACAGGGTGCCTGCAGCTGCTGGGCTTCAGAGATCCCTCCCAGGTCCCAGGCATGTGCTGAGCAACCCAAAATTTTCCACCTTTCCACGTCCCCAGCAGAGAAGCTGCACTCCTGGCGGAGTTGAGAGGCCTTTTTCCACTCCCTGAACTGTGTGTGCAGGTGAAGATTCCCATGGATGCAAGATCACCGGGCTCAACGAGGTGGAGCATTGCCAAGTCACTGCCCTGCTCTCTCAGTGTCGCAGCCCAGCAAACGAGACTGACAGGGAGTTTTCACTCATCTGAAAAGCTGGGAGATCCAAACATAACACCTTAATTGGTTTTATTGATAACTTCACCATCTGAGTACATTTTGGCACCCCTTTCTTCACTGCTGCCACTCTCCTTCCTAGAGACCCTTTTCAAAGCTCCATCCAATCATGGTAAAAATGAGGTTTGTCATTTTGCTCAGGGGGTTGTTCTCAAGCCAGTCTTTCCCATTTCCCCCTGCACGCCTCTGCATTGCTAGCACAGCTCCCACTGCCACAGCCAGCTGCTCATTCCCCCAGAACCTCCCGCTGTTCACCACCCTCATTTCACCTGTCTATGAATTCTCATGTTTTTATCTTCCAGAAAAATGCTAAACGCAAGATATCTCCAAAGCCAAGGCCTTCACCTGCTGCTAACTGTGTGCCAACTTTCAAAACCTGCAAGCCACACTTGAATTCCTGCTGTCACTACTGTGCTTTGTGCAAATGCCGAATCTTCCAGACGATCTGCCAGTGCCTGATGTTAAACCCCAAGTGTTAAGCCGAGTCAGAAACACAGCAGGCCTTCTGTCTTTCATTAGCTTCTCAAGTGCATATTTCAAATTTCCCCATGTCTATAGTAATCAAAATAGAGAGCTCTGAAGCTTGAATTTACAATTTACCCCTCTTAAAATTTAATGGACAGTCATTATTATGGGGTTCGTGTTACCACAAGCTGGATGTTATTTCAGGGAGCAGACAAGCAGGGAGATTGGCTCTGATTAGGCAGTTGTAGCAAAAGAGCTGTGTTTTATCATGAATTCTGGATTTCTGTGGGTTTGAGCTTTTATTTGAAGGGTCATATTAATGGCAGTCCGCAGAATTGTCTAACCAGCACCACAAAACCTGCCCCCGCAGCACCCAAATGGCCACTAAAACAGGACTGGTTGGGCCAGTAGAGGGATTAGAGCTTGTCTTTGCCCACAGGGACATCACCAGCCTTCAGCACAGCCAAAGTATCAGGCTGAAAATGCAGGGTTTGGGTTTAACTCCATTTTCACATACTCAACAAAAAATCAGGACAAGAATTTATGTAGGTTATTCCACCTGAAAAGATGGACCCAAGGCTATAAGGACATTTTTTAATCATTCTCAGCTAAGCATCCACCTTCAGGGGTTTTGGTCATTCTGCCACCAGGAAACGGTGTCATACTCCCATATGACATACATATATACTTAAAACTTGAATGTGTCCATGCCTTGGAATATAAAAATCAGATTTTTTTTTTTTTCTCCAGACCTATGTGTAGGAATCAACTCTTCAGCCTTTCTTCTTCTGCTGCCAGGGACACTGCCCAAAAGCAGGAAGACATATCTGGGACTTTGAGGAAGAAAGGAAAGATCAGCAAAAGATGAATGTATGTCCCACATGTACATCTTGAAGCAAACCATTCCAAGCAATCAATTCTTTGCCCTTTCTTGCTGCAGGAGCTGCAGTTCAGGCAGGAATGTCCAAGAGCTGCAGCAATCAGGGGAAAAACATATGTCACATGCTGTATCAAGACTTAAAGGCTCAGAAAGAGATGGCTGAAGCTCAAGGCAACAGAAGATTTCTTTCTCTTGTTCTTGAAACTCTTTGCCTTAAATTTGAGGTATCCAAATGGCACAGAAGGAAAACCCTTCTTGGTTAAACTCCCAGGAGAGCAAGGAGGGAGCAGACCCAGAAAACGTCCCTGCCACTGAAGATTTTATTTGCCAGACTCCAGCTCTTGCTTTTTACTTCCTCTGTTCTGTACCTACAGTGTCTTTCTCCTGCTCCCTTACTGTTTTTAATTCTGTGCCACTTCCTTGTTTTTAGCGTTTTCCCTTTATCCAACTGCTATTTTTAGTTACCACAGGAGCACTCCAGGGCTAACCCACATCTCCCATATTCTCTCCACCTGCCTGCTCCAGGGTCCCTTCCAGTGCTCTTTAGCTTTCACAACCAGATTTTTCCAGCCATGAATTTCTAATCAGGATATCAGGAATTTTCTAATCCCCTATGCAGGTCTAAATGAGAAGACAGTTGTTTACTGATTTATTTCTAAACACAGCTGAGGGCTACAAAAATCTTCCAGGCAGGCAGGAAACGATGATACAGATGACACTCCAAAGGGCCTCAAGCCATATAAAGGTTTTGTTGTTTTTTTTTTTTTAATTATAATAATTAGTTTAAAGCCCAGAACTCAAAACTAAGGTCAGATATTGACAGAAATTTTTGTTCATACTAGATATATGTATAGTTCTCAGATGAATCTAAGAAAGAGCCCTAATGATGACAGAATGTCATTGTGTTCTTTATCTTTTATAAGGCACATCAATTGACATGTCTGATATAAGCTTGAATTCTTGTAAATATATGTGTGTCTTTAGCCAGATTTCTTGGCTGAGGAATCTGTAAGCCACTCAGTTGTGAAAAAGGAGATGAGAAGGAAGAGCAATACATTATAATGGATTTCAGAATGTGGCTTCTTCTTTTACTAGGTAAAGATTTAGGTTCCATCATTTTTTTTTTTGAAAATTCTCATAACTATAACAAACTGTTGTTGATTTGATGCCTTAAGTTTTAGCTTTCATATTTTTCAGACGCTGTACTGCATTAGTATATAACTCTGAACTTCATATAAAGTGTTGGCAAGTTCTCCTCACAGTTCAGTCAGACAAAACAATCCTTTTCAGCCCCAGAACCAAGGACACTGCTGCAGCTTCAGGCCCGAAAAGTGTAAACAACAAAAAGGCCCAAAAGGCCCAAAGGGTGTAAACAACAGCAAACTGAGCAGAGCAGGCTGGGAGGATGGGACTGCATAACCTGAAGCTGTAGTTGGACAATTAACCCCAACATGGAAATGGATCAAAACTTACAAAAGTGTGAAAACTCGTGACCCATCGTCCATCCTGGCTGTAGCCTTGGCCAGGCTCTTGTACTGCCCAAGGTGCATCCTTTGAAGGCCTTTTAATAAATCCCTACTTTATTCCTTTAACACTGCCTGGCTCTGTTCCAGGTAGCCTCTCAAGGCATGAGATTGATGCTAAAAACACACCAATAATCACACTACTTCTTATATGGAAACAAGATCATTTTCATAACAGGAAGTCCAGCTGGTCAGAAAAATTATATTTTACCATGGTCAAGAGGTGTGGGAGCAGAGGGAAAGGAAGAAAGGAGAGCCAAAAATCCAACAAACAGCTGCTCTCAACTGCAGCTGCCACTCCAGCTTTGCAGAACCTCAGAATGGTTGAGGTCAGCAGAGACCTCTGGCAGCCATCCAACTGGACCTGCTTGCCCAGGAGCACATCCAGGCAGCTTTTGAACATCTCCAAGGAGGGAAACTCCACCACCTCTCTGGGCAACCTTCCTGGTGCTTGGTCACCCTCACTCACCATTAAAACAAGAAAAGGAAATGTTTCCTAGTGTTTGACTCTCTGCAGTATGGCCCTGCCTCTCTCGCACTGGGGAGCCCAAACTGGGACCCAGCAGTCCAGGGATGAGCTCCACAGTGAGGAGCAAGGAGGGATCCCCTCCTTGACCTGTGCTGACAATGCTCTCAACACAGCCCAGGGCACAGCTCACCTTCTGGTGACTCTTGGTCAGCTTGGTGCTCCCCAGGTGCCCCAGGGCCTTTCCTGGCTCCCTGCTGGAGTTCCCCAGAGTGTCCTGGGCTTGTTCCTCCCCAGGGACAGGACTTTGTGCTCCTCCTTGCTGAGCTGTCCAGCCTGGCTCAGTCCCTCTGGACAGCAGCACATCTCTCTGGCACATCAGTGCTGTGTGCCCAGACACCTCTGAGAGCTCCCTCTGCCCCACCATCCACATCATGATGGAGATGTGGCACAACTTTGGGCTCTCGGACAAGGAAATCAAAGTGCCAAGACCCACCCAAGGACCTCCAGAGATGGCAGCTGACCCAGACAAGGACAGGACTTAGGCAACGAAGGAAAAGGAAAAAAGCTGTCAATGACAGTAAGGCAATCTGTTTTTCAACATATATGGACATAGTTTTTAATATAGCATCTATCTGTAGTGTATTTTTAAATTTGATTTATTAATAAGCCTTCTTTGTAACTGGAATTGATTAGAAAGAGGCTTTGCTTTCTTTGCTGTTCATCTATCACACCAGAGAATACATATAATCAAATACTCTGAAACTGTCATTAGCCTTAGTGACTTGACTTTTCTGGGTAAAGATCACATTGCATGAGGTACTGACACAGGATGCAGAAATTAGCAAAATATGTACACCAAAAATTTGCTTCAATGTATTTAGTTTGAGCGGTTATTTATACTGAGAGGATGCTTGTCAGTGCAGGAGTCCCCCCGGGGTCCCATCTGAAATGTCATCAGCACACAGATGATAAAACATGCACATGACAAAGATGGAGTATGTAACTTTATCTGTCACACACCAAAATATCTCCACTGACACCTTACTGGAATTCAAGTGTAGAGACAGTCTCAGGAATGCTCTGTGACAGAGTCATCGTCCTCCTAGAGACTAATGGAAATTTTACCCCAATTACAGGTTAGTAGGATGAAACACAAATAAATTACTGTTAACTTTTCCACATACCGCCTGCCTTGTGTAAATTTAAAACATATACTGTATTTTCCTGACTTGATTGCTTATTGTCACACCCAAAGCCCATAAAATCCAAGTTTATCCTGATGGATAAAACAAGTGGTAGAATTAACACCTTAATTAACTATACCAAACTACCTCTAAACATGTCATAGTTTTCCAAGCTAATCACTCAAATTCTCTGGAAGACCGCAAAAGGAAACCAACCAAAGCCTTCAGGAATTGCTGAGAGAAGGGAAGATGTGATGGAAAGTAAAATGACTTTTTCCAAGTTCTCTAGAAGAGTCAGCAGTGTCTGTGATGCTGCTTTGGCTGAGGGTGGTGAAAGACTGAATGAGGCCCCTTTGAGATGAGGACAGCATTAAACCCACGATGAAAAGAATTATTGGAGCAGCAGAAGGAGATTTGTATAACCAAACCGAGGGGCTGAGGAAGAACTTGTGATGTGCCAAGCTGTGGCTCTGCGGGAGCTCTATTTTACAGGGCACAAATGACATCCATCCCAGTGCTACTGCAAAGAGGCCTCTCAGAGCATGGTGGGACACGCTCCTCGTGAGGTACTGCAGCCTCCAGCCCACTCCCTGGGTGGGTGCAGACATTAAATGGTACTCAAGGCCAATGCAAAAAAACATTAAATCATAATATATTTCAACAGAGCATATTAAGATGAATTAGACCATTCTATGGCCAGAAGTGACTCTATAAACATGCTAAACAGACCAATTCAACACTTGTCCACATCCAGTGATCTATTTAACTCCAAAACATGCCTCTGAGTTGCACACTCAGGCCTGGAAAAGAAAATAATTAACAACGGATTCCCCTAGCAAATCCAGGAGCAATTTTTTTCTGTCTATTCCCGAACTCCACTCTGCTGCTCTTCTGGACAGTGCTCCCCACACAGTCAGTGATCTCCAGAACCCAGCAGGAAACACGAGATGGCCCTCTGTGGTTACTGCACTCCAAAATCCCAGTTACCCCTGTCATACCTGTAGATTATTTGCCTCAGGCACCTCATTTCCAAAAGCAAGAATGCACAGCAAGCAGCTATTCATTGCCAACTAGAAATATAATCTTACATTTTTGTAGTACATTTAACAGTTGGAAAGAAATAATAGCTTCCTGGACCAGCTGCAAACCACTTGAAGCATCATGTGCTTTTCTAACCGTGGGGATGAGAAAGTCACCAGTCACTTCTGGCAAGCTCTGGCCAAAGGCAGTGAGTGAAGTCTCCAGCCTTACAAAGGCAACAGTTGGCAGGTCACAATGTAGTCATGAAAACCCCACTGGGGACATCACAGTTGGGCAGACACACATGGGCAGTGCTGAATCTTGGCACTCCATGAACAATTCTTTCCTCTCTTTGTACAACCTCCACTGTTTCAGTTTTCATTTTGCCAGTGTCCAGATTCCAACGGGTATTTTTCAAAGGCATCAGAAGTTCCTGGGATAGCACAAAGAATAGGAATACAGACACTGGTCCCACAGTGCACTTCCTTGCTCTTAGAATCATAGAATGATTTGGGTTGGAAGGGACCTTAAAACCCACACAATCCCACCCCCTGCCATGGGCAGGGACAGCTTCCACTGTCCCAGGCTGCTTCAAGCCCTGTCCAGCCTGGCCTTGGACACTGCCAGGGATCCAGGGGCAGCCACAGCTGCTCTGGGCACCCTGTGCCAGGGCCTGCCCACCCTCAGCATAAAAAGCAAAGATCTTCTTTATATCTAGTTTATATCTACATTCTTCCAATTTACAACCACCACCCCTTCTCCTGCCACAACAGGCCCTGCTAAAAAGTCTGACCCCATCTTCCCTATAGGCCCCCTTCAAGTAGTAAGAGGCTGCAGTTAGATCTCCCCAGAGCCTTCTCTTCTCCAGGCTGAGCACCCCCAGCTCTCCCAGCTCACCTTCGTGGCCTCCTCTGGACTTGCTTAACAGCTCCATGTTCTTTGTTATGGATAAGTAATGAGATGGCTCTCACAATTAAAGGGTGAACATTATATGTATGTTAAGAGAAGTTTTATAAATGTATAGTTATGTTACTGCAATGTGTTCCCCCCAGCATTGTTCTCATGGGATGGCCTCGGTACTCGGGGATTTGGGGAGCTTGGCTTGTTACTGTGGTAACACCTGACCTCCAGCCAAGGTGTAGGAAAGTGATCTCCACCCTGGACAGCAGGGAAGGAGCCGACTGACAGGACTTTAGGAGGGACTACAGGTATAAAAGGGGAAGCATCCACTTTGAAGATGAGCCACATGGCTGGCAGTCACGGGTGGGACTCCCAGCGCTGTAATTTTTCCTTTTTAGTCCTTTTGTTGTATTTTTTGTTAAGGTTTAATAAGCCTTTAAAATTTTAAAAAGTGAGCAGTCATTTCTCACACATGTGAGCCCCCAGAGCTGCAGGCACCCTGCAGGCAGGGTGTGCTGAGAGGAGAGCAGAGAGGCAGCGTCCCCTCGCTGCCCACGTGTGGGGTGAGCCTGGCACACGGGGGGTTCTGGGCTGCCCAGTACATGTGGCCACCCACAATAATAGCTCTTAGACCTGTACAATGAAGTTTCACAGCTAGAAAGGAGTTTGGTGGGATATTCCCCTTCACCAGCAAATTATCCCTGATCTGGGGATAAAGACACCCCAGTGTCAGTCTGGCATGACGGGCTCATGTTCAAGTTTTTCTGGTCCTTCAGAATCAACATAAGTATTTTCTGCCTCTTGCACAGTCACATCAGAGAGGGTTGGGAGAGGGAAATGAAATCCTGCCCCTTGCCTGACTTCCAGCAGGGGCCCTGTGCTGTGGAAGAGGTTTCACAGTGACTTCTGTGAGCCAGAAAGAAGTTTGATAAGAGGATCCATGTTTACCCCTGAAAGAATTTTCTACCAAGGTCGTTGACATAGAGACCAAGAAAGAAAGAAGAATAAATAAGGGAAACCTGCAACTGTCTATTCCAATGAGCACTTTGTCTTTCCTGACCAATAAGTAAAGTGTAAATTATGAGTTTTGTAAGAGTGTATAAAAAGCATGCAGGCTATAATAAAAACGGGTTTGGAGCCTTCTGAAAATGGAGCGTTGCTTTGTATTGTGACTGTCTCAACTACGACACTGTGCCACACCAGGAGCACCCATGCCAGGCTGGCAGGTGTGACGTGGGAGGTGGGGGACACCATTCCCACCTGGAGGAGCAGCCCCAGGCCAGGGACACACGTGGCTGCCTGAGAGCACAACCACCCACTCTCAAAGTGCCCGTCTGAAACCCGTGGGGCCTGCAGATTACTTTCTGAGGTAATACAAAGGTTTTAATGGCAAGTTTCTCAGATGATATGCAGATGGCCAACATATGGCCAAGTCGCTCTCCCAGAATAAAAAGGAGGTTTTAGTCATTTCTGCAAGTTTTTTTTTTTTCAGTGAAATGAGAAACTATTTCAATTGCTGCATGGCATATGCACATCTTTCCATCCAGGAAATCCTTTAAGATGAAACCCTGCCTGAAATATGGGAGCCCTAAAATGGCTATATTAATGTCATAACACAATTCACATGTGGTTTCATTTAATACAGATAAAGGCAGGAAAAAACTAAAATACACCATTTCCTAGTGGTCCACTGCAGACCCCTCTGAATCAGTGGAAATCATCTATCGACTTTAATATACTCTAATATACATTAATAACCCCTTCATCACTCACACTCTACATTTTAGCTAATCTATTAGATTTACCTAACAATGTTCATGTGGTACCCTTTTGGTCATTTTGGGCATCTTCCTCAGCTAAAATGTCATTTGGGATCTCATATGGGCTCCCCTTCACTATGCAAAGCTGTCTCAAATAGATGAACAGTGTTACGTGACTTACAACAGTAATAGCCAGAAATGAACCATGAGAATACACAGCCTCACTCTTCCTTGTGTTCCATAACAAATAAAAGTGGCATTTAAAAAAAAAAAAAAAGAAGACATAAATTCATTAAAAGAATGCTCTTTCACTTGTTGGTGAAAGACATCAAACCTTAGAGTCTTCTAAAGTGGAAATAAGAGCATTCAAAGTAATTCTACACCCAGGGATCCCTCCTCCTCTGAAAAGACCTCAGAAATATCTGACAGAGCCAGACCACTTTAAACATGAAGGATTCAGTATTTCAAAGATTTCCTTGCTATAAAGCTGTGATTCAATTCATGTTAATTTCTCAGTTTGGGAAGCAAATATTTGGAGCACTAGATGAGAGAGCAGATGGTTTGCTTCCCTATATTCCCTTCAACATTCTCCATCACTGCTCTTTTCCTCTAAGTCTGGAGTGTGGTCGGAGATGTTGATATTTATCTCCAAAATGACATCTCAGTGGCAGGACAGACCCCAAAAAGGGTCAAAGGAGTCTGCAGCCAGTTGTTAATAAAATACACATAGGACATAAGTTTTGGAGAGGAGGAAGAACAAAATGTTTGTTCTTAGTGAAAACAAGTTAATAAAAAGGCAGATGCTGATAGTAAGCCCTGGCTCAACCCAAAACCTCGTGCCTAATTACTAATTATTTAAGGTGCCTGAACCTTTGCTTCCAAAATGCTGCTGCTTCATCAGGGAAAAGAAGCACATACCTATGACTGAGGCCCATTAAATATTCCCTTACAGAAATGATTTTCCAATTAAGGAAACCAAAACCAGGGTGCTACAGAAAAGTACCAGGTTTGCTGAAAAATGTCTCTGGACTTTGCAGATGGAACAAGAAGTAAAAACTTTACTACAAACTTTCTAAGTATCCTAAATAATTTAATCTTTCTGCTGTGCAGTTTCAGGAAATTAGACAAGAAGTTGGGGTGTCCCCATCCCATAAAAAGGATGCTGCAGAATCTTAAACCATTTTTTTATCCCACTCACTTCTGGAAGTATTTTTTCACAGGGTTGGGGTGTTTTTTATTATTGTTCTGTCAGTCTATTGTTTGTTTTTGCTTTCCTCAAGCTGGCATGCAAACCACAGGCATGAAGAGGATTTTAAAAGAGAAGTAAAAATAATTGTAATTGTTACAGTGGTGCAAAGCTGTCCAGTGGCAAACAATGCTACTGCAAACCCTGCTGACGCTTCCCAGACTACATTTACTACATTTGATTTGTCTTAGAAAAAAAGCCCCATGGGCTAAAAAAAACACAATTAGCTTCCAAGAAGCTTAATATCATCTGCAGGAAGAACCACTGCTATGAAAACAAGCTCAGTCATGAATCTCAGAGTCATCAGTGCAACATCCATTCAGCCCTGCCTTGTTCCCCTCTGCACTGATCTGTATTTCCCAAGGCAACCTGTGCACTTCCATCAATCTCCATTTCATGGAACTCCAGCCTCGCAGAAAAATAAAGGGCCTAGGAAGATGATACTGCAAATTTAAAAATTACAGAGTCTGGCATTTCTGGTTGAGATAAATGGAGAAAAATGTACAGCCTGTGCTCTCTTACTACTTCTGACTCAACCATGGAGGGAAAACAGAGGCAGCAGGTTCCTTATGTACAAGAGAAGAGTATTTTCTCTGGTAGCAATAATGAAAGCATTAACAAAATGTTAGTCTGACAGATATTTGAGAAATACTTGATTACTTTTGGCCAAATCAGAGCTGATTGTACCATGAGTACAATCTTTCATAATTAATTTCATTTGATCACCAGATTCTATCAATTTTCAGGGACAGATTTGCCAGGATGGCAGTGCTTGTTTCCACCCAGAACAACCCAACCCCACTGAAGGCAATGGGACTTGAAGGTGCTAAATAACAACATGAAATTGGACACAGCATGAAACAATAACTTTTCCCAGTGTGGAAATAAATCTGGTTTAGCACTACTTTACTATTGAGGGTTTTTTCCTGATCAAGTAGAAAGAAACAGCAGGAAAAGCCCTGCTAAATTAACAGCCAGGAATGGCTAAATTTAAGGAACAAGTGTTAACTAGAGTGGACTTCTTATTTCAGTTCTCAGCCTGTGGTTGCTGGTATTGGGGAGATAAGGGGTGGGAGGAAGCTGCAAATCTGAGCCAGTTGCTATTGTACAAAAGAGAGCACACACAGCTCTCCTCATTCCTCACCCAAAGCCCACACCTTCCCAAACTGCAACTCCTTTGGGCACACATGGAAATCTCGCTTCTTGCATTTTTGCCCTGCAAAATGAGCCTGCAGACAAGGCTGGGGAAAGAGGCTGCTGAACTGTAGGTAGGGCTGCTTTGGGACTTTGTCCATTTGCCCAGCCTGGTTGGGACAGGGGCCCGAGGGCTGCTCTGGGACAGCCTCTCACCACGCCTCACACAGGGAACAAACACTGCTCTGTGCATCCATCCCCTGCTCACCCGGGCACCAGACCTGCTGGGCTTCACCAGGCTGAGACTGAATCTCACCTTTGCTCCCCCTGCCCCTGCCAGCCCTCCCTGTGCTCACAGTGACCCAGCTCCCCCTCTCCGGGATCCCCCGGCCAGACCCAGGGAGCCCGGGGCTCACATCTCGCCCCAGTGCTGGGGCATCTGCTGTGCAGAGGCCCAGAAGTGAGAAAAGCTGGAGCCTGTCACTGTCCTCTGACTCAGCAGCCAGATGTGGGATGCCAGAGGAGCCCATTTGTGAGGTTTTGGTGCTAGGGAGGGGACACTCCCCAGCCTGGGCACCTACAGACCTCAGGCTCTCCTTAGCACGATTCTTCATTCATTGCTCCTGCTAAAACCATTGTAAAGCAGCACAATGGGTCTGGCAGTCTGTACTTAGGCAGTCTAGATGCTCGACCTCAGGCTAGAGTGAACTCTGAATTAATAGCACATGGATTGGAACAAAGAGAAAAGAGGGAAAAAGAATCAGTTGTGAATGATTTAGCAGAACTCTGCCATCAGCGGTGCTCTTGCCCATAAAGAGCAAGCAAGCAATAGGACTGAATTATTTCAGTGTGATTGAGGTTGGAAAAGACCTTTAAGACCATGGAGTCCAACCACACCCCCAGAACCTCCAAGTCTGCCACTAACCCATGTCCCCAAGTGCCACACCCATGCAGCTTTTGAACCCCTCCAGGGATGGAGACTCCACCACTGCCCTGGGTAGCTGAGCCAATGCCTGACCACCTTTTCCATGAAGAAATTTCCTCCAATATCCACCCTGACCCTCGCCTGGAACAACTTAAGGCCATTTCTTTTTGTCCCATCCCTGTTCCCTGGGAGCAGAGCCCAACCCCCCGGCTGTCCCCTCCTGGCAGGAGCTGTGCAGAGCCACAAGGCCCCCCCTGACCCCCTTTTCTCCAGGCTGAGCCCCTTTCCAGCTCCCTCAGCCCCTTCCCCAGCTCCATTCCCTGCCCTGGACATGCTACAGTCCCTCAATATCTTTCTTGTGAGGGGCCCCAAAACTGCTCCCAGGATTTGAGGTGGTGCCTCAGCAGTGCCAGCACGGGGGGCAGTCAGTGCCCTGCTCCTGCTGGACACACCAGACAGCCCAGGTGCCCCTGGCCTCCCTGCCCACCTGGGCACACTTTGGCTGTAATGTGGATTGTACACGTTGAGAAACCAGCATGGAGTCACAACGTGGAACAACAGCATGTGTTTTTTAAAGGAAATCAGCTGCTACACCAAAGGTCAGGTTTCAAAGTCTTCCATTCATTCTGGAAAGCTTCTGAAATGGAAGAGAAATCTGTGTATTTTACTGCAGATTATTCAAAATTGCCCTTGAGAAAGAGTTTAAACAGCTCATATCACAGTGAGAACTTAAGATGACCCCACTGAGGTTCAACAGCTGCACCTAAAGAATGTGAAGTGCACAAAAAAAGGCTGAACAAAAATAGTCAACGTGCTCCTGTTGCAGTTCCAATTTCCAAACCACTCTGCTGACAGGTACTGACCACAGCAGTGCTGCAGCCACCAAACCACAACTGCACTGGGAGGGAGGCACAGAAATTCTGCCAGTAGTTTTATTAGGGCTTGTGTCTGATCTAGTCCTCTTCAACAAATAATATAGCAAAATAATAACATAAAAAATAAGCAAAAAATAAATGCAAGACCTAATCAATATATTCCAAATATAAATTCTGCATTTTATCAAACCATCATAATCCCACAAGGCTAACTTGTTCACAGTAGTGGATTTTCAGCAGCAAATCAGATTTTCATCAGTTAGGTTAATGAATATGTTGTGCTAGAAGTCACTGGACAATTCTTGCTCTCACAGTGGTACTTTAATGCCCTGGCCCAGGGCCTTGCAAAGCAGATGAGATCTTTTTAGAGCTGCTCTGGGCACTTCCCTGATTTGTCTATGGAATCATGAATGTAGTGAAGATGGAACTAGCCCCTTCTCAGAGGCACAGAGGGAGAAAATGAAGCAGCCAGCACAGGTTGTAACACAGGAAATTCCAGTTAAATGTACAGAAAAATACTTTCACCAGAGGGTGGTCACATTCTGGGAGAGAAGCCTAAAGAAATGATGTGATCTGGCCCAAGACAACTGAAACTCTCCTGGGCAACTTCATCTCAGCATGGCCCTGGTATGAGGACAGGGATGAACCCTGGTGACCTCCAGGTGGCCCTTCCTAACTGAATTTTAAGAACCCATGATCCAAGAGCAGAATTACAGCCTTGCACTTCAAGCATAGCAGATTTCAGCTGTGAAATGGGTTGAGAAGCCAAAGCTCAAGTAGAGGAAACTAAGGAATAAGGATAGCAGCAGTCCTTATTTTCCTACTGCACTTGTTCTACCACAGTGACATTTCCCACCATCGTTAGTCTGTGCCACAAGCACAAGGTGCACATCATCTACATTTAGATGTGTACTCAACTGCTGTGTCTCTTGAAGGACAACCATCATAAATTATTATGGAGTCATTTATGGTGCCCCTGTGGGATCCTAATTCAGTTCTAATTGGTGCTTTTTAGAGGTCAATGCAAAACAAAACTATGAAAAAAGCTGAACACTGAGCAACATCTTGTTTACTCATCTCTTTTGTTTCCTCCTCCAACACTTTACACTCCAGAGCATCCGTTCCAACTGACCACTGAGGTTTGGGCAGGAATCTGAGAATTTCAAGCACTTTGTAACAACATTCCAAACCTTTTATCTTCTTACATCCAGAAACAGAGGTGGTCTGCAGTGCAGTGCCGGACTGAAGAGGACAGTGGCAAGAAAGAGCTTCCATGGCATATGGAGGTAATTCTGTGTGGGCAGAGTGACCATCCTTAAGATTTAGCCCTTCAAATATTTTCTGAGAAGAAGCTTTTCCCAGCCCCAGGACAAGATGCAGAGCAGCCACATCAAGGACTTTTGCCTTGAGGACACCCTATGTGGGTACATTAAATATTTTCAGTAGCTTAAAGATCACACAAATGTAAACAAACCCATGGCAAACCCCAGAACATCTCACTGCACAAAACCAGTCAGGCCACAGTCAGATCTTTAATAAAAGCACTTCAAGTCAGTGACAAACATGATACAGCAGACATGACAACTCAGAGAAATCAAGTTGGGGGTAGCAGTGTGCTGCTGGTGTCTGCAGAGGATTGAACAAGGCCCCTAAACCCAGTGATCCTCTCAGTGGCTCCTCAGCTGCTCACAACACTCTTGAAGGCTGCTAAAAGGCTCTCTTGCCTCACCCCTCCTCAAGCTGGTATAGCAGAAGCACAGAATGGTTTTGGTTCTGACCAAAATGGAGTAAAGTAACCCAGGAAAAAGCTCCAGCTCTAATCTCTGAACAGGAGGCTGAGTTTTTACAGCAAGGAGACCAAGCAGCCCATATCCTCCCGTTTCACAATATGCACTTTTTGTTGTGGAGAGGGCCTGACACTGCCAGTCTCATACTGGGATTTACCTGATTGGAGCAGGGCATGGCAAAAGCATCTCCCTGCAGAAACCGTTCCCCACCTCATGGTGAGCCTGTTCAAAGCTGTCAGCCACATGTGTGGCAAGACTACACATTCTCATTTAGCCACCTTCTGTCCTGCTCCCCTTTCTGGAGCA
Source organism: Vidua macroura (assembly GCF_024509145.1). Lineage (NCBI taxonomy): Eukaryota > Metazoa > Chordata > Aves > Passeriformes > Viduidae > Vidua > Vidua macroura. Next base: position 3,028,800 of record NC_071587.1, read on the forward strand.
TTACAAACCAACAAAAGGTGCATAGGATCCTTTTCACTGTGACATTAGCTAAGTAACCAATTCTAATTCCATGAGTCAGTGATTCTCATCCACTGACAGGGCCCTGAAGGCTCCCTGGTAAGGGGAGGGGCTGTGCAGCACTGAGAGGAAAATGGCAAAAGGCTTGTCCTCAGAAGCCCAGCATACACAAGAGCTTTGCAAGGTTGTATCCCTGCACTTTGGTCTTTGGGTAGTGCCACCTGCTCAGTATCTGTAGTGGTCTGGCTTGAAGGGCCCATCTCTGGACAAGCCCAGGTATTTGGCCTGTTTGTCACTCAGCTTCGTCAGTTTCACACTCAGCTTGTCCAGATGAGCAGCAGCCACAGCTTCATCCAGCTGGAAAACAAAACATTGAGATAAGAACATTAGAGCAGAGTTCTACTCCTTCAAGAAGTCACAGGGAAAAATGACTATGTGGAAATCAACAGCAGGAAGGGGGACTTACACTGACACAGCTTTTTTCCTGCCAACATACCTCACACCTGTCTGAGCACAGACCTGCACTCACATGGAAGAGCCTTGTGCTTTTGAGGGAGTCAGGTTAAGTGAGACACAATTGTATATAATCAAACCTGTTTCAATCTCATTTACACATTCACATCCATCCAGCAAGCAAAGAACAGAGATCAAACTCTTCAGATAAAAGAATATCCAATTTGGTAAAATGATAAAGCCCCGGGTTCCACAACAAAAACACCTGGACATACTACACTGTCATCCTACAATATTATGTAAGTCCTAGCACTGGAAAAAAATTCTTGCCCTCTCCAGATATCCCATCTTAGGGGCACATGAATAATGAAACTCATTCCAGAATCTCCAATTCAGCAAGATTACTGTATCCACTGGCACTGTCTTCATGAAGAAAAGAACCAAGGTGGGCTGTAGGACACAAGCACAGAAAGGTTGATATGATTTCTCTATCCCAGAGGTGTCAGGCAGATGTGTAAACTCAAGAAACTGAAAAATGTATAAAGTTATAAGGCAGTTAAGTGCTCCAGGAGCAGGTATAGGAGGGTCAGAAAACAAACAGGAGAATGCTGACCAAGCTGCTGTGTCAGAGGGGGATGTACAGCCACAGGGGACATTCAGAGGTAGAGAGGACAGCACAAGCAGGAATCAAGGACAAGTCTGACCATTTGTAATTCCTGCAAAAACCAGGCAATCATTGCAGAGGATACAGAAACAAGGTAAGTCTCAATCCCAGCAGCACAGAGAAGACCAGCAATATTTCCCTCATATTAGTTAAGTAGACATGAAAGGCTGCAATATAACTGAAGGGCAGTAGATCAACAAAACAATCAAGGGCCAAACCTGCAGCTTGTGTGAACCAGGGCCTAAATTATTCAAAGACTAGTCCTGGATTTCCCCCTCCAAGGGCCTGTAGTAACAGACACTACTCTGAAGCAATCCCATGCCATGAACCAGGTAAAAAGCTCCATCTGCACAGAGTGTAACTCACTGCAACTCAACCTGCTCACAGTGACTACTGTGGACCTCCCTCTTGGGAACCAGAACAGCCAAAGGTGACAAGACAAAATCAGAAACCTAAGGAGAAATGGTTGAAATGGTGGCAGTGAACCAATAAATCCACCAAAGAGTCAGGTAAATGATGAAAGAAAGAGAACCTAAGGGGAAGGTCTGTGTTTAGAAGGGAAACAAGTATTTAAGCCTAGTATATCCTGTCAGGATGCCATGAAACAAAAAAAAATGAGGGTCAGAAATGGTATTCTCATCTGGTTGATTAGATTGAGGTGTATTTCCAGTGAATTTAAGACAGATTCCACCCACTTGAAAAAGAACTGAGTCTGACAATTCCCAGATGAGGTTTTCAAGCAGCAGCAGGGATCAATTGTTTCACAACTGCTTCAGCTTGGGAATTTCAAGACTTAAACATAGAGACACACAAATTCAGACAAAGGTAAGCAGACATTCTCACCTTAAAATCAAAGCTAAGCAGGACAGATTTGGTGCCAAGAACATAGAGACAAGAATTTTCCTGCATTTCCAGGAACACATGTTGCAGAAACGTGTGCACATTTGTAATGGCAAATCAAAGCAATATTCTTGCAGTCAAAGAAACTGCAGTGTAAGGTACTTGGTAATTGTTAAGTCTTACATTTGGACCTCAAAGCAATTGCACAGAACAAGGAAAGGCATTAACCCAGAAAACTATCACAGAAAATTCTTTTGTTGGTTCTGACATGGTGACTGCTTTATTCTTTGAATAAAGCCCTCTGTGAGGCACAGAGGGTCAAAAGTGTTTTGTCACAGTGGATGAACCTCATATCACCGTTGTATGCTCCCTTAACAGGCAAATTCATATTTAACTGCTTTGGGCATTACTTCTCGTTTCTGTGTATTTCCAGTTCAAATGTGCTTACTAAAAATTGTTATTCCGTGAGAGGATGAAGTCACATTTTATCAGCAACACTGGGATATCATTTTCAAGAGAACTGTCAATAAGACTGCTCCTTTGAAGACAATTATGTGGCAGTTTGCAGATCCATTCCTACACTGCATTTCTGGTATGCTTTGCTTGATCCTTAACTGATGAGTTTGCAAACTTAAGTTCTTCAGGAAACACCTCATTGGTAAGCCCAAACACATACATTGTACTTCCCAAATGGAAAGTATTTTCACATTTACTCTCACACCTGGTTGTGCTCCAAAAGCAGTGGGATTTAACTCCAGCACCCTTTTCCATGAACCATCTCAAATTCTCAGGCTTGTTTTGGAAAATTAAAACCATGTTAGTTTTCTAAAAGGAATATACAAGCTGTGACATGATCCAGACTTTTCCAAGAACAAAGAATGCAGAGAAAAGTTTAAAGGGAAATCTGAAGGACTCTGTCATTAATATTTTGTGAAGTTATTAAGACCAGATTGTGATAAGCTCTCTCAGGTGCAAATGGGATCAGGACTCTTATCAACCACAGTAAAAGGGATTCAGTTTCACTCCAGCTTCTACTCTGCCCACTTCACTGTGCCGCTGGACAGGTTTGTAGAAGGAACAAGCTGGTTGATAGAAGCTCTCCAACTACCCTGAGGCAGCACAGGACTTCCCAGCACCTTAGAGAAGTCAAGAAGTGTCTGGATGTTCTGTCACAGGAGAGGCAAGTCCCAGTTATGCACACAAAAGAACAGCTCATTCACACCCAGCCCGCCCAAAGCCAAACATCCTCTGAAGGACAGAACCACTTTGCAACAAAAACCTTCAGCAGGAAAATGAGTTCAAGCACCAACAAAGCCACACCTGAAGGTGGCTTCCTTAGCAGCACCGTTTTGTGGCTGTCACTCACCTTCTTTGGCAGGAAGTGGACCCCCACAGCATATCTGTCACTGTGGGTCCAGAGCTCGATCTGTGCCAGGACCTGGTTGGTGAAGGAGTTGCTCATGACGAAGCTGGGGTGGCCCATGGCACAGCCCAGGTTGACCAGGCGGCCCTCGGCCAGCAGGATGATGTGGCGGCCGTTGCGCAGGGTGTAGCGATCCACCTGTGGAGCAGCAGGGCCACGTCAGACACAGGGCAAGCCTGGGGGCTCGGGGGGCCTCCCTGCCCCTCAGCAGTTCAGCTATTACACAGACACCCCCCTCTCCGTCCCGGGGGTTTGCAAAGCCTGCAGGAACTCTGGGCTTCACAGCACACACATCTTGGCAACTGCTTCATACTCAACCAGCTCTCCGGTTTATTCAACCAGCTCTCCAACTCTCCTGGCTTTTCCACATGCCTGTAGTCCCAGCCAGCTGTGATGGGCATGTGCTGCTAGTAGTAAATAAATCCCAGTTCATCTACACCCACTGGTCACAACTGGTGTGTGGTGACAGGGAAGAGGGAACACCTCTGCATGCAGCAGTCCAGAGCTTTGGCATCCTAACACAGGGTAACAGCTGGAGCCCTCAGCCTGCTGAGGGTCCCCTGGAACTGTTCTCACCTTTGCAAGCCCAATAAACACAATAAACAGCTGTCCTGGCTCCTGGTGTACCCTGCTTTGCTCTTGGGTGACCACAGGCATGATCCTCTCCAAGCCAGCCCAGGGACAGCAGGACTCTGCACACAGAATCCAGGCTCAGATGGGCTCAGGAGACAGGGCCTCAGCTGTGAGAGTCCCACACAATTCAGGAGACAGATAATGTCACTGGCCCACAACTCCCACAACTCAGGAGATAATGTCACTTAGCACGTGCCCCAACTGCCTGGGCCAGACTGGACTCCTGCAATGTTAAACTTTGCTTCTCCTTTCCACCTCTCATTAGCTCCTCCCTGCCCCGCCTTCACCCTAGAGGTGGTTACAAAATGAAAGCAATAATGAAATACCAACATGGCCCATAAGTCTCAAGAATATTCAGTATTAGCTGGTATTTATTGCTCACATCATACAAGCATTTGGCAGTAGAGCACTTTGGAAATACTTAAAACATAATCAGCAACCAACTTTGACAAAACCTAATGCTTCAGACCATTTATCTTCTGCTAGCACAGCAGAGCAACTGTGACAGACCTAAAAGGGTTCTTCATAACTGTATTTAAACTTCAGAGGCTAAATGTTATTTAATATTAAGTAAAACACAATTTTCAATTTTGTTCTTAAAGCTTTGGCCTGTAAGTTAAAAGCCACATGTGATGAAGCTGTAATTATAACAATAGCCTCTTCTGAAAAAACATCCTTGTGCAGGACTTCAGCAGAGATGCCAAGAGCAAACCAACACAAACCATGTTTTCTATAACAGGTATTTTGCCTTCAGAGCAGGTGTGTGCCTCCACTTGCCTGCCCCAGCTATGCTTCAACCACAGCACCATTTTCTGCTTAGGTTCACGTGACAGATTATTATGATTTCAGCACAACACATGCAGGCACTAATCACCTCAAAGAGCAGCCCTAAATTAGTCTTGATTTCTCCTTCCCAAAAGCACTCAGCAGGTGGGATAAAAATGATCCCCCCTGAGCAGCTGCAGTTGTTATTTTGGATGCCAATTCTCCACTGTGGACCAGCAGTGACAGTGCTCAGTCCACCCAAAAAACACTGTATGGGCCATCACAAGATTATGGGAGGAATTAACGAAAGAGGGAACCAGATGGGAAGCAGAACATGAAAAATCCTGAGAAGAAGCTACAGTATTACTTATAACAAACACTGCATTTACAGAGTGAACTACTAAAAGATAGTTGAGCAGTTAAAGTAGCATTTCAGTTTTGAAGTCTCCATTGGGTGGTTTAGGTGTCAAAATCTTATATCCTTACATAATATCCACGCAACTTGCCCCTGGACAGCTGGTGGCTTGTGCATAGAACCCCACACCTTCAGCAACCTATGCTGACAAGAGTCATTCAATGCACAGGGGAACACAGAAAATGTAAAATTAATGCACAGAAATAAATACAAAATAGTAGTGGTGCCAGCAGAGGCTTAAGTCAGTACTGTGAAAACACATGTCATATACAGGCAGATAAAACAGGCTGATTCATAAGCTCACTAAATTACTCCAGAAGTGGAATTCAAATTATCCAAGCAATAGGCTCCTCTCTGCACTTCGACAAACGCCTCCTCCTTTTCCCCATTGGAATTTGTTTGGCTCTGGACTTTCTGGCTGCTTTGCACTTCCCTTCACATTATATGGGAATAATTTACAAACCAAAGTTCATTGACCTTGACCTTTCCTTGACCTCTCAGTTGAGTTTGTGCTGCAGGTCAGTCTCTGATACTCAAACACAGCTGAGCAGGGCTGCAGTGCAAACCCAGAGGCAAACCAACCTGCCAGCTTTTCAGTAATAAACCTATTTCCTCCTTACCTGTCCTCTGAAAGCAACACATCAATCACAATGGCACGCTAAGACATTTGTCTTATTAAAGTATTAAACATCTCTTACATCAGCCCAGCACTGGTACTGAAACTTTCATGCTGGACAGAGTCTCAATTACTTTGTACCTCCAGCTGAAGTTAACCACCCTCAGCCCTGGCATTAATCCTCTCATCAAGAGAGATGTTCCTCATAGAAAGTCAGGGATTTTTGCTCTTGTACTATGTTGCCCTCTCTGGTTCAGGATACAGAAAAGAAGCTGCCAGGTTTTAGTAAAAATCAGAGTATTTAGAAAGTTAGATTTCTTCAGCATTAATCCATATGGACAATCCTTGACCCCAATTCCATCCTTTTCAAAGGTAATTTTAAATTTTTTTTTTTAAACCAGAAGCCTGTTACAATTTTCATACCTGGGGCCACACTGCACCTTACTGCACTCTGTCGTCAATGCCAGACTGGCTTCTCAAAGCAAAGCATTTAAAAAGGGATTTACTGCCTCTGTGCAGGGAGCTTGTATGGTGCCATATTAACACCCAATTAAATCTTCAACAGTGTTTATTCTTCAATCAGTCCAAGGTTTAGTTTTAAAACAACCTGAGCTAGCAGAAAGTAGGCAGGTACCTGTGGGCTCCTCTAGGAGAAGAGCTGCTGAACAGAGTCAGCTCCACTAAGGCCATAGGCAAGAACAAACCTGAACACAGTGAGAACTTGAGGGCGTAACTCCAGACCTGGTTAAGGCCGTGCAAAGTGTCCCAACATAAATTTCATAAGTGCTTAGTAAGACTTTGATGTAAGTGGTCAATAAGCCACAGGGGAGTTATGAAAATTTGAAGGGCAGATGGAGATCTGAGAGGTATGTTTGGGTGTGGTGTTATTAAAAAGTACAAAACCTGTCCCAAAATCCTGCTATCAGCAAGGGCACTCCCTCTACAAAAGGTAACCAGAAGTCCCACACCAAGTCAGATAAAGCCTGCCTTGCTTTATGTGATGTTCTCCCTCAATGCTCGTGTCACAAAATAGTTTTGATCTTGTTCAGTTTTTTTCCTCTACTTTAAGACACACAGTTGAAAAGCTGACACTTTCAGATTCTGATTTTCCTTGTGTAGCTACAGCCATAGCTTAATGCAAATACGTGGTGGGCATACAACCTGAGCAAGGGTAAAACATCCTGCCTGGTCTGCCCACACAGGTTTCTAAAATGAAACCACCAGGTCCTGGAAGAGAAACCCAAGTTTGGCAGAGCTCCAGATAGGCTTTCCTGAGACTTCAATTTCAGAGTAGATTAAATAAAACACACCACACTTTGAAAACAAGGAGCTGTGAATTTTTTCAAACCTTGACAGAATCGCCAAGTCATTCCATTGAGATTCCCTTAGGACTACGACTGTTCTGTTGCAGAGCAGTACATGAGCAAACAGCTCCACAAGAGGAGATTCAGGTCAGGCACCAGGCAATCTATGGGCTCTGCTCTTAAGTTTTATAGGGTGTCTAATGGTCTGCTCTGTATTTCTCATCTACCTCACTTTTGGAAGCTGAGCTATGGCATTGTTTTCAGCTCAGGGCTATCGAAGCAAACATATTCACATACCCTCTGCCCATGCCCCAAACATCAAAGCTGAATGGACTTGATGCCATTGTTTCTACAACCAGCACTAAGGGCAGGCTCCCATCTCTCAAGGAAGTGGGAACACATGGAGAAAGATGTACCCATACCAGGCACCTCTCCCCAGAGATCACCCTGAGGGACTTGGGCACTGGCTGGAAACAATTTCTTTCATGCCAGCCCAAGACTATCATGTGCAGTTTGTTCCAGGTTAGCAGAATCTGCATTCTGACCAGAGCAACAGCGGCTTCCAACAAAGCTAGAAACACCAAAGAAACTGAAGAGAAACACTCTCTAGAAATGGACACTGAGTAGCTACTGCTTTTTTCCAGCAGGAGAGCCTGTGGAAAGGCTGCCTCACCTGAGGTTTGATATTCACTGCCTCCACTGCATTGTCATTCAGCCACTTGGCATCAACTTCCACATCAAAATGGCCAATATTACACACTATGGCATCATCCTTCATCTGCTCAAAGTGCCTGCAAAAGAAAAAAGTTGTATCAAAAGTTAATCCACACAGTTTTCCCCCTCAGCAGATGCTCCAAACTACAGCCCTGACAAGTGCCAAGCTCAGTAACTGCATTGACTCTCACAAGGTGTGGCAGGTAACCCCTCCAGGCATGTCAAGTCTACTGGAAAAGACTTTCAAGCTTCTGGGGAAGGACATTTCCCAAGGATGTAAGAAGTTACTGGAGAGAAAGTATTTTCCCAGTATGGAAAGTAATAAAATTTTGTTTAATTGGTCAAAACAAATACCTCCAGTTATTCTCCTTCTTACAGAGAAGAAATAATTTTCTTAATGAAAACTTTCTTTGAAGTTCCCAGCAGTTTTACGTCTCCTCCCACCTAATCTGATCTTCCATTACAACATGTACAGTCATCATGGCAAAGAAAGGAAGGAGCTGGGGCTATAAACTGAGATCTGAGAAGCAGTAACCAAACACTGCAGGGCAGTACACTGAGAACAGGCTGGTTTCAGCTGCTGATACACACCCACAGATGGAATCATTTTCAACCTTTACCTGCCTCCTCTTCTGTTCATATTTGTCTGGCCTAACACAGAATTCAGCCCTGATGCCTTCATTCTCCAAAAGTCAATCTACCTCTCTGCAGCTTTTTTTTCTCCATCATTACATTCCATAAGCCAGGAACAACTGCAATGTGGCAACATCCAACTAAACTGACCAAAGACTTAATTTCTCACTAAATTCATGCTAAATTCTGATGTCCAGGAGTCAGACTGTGTACTAACTGTTGACAGGTTATGATTGTATTTAAAAAAGAAAACTAACTGTACAGGCATGCTTTCAATAAAGCACGTGTCTTGGTTATACCTGCCCTGCACAATGTCAGTGCAGCCAGTGGTGGTGACAAAGATGTTGCCCTCTTTGCAGGCCTCCTCCATGGTTGTAACTTCATAACCTGTAAAGAGAAAACGTTACTTCTCTACACAACCACCAAAATTTATTAACAAGTGGGACACAATACTAGAAGTAGAAAAGTACAGAGAAAGAATGAGTCAAATGTTTCTGCCCACACCTGGCCTAGAAATGATGCAAGGTAGTGGGCTACTGGTCTTGCTGAACACCAACATGGTAGAAAAACCATCCATCCCTCACCCTTTTCAAATCTGTGGATCTGTGCATTCAGTGTCCAAAGGTATAGTCTGGCACAGCACTCAGACTGGATTCAGGGGGTCGAATTTGCAAAGGAAGTGCCCCGACAACACCTGCAGTTTTTGGCTCACATGAACAGAAATGGGATAAACTGGTACCAAGAGGCACAATTACATGAGGCACCCACAGAACAGAACAGCTCCAGAGAATGCCCTGAGCTCAACTGGAGAGACAGAGAGCATGGCATTGCTCTTCAAAAAAATCTATCAAGGGTAAGGTGTTTTTAATGTTTTAATTCCAGTCAAGCCTTACCCCACACTGGAGATTAGAACTGCACAACTTGAGGACAATCCCTCAAGCCCTAACCCCCACATGGTCTCTGAATCCTTGATTCCAAACACACCTTCAAGGCCTCTAGTAAGAAACTCCTTCTCTAACTGCAAGGAAGGAATTCCAACAGTTAAACTGGATTCAACTGTACCTCAGCAGGGATAGCTGAAACCCACGGAACCTTTCTTGGCCAGCTCTCATTTACTGCTCTACACTGACATGCAGAGACCCTGTCAGATGCCCGAGTTCCTGCTCTGCTCAGCTCCCACCTTCCATGGCTGCCTGGAGCGCGTTGATGGGATCGATTTCGGTGATGATGACTCTGGCTCCGAAGCTCCGCAGGGCCTGGGCACAGCCCTTGCCCACGTCCCCATATCCTGCCACCACTGCCACCTTCCCAGCAATCATGACATCTGTGGCACGCTTGATGCCATCGATGAGGGACTCTCTGCAGCCATAAAGGTTATCAAACTTGCTCTGAGGGAGAAAATGGAGCAGTTTCAGAACAGATGAAAGCCACTCAAGTGGAATTTCCTTAAAGAAAGAAAATGGACTTATGTGCAAGTACTACAAGCGTCACTTAAATACTTTAACCACCATGAGGGACAGGAAGCAGACACCCTGGTTTGATGTTTTTATTTATCCAGTTTCAATCTATGGAGTTATATCAGACAGGTTTCAACATAGTGAGAAGCATTTCATAAATACACTGTATCAACTGACCAGGGCTTGGACTTGCTAAAACTTGTTAGAGGTAACCCGAGTGTCTTTCACACCAATGTAGGCCTGAGCTCCTAAACCAGATGCTCACCAGTTCCCTGCTGCAGTTTATCAGACAATGAACTGAACCTGAAGTGCCACAGGAAGGCAAAACACAGCAGCAGCACCTCATCTTATCTTTGCAAGACACATCCAGCCTGCAGAGCAGCAAGCTGCCCACAGCAACCAGGAGCAACTGGTTCTTGCAGCCCCAGAAGACCCAAATTACATCTTCTCCCATGAAGAGTTACCCTAACACTGTCACTCACTATTGCTCAGACTTGGAAAAATTTAGCAAGCAGCCATTCACAAAAATGGTCACTGCAAGCAGGACCCCCTGGATTTCATCTCCTAATGCCCCATCACACAACATCCTCCTACTGTAACACTGACATTAACAGCCAGACCCTCCAATCAAAAGTGCCCAGCTAAGTCAGACATCAAATATTGCCTAACCCCTTAAACTCCTTCCTAAACTCAAACACACCTTGTTGTGCTGATTTTTGTAATGCTCCTTCTTCTTCTGGAGCCTTTTGTTTTGACCAGGAGGAGGGGCTGTACAAACAGATTTGATTATTTGGGGAGTTACAGAGACAAAGAATTTTTAAAGAAGCTGGCTACTAATGTTGTGCTGTGCTTCCCAAGGAAGCAATACTAAAAAAATCTCCATTCACAGCAAAATTCTGGTCTCAAAGCCTGTCCTGGCTTTCTATAGCCTTAGGGCACCAATCCTCCTCGCTTTTACTTAACACTGCACTGTCTGCTACAGGCAATCCTAAAATTAAATTCCCAGAGGCAGCAATCTGGTCTAGTGGAAAGCACACCCACACCACCTGCAGCTCTTGTAAGTATGAATAGAAATGGGATAAACTGCCCATGGCAGAAACTGGCCAAAGTGTAACAATTATACCTCAGATCCAGAAGTTTCTGACTCAGTGCCTATAACCATTACCAGAGGCATAGCTGTCATGAATATATGAGAAAATTGTGTTACCAATCCTTCAAATTCTAGAGCTTGTGCCAGTTGGTATCCCTCCTTCCTAGTCCTGCAGATTATCCTTGCAGCATGGAGGAAAGCAGCATGGTCAGATTTGATTTGTCATCACCAAATCCCCCAGCTGCAGTCAAAGCCTTCCAGGTGTCTGTGCATTCCCATGCAGGTAAGAGAGCAGTGTTGGATGCAGACATCTGCCCCACCCAAAATATATTTGAGTGGCAGAGGGGAAGAACAGAGCTGGCTGCGTGCCTGCCTTCTCTCTCCAAATGTTAGCACAGGAACCTGGCACCAACTGGAAATCTCAAACTGGGAGAGCAGAATTTGTCAGCTCAGTTGCACATTTTCCCAGAGATCTGTAACCGTGGTTAGTGCAAATCTTGTACTGTATAAATACCAAACAGTACTTGAAAACAAGCACTTGCTTGGCATTAGAATCCTAAATCCCCTCAAGGGGCTTTGTTAGAATCATCTGAATTTCCAAATCTACTGAACAGTATTAATAATTATTATGCAAGCGGCACAAATCTGGGTGAAAAGGATGTGAAGAACTTCTTTCAAAATTAACTGGATTCCAGCTCACTACCTATGAAATAAATGTCAGGTGCATCTTAGTGAGCAGAAAGGAGACAGCAAGCTGCAGAGAAGGCAGGCCAAACATGAGAACTGCCAACCCAACAGGATAATGTTGGTATGGGAACGTGAAATAGAGTCAGTAACTAGATTTAAAAAACATCAAGATGCACAAACCTTTAGTGCACATTTAATTCCCGCTATAATTCATCTGCAGCCAAAAAGCACCACCACCCTTTAAAAAACATTCCA